>NW_026067938.1:5889632-5904077 GCF_014885135.2 Alexandromys fortis
CACACACACACACACACACACACACACACACACACACACACACACGTGAAGTGAAGGGTTTTCTACCATCCCACAATATTCTGCCTAACTATAGCCTCAGAAACAATAAAACCAAATGACAAAGACTGAACTTCTAAGCCGGAACAAATCTTTCATTCTTTTAAATTGTTTGCTCGGTTATTTTGTCATAGCCAAGGAATGCTGGCTAGTCTAAAAGAGAAATGGGAGGAGGGGCTAAAGAAGGAAAGAAAAGGCTAGGGAAAGCCAGGCCTCTAGAAGAGGGGCGGGAACACACCACCTCGATGCGCAACTGCAGAAATGAGAAGGGACCCTGCAGAGTAGGGCTCTTTGGTACGTCAATTGTTTTGAGCTGGCTATCTTGAGACGCTTCTGACTAGGCTGTAGCTCTGAAAAGCTATTGCACCTATAAAGGGAATTGTCATTTGTGAGGTGATCACTCCCTCTGTACCAGGAAGAAAATGATAACAAGACCTCCAGAGATCGAAGAAAGCTTGACTGAACTATGCGTAGCAAACCTTATCTTTGTTTAAGGTGCCTGCCTGCCCATTTCTTAACCATTTTTTAAAAAAAGAAAGACCTTTCCACACGCCAGTCTTCCTTTGTTTTTGGCAAGGAAGCTATTTAAACCTGAGGCTTAAACCCTTTCTTTGCAATCTACTCTAGAGATTTATTTATTTTTCTGTACTTTTCTCTCGTGTGTACATGACGTCTATATGTTAACAAACTACTATTTGTTTTGCTCTTGTTCACCTGTTTTTGTTTCCCGGAATCCCAGTTAGCACTTAAGAAGGGTAGTGTGAAAATGGTAACTCCTCCTCCTCCTCCCCAAAGAGGAAACAAAAGACATAGGGTTGCCTATAAGGATAAAGCAGCAAAATGGTACCTGCGGGGGGCGTAGAGAGGTACACGGCTGAGAGAATATGCCACACGCAACAGATCTAGTGTAACTGGGTGGGCGGGGTTTGTAAGTGTGTGTGTGAACGGGGACGTCAGAGAGGCAGACAGACAGACACACAGAGAGAACAGGCAAGAGAGGAGCGAGAGGCGCCACTAGGAGAACCGTGACGGACACTTTTAAGGGGTTTGCGAGTTGTCGCATAGGGAAGTACACAGCTGGAAGCTGACAGGGGAAATGCCCCACATCTGGTGACTCTGTAACTGCCTCTGCTGCCACCGAGGCAGGCTGGCGGGAAGCTAACATTGCCCCCGGCTGAGAGCCAAGTTCAGGGGCATCTCTGAAGGGGTGGGAGGGGGGCTGGTTTTTGTGTCCCAAAACAAAGAACTAGACAGAGACGGTAGATAGCAAGCTAGCAAGCGAAGGGCGAGCCATTGCTAAGAAAGATCACGCTTCCAGGAGAGGAAGAGAGCTGGAGAAGGGACTAGGACCCCATTGTGTGAGTCTGGGTTTTTATGCTGCCTTGACATAAGCTTTCTGGTTTATCTGCATAGTGCAGGCTACGCCACGCTTGCTCTAACCAGTACATTTGTCGCATGCCCTAAGGCATATGAACACTCTACCCAGCGTGTGAGGTCCATGCTCTGGGGCCATGAAAGGAGGGTTCTCAGAGACCCGGAGGTTGGAGAGAGTTCCGGAACCATGGGCGGGCGTAATTTATTCCCAGCCTTGTGGGCTGGTTGGTGGGCACAGGCACACACACAGAGCAGCGCACAGGCCACATGGAGGTTAGCACACGGCTAGGATGGCTAAGGCCCAGGCAAGGGTTCTGACGAAGGCGCCTGACCCCAAGAGGACTTTAGAGAAAGTTCCCCAACAGGTTACATCACTGCTAACTTTGGGGTGCAAACTCCAGTGTCAGCCATTTTGTGCCGACTCATAGTCCCCAGATGTTCCGCATCAACCATGTTTTAGCTGACTCCTTTCAGATATCCAAATCTGCATCTTCTTCTTTAAGCATCAGCTGGCCCTTCTGGTCTTCTGTTCCCAATACGGATGTAGTAATTTAGAATTCTAAAGCACCTTAGGGCATTCTCGGACTCTCTGGAGTGTCACTGGCTGAGCCCATGGCACTGGTTGTAGCTGGCCTGGGAAAGTGTGGAAACAGAGAAGTCCTAGCCTTCCTCTTTGTCAATGTGCTTTTCTTTTTCTTTTTTTTTTTTTTTAAGATTTATTTATTCATTATGTATACAGTGTTCTGCAGGTCAGAAGAGGGCACCAGATCTTACTACAGATGGTTGTGAGTCACCATGTGGTTGCTGGAAATTGAACTCAGGACCTCTGGAACAGCAGGCAGTATTCTTAACCGCTGAGCCATCTCTCCAGCCTTATCAATGAGTTTTTCTCACGTGCTGATTTTATAAGGATCCCTGTAAGGACCTCACTTGCCACATTTTTCTTCTGCTTCCACAGCTGTCCGTTGTGGGAGAGCTGAGGCAGACCAAGGATATCTAGCCAGCCCTGGCCAGCAAGAAACCAAACAAGTCCAGAAGTCACGGTGTCAGCAGTGTATGCCAGCAGTTTATGGGGCGCAGATAGCTATCATCATCAACAGTGGACCAGCAAGGCTCCATCATCAACAGTGGACCGGCAAAGGCTCCATCATCAACAGTGGACCAGCAAAGGCTCCATCATCAGCACTGGGCTGGCAAAGGCTCCATCATCAACAGTGGACTGGCAAAGGCTCCATCATCAGTTGACCAGCAAAGAGAAGGCAACACAAAGAGCTGAACTTAGGGGCCTGACAGGTCTTCTCTGATCACCCTGGAGAGACTCTCATTAAGTTAACTGAAGGGGCTCTAATAGACTGGAGCATGGCAAACACAGGCCCGAGCAGGGCAAACACTGCAGACAGGTTTTGCCCTTTACCCCTTTTCTTCTTCCTGACTAAACACATTCCTAAAGCTAGCCCCCAAGGCCTGTCTGGTCTCTTATTGGCTACTGACTCATTCCTGAAACAAAGCACCAAGGCCCAACAATCAAAATTCATTATCTAGCTAACATGTCCAACCAGGATTTACCAACTCATCCTAGCACAGACTCCCCACCCCATCCCTGCTTTCTGCTTAACCCATCCCTGCAGAAGCACCCTCTCTTGCTCTCTCGCTCCCTCCTTTGCTGCTGTTGCTGCTGCTGCTGCCTTTGCCGCCCCTCTTGCCCTTCCAGGGTAATAAATCTCCTTTGTGTTGAGAATTTGGTGTCTGGGGGGTGTGCCCTGTCCTGATTCTGGGGGGTGGGAGCGACCCCCCCCTTCACTTACTTCTGCAAGATTCCATGCCCTCAGGACAGATTTTTCCTTTCTCTGATTCTACTCACCTATAACCAACCATGACCTGAAAAATATCACACAGAGAACTTGGAAATAAATAATTCACGAGTGTTAAGTCTCACGTCCTTCTGAGCGCTGTGTTGAAATCTCGCCTCTCCATCCTGGAGTGCTTGGGTTCGAGGACCCTAATGACTGTAGCGCACTCTTTATCTCCTCCAAAGCCACTACGAGTCTTCTCACGCTGTTGCCAGAGTCCCAGGCCATGGACCTGGTTCGTCAGGTTCCCGCAGACCAGACTGGGCCATCCACTGCCTCAAGAAGAGAGACAAGCAAGTCTTGATGAAGTAGGAAAAGAATTTATTCAGTGTGACCATACTGATTAGGAACAAGGTGGCCACTGTCCTAAACCCTGTCTTTGTTTGGTGTTAATAGTCCTGGAACTAAATAGGGGAAGGTCAAAACGACGGAGGGCTAAGAAGGAGACATAATCAAGCAGTCTTGGTGGCTTGGTTGATCATTAGCTCAAGCAGGGAGTCAGCTGAATCCAGAAAATTATTTTTGCTTGAAGGGGCAATTTGGTTCCCATCCTGAGATGATTGCTCGTACTTGCGTGATTAGAGGTCTTGTTCTGTCCCAGGGTGTAAGCCTGCAGGACTTAGCCTACCTGGAATTTGAATGAGATAAGCCTAAAAGAACCAGACTGAGAGGGGTCCAGTCTACACAGTGATTGGGATCTCCTGGGATAGGAGGGAAGCAGGGGTCATTTCAAGGGAAGCCCTTCTATGTCTTCAGAAAAAAAGAGTAGTAGATGAAATGCATGATGTTTTGAAAGAAAAAAAAAACACTGCATCCATGTAACTTTTATTTTAACATACTATTACAATTATCCTAATATATTATTGTAGTTATTCCCATGCTGTGACTAATTTAAAAATTAAACTCTACCAGTGATCTGTATGTTTAGGGAATACTGTATATAGAGTTAAAGTCTGTACAGCTTCTGGTTCTTCAGTCTTTTGGGATAAAAAAAAAAAAAAACAGGTTAGAGCTACAGGTTGAGAGATGAGGTCTTGGGACTCGCTCACTGGGGTCTTGGTACCACCATTCCCAGATAAGAGGGGCTAGTGTACAAATAAGCATCTTAGAAGAGAGGAAGGGGAGGAGACTCTCAATAACTGGATTCTTAACTAGGAAACAGCATTTAAAGCAGAAGGGAGTATAACCAGCCTGCCTGGTGGGAATGGATATATTCTAAAGACAACTCTACCTCTCTCTCTCTCTCTCTCTCTCTCTCTCTCTCTCTCTCTCTCTCTCTCTCTCTCTCCCAGTCTATTGGTAGAAGTGACAAACTTCAAGAAATAGTAGTAAGATTCCCCAGGAATTTCCTGATGATGGAAGTAAAGGTTGAAGCCCTGAAGCAGTCACAGGAGAAACCTGCCTCTGGAGACTTAGAACGGAGATAGGCATGGGTCAAGGACCCACATCTTAACTGGACTACTTAGGGGTGCCTACCTCCTGGCTTCTACTCATGTAGACTGGGGGAGGTTGTCTCCACATCTCTTTGTCCCTCTTGCCAGTGTAGCCATACTGAACAAACCTTCCTTTTCTGCTTCTCACTGTCAGTGTGTCTCTTTTCATTGGTTTATTGAGGACAGGTAGCCAAACACGGTGTTGAAGCACAGACTGTGACCCCAAGTCCCATAACAGCTCAATTTGACAGGCTCTTTTTCCCCTCCACAGGCATACTAGCTAGATACATAGACTGGAAGTCTGAGAATAAGATTGTGTCAATGATTAAAAAGAAAAGAATAAATTAAAGTGTAAAAAGAAAAAAACAGCCAGGCGGTGGTGGCGCACGCCTTTAATCCCAGCACTTGGGAGGCAGAGGCTGGCAGATCTCTGTGAGTTCGAGGCCAGCCTGGTCTACAAAAGCTAGTTCCAGGACAGGTTCCAAAGCTACAGAGAAACCCTATCTCGAAAAAAAATAACAACAACAACAACAACAACAACAACAAAAATGGAATAACAAATTGTGTTCTTTACATGTCTGCATAGTGGTATATATCCTTTAAGTTTCTCTAGCTTGACTTTATTATTTAATTATGTGTGTGAGTTGGTGTCTCTGTGGGGCAGTGCAAGCAGCCGTGGAGACCAGCGACGGGCGGCATCTCCCTTAGAACTGGATTTATACATGGTTGTGAACTGTCCAATGTGGATGTTGGGAACCAAATTCAGATCCTCTGGATCTTAACTGCTGAGCTATGTCTCCAGCTCCATGTAAATCCTTTTAAGGATGAAATAAATTGAGCAGTAGTGTTCAACCACAAAATTAAATAGTTAATAATGTTTACTAGAACATATTAAGCCATACTATATTCAGAATACTGAGACAAGCACAGGGACCACATGTCTGGAGTCTTACAGCCAAATAGAAGGGAGCTCATCTTCAAATAGAGGCAAGAGGGAATTTATAGCCAAGTGGTACATTAGAGGCTTGGTGGGTGGGAAATTACTGTGAGAAACCATCAGAGACACAAGCACCATCCTGCACACTATGTACACCAATGCATGTGATTGTGTGTGCACACATACACACACACATACACATAAATAAACTCTTCAAAAAATCAGATGAAACAAATCAGATTTTTTAATATTTTATAAACCAAATTAGTGATTCTGGAGAACCCAAGCTGTCTTAGTTAGTGTTTTTATTGCTGTGAAGAGACACCATGAGCACAGCAACTCTCTTAAAGAAAACATTCAATTGTGGTGGCTCACTTACAGTTTCAGAGGTTCAGTCCATTGCCATCATCATGGGGAGATTGGAGGCATGCCGGCAGATATGGTGCTGGAGTTGGAGCTCAGAGTCCTACATCTTGCAGGCAACAGGAAGTCAACAGAGACAATGAGAGGTATCCTAAGCATAAGAAACCTCAAAGCCTGCCCCCCACAATGACACACTTTCTCCAACAAGGTTATAGACATTCCAACAAAGCTACACGTCCTAATAGTGCCACTCCCTATGAGATTTTTGGGCGCCAGTTACATCTATCCTACCGCACAAACTAACAGGCTGCTGTGGGAGCACTTTCCGCTCCTTCAGCCAATAGCATTTAAGATACCAGCGCACTTGGGCATGGTTTCTTATACTGTAAATGCAGCTCTAAAGCTTGCTCTTGTTGTCTTGCTTGTGGCTCTCCCTTTCAGCTGCTAGACTCTGTTCCTGTTTGTGCAGAGGACTGTTATCTAGGACAGTGATCTGGAAGTTTCCCTTAAATAAATAGCCCTTTATTGTTCATAATTCTGAACTGGTGCGGGATTATTTTGTGATTTCTGCCTTCAACAAGATTCTTGCTAGAGATGGGTTTGGGAGCATGAACATCATCTAGGAGATGATGGCAGATGAAGGACTGCTGAGATATTGGGAGTGACCATGTATTAACGATAAGGACTCACTGGCTTAGGATTCTTTTGCTAAAACTGGGTCTTACAAGAGGTTCATCCAGCAGAAGAATCTTTATTGGTCGAGGTGTACAGAATAACTGAAGTGCTGCATCCTGAAGGGTCTGAGAGCATCCACAAAGAGAACTGTGCCATCAATATTTTGGCCTGTTCTATAAAACAAATAAGTCTCTCTCGCCTTCATCATTTTTACCTTGTGTGTGTGCTTACCTTATACTATGACATTTTCCAAAATAGGAGACACCTGGTGATTTTTATTGTGCTTGTGAGATACGCTATATTTACAGACTCATGCTTACCGCGAGTTATGCTACTTAGAGTATTTTGTCAAGCAATCTTACACCCTGGAACTTTCATGAACTAAAAATTAGATAAAAACAAGTGGCTGGAAAGTGGGCTGAGTGGTTAAGAGCGCTTGCTCTGAAGTAGGGAGGACCAAAGATTTGATCCTAGCGTTCACATGACACACTGATCTAATGCTCTGAGGCAGTCAGAGCCAGGAGTATTAGTGAGGCTTGCAGTCTTCCAGCTCAGACTCTGCCTCAGAGGAATAGGCAGAGTCATGGAGGAGGACACCCGATGCCCTCTTCTGGTGAGGGCATGCAGATGCTCACACCACCATGCACATCAATGCACACCAATGTGTGTATGCACACACGCACCCACACGTACACGCACAGACACGCAAACATAACTGAAATCTTCAGAAAAGTTAGATGAAACGAATTAGATTGTTAAACCTTTTATAAAACAAATCAATCAAGATTAATAAACATTTCTAGCTCATTTTGTTCATCTTCACGTTTGTACTGTAGCTCCAGGATCACAGTGCATACAAAGACACGCACGCCCTCGCCACTCAGGTGACAGAGACTCGGTCTTACGTGCACAGAATCATTCTGTTTGGCAATGGCACACCATATAAAATTTAAAGACTCTGGAAATGCAAAATATTTGTTTTTCTGGAAAACCTAAAAACCCACATTTCCTCATTTCCCCCAGGACATGGTGAGAAACCCTTGCAGTCAGGCAGGGGCTAATTGCTCAGTGGGAAACACCCGTGTGTCTCACTGTTCTGGGACTCTATCCATGTGCAATTCTCACTCCCAGAACCCAGCTCACTGTTCTGGGACTTTATCCACATGCAATTCTCATTCCGGGAACCCAGTCCTTTCATCTTTTCCCAGGCCTTCCAAAATTTCAGTACCTTTGTTGGTAAAGAGTACAGATTGTCATTTCATTTTTGAGAGTCATTCAGAAAGAAAGAATCATACTACAAGCTTGGGACCAGGAACAGATTGAATTCATTAAAAAGAAGAGAGAGAGAGAAAAGTACAAGCCAAACTGTTCATCTCTGGTACATGAAAAATTATCACTGTTGTTGTTAAAACCATATGCTCTAGGTAAGAGGACAGGTTTTGTGTTCACTGTGACATTTGTTCTGAGGAATGCTAATGCATTTAATGCTAGTATGTGCTTAGCAGCAATTTGCAAATTTGAAAAGCAACTCAGAGTCCAAAACTGAGGAAGGAAAATACAAATCTTAGCCTGAGGTGTCTTTGCGATTGTGCCTAGATGTTAGATCATCGGTAAAGACTTACTATGATATTTGACAATGTTTTATAGTTTAAGGTATGCGGATTTAACTTTTTTAAAGTTTATTTTTTTGTTAATGTGTCTCTATGTGTGTGTGTATTGTGTGTGTGTGTGTGTGTACCATATGTGTGCAAGTACTCTAGGAGGCCAGAGGAGTGCATAACTGCTGAGCCATCTCTCCAATCTCCAGATTTAGCATTCTTTTTTAGAAAACATTTATTTTAATTTTTGTCTGTGAGAGTGTCTGCTCTCACATGTGTGTGGCCTGTGTGTGTAGGCACCTGAGAGGGCCAGAAAAGAGACTGCAGAAAAGAAAATAATAAAAAGATATTTCAGTAAAATTTACAAGAAACAATGGGAACCGTGAGGGAGTAGAATGATATATTCAGAGAGTTTACAGGGGGAAAAGTGAGCAACAATCCTGCATCAATCAAAATTTTCAACAATAAAACTAAAGTCACTTTTAGATAAACAAAATGGTTACAATATGCGTGGTGATATTTTATTTTAACAAATAAAGCTTGCCTGAAGATCAGAGCGTAGGACTGAGCCGCTAGAGGCCAGGCAGTGGTGGCACACACCTTTAATCCCAGGGCTCCGGAGATAGAGGCAGACGAATCTCTGTTAGTTCAAGGCCACCCTGGGCTACACGGTATTGATCCAGTCTAAAAGAGAAACAGAGCTCACACAGAGGTGATCCTACCACTTGGAATCACATGCCTTTAATCAGAACTAGGGAGGTGGAGACAGGAGTGATATGGCTGGGCAGAGAGAGGAATATAAGGCGAGAAGAGACAGGAGCTCAGTGCAGTCTGAGGCAGCTGTCTGAGGCCATTCAGTCTGAGAATTTCACAGAGGTAAGAACTAGTGGCTAGCTGCTCTGCTTCTCTGATCTTTCAGCATTCATCCACTAATATCTGATTCCAGGTCTTTATTACTAAGAAAAAATTAGAATTCTCACTACAAATTTGTTGCTAACCAGCTCAGTAGAGGTGAAGGCTACCCAAGTGATCCATGACACCATTGCCTCATAAGCACATTTGACATAATCCAGTTCCCTTTCTCAATAGACCCTGTCAACTGCAGCCCTACTCCTAGAAGAAGTAAGTAGATCCATTCATAAGCTGGAACAAGAGTGTTGATCAGTTTTACTCATAACAGTAAAAAGTTTAAAGCAATTTAAATGTCCGTTAATTAACGTGTGTTAGAAGCAATATGCAGTACACCCATACAATGAGATAATATGCATAGTAGGGCAGTGATGGCGCACAACTTTAATCCCAGCACCCGGGAGGCAGAGCCAGATGGATCTCTGTGAGTTCAAAGGCCAGTTTGGTCTACAGAGAAAGCTATTACTCATTAATAAGAAGAAGCCATACACCAATGCATGCTATACCACGAATGAATCTTGAAATATGCTAGATGGAGATGTGGCTCAATGGTACAGTGCTCGTTTGCCGTGCGTTGAGACTCCTGGTTCAGTCTGCAGCACGACTGAAATCTCGGTTCACACGAAAGCTCAAAAACAAGGAGATCTCTGGACATAGAAAGTTTACTAGTGGTCACCTAGGACCAGAGAGGACCAAGGATTGGAAGGTGACGGCTAAAGGCAGGAAGGGTTTCTTTGTGGGCATATTAGTCAGCCTTACGTTACTGTATTGGTTACTTTATCATACTATGACCAAAGCAACATAAGGAAAAAAGAGTTTCTGTTGGCTTGCAGTCCCAGAGGACTAGAGTGCTGTTTCCTCCCGTTTTATAATCCTCCCTAGGGCTGGGATTAAAGGTGTGCACCGCCTGGTTTCTATGACAACTAGCGTGGCTACTGGGATTAAAGATTCGTGTCATTGTGCAACTGGGATTAAAGGTGTGTGTTACCATTACCTGGTCTGTAAGGCTGACCAGTGGGGCTGTTTTACTCTCAGATCTTCAGGCAAGCTTTATTTATTAAAATACAATTGAAATGCCACTACAATGCCTTAATGTTAACCTCCACAGGCACATACATGTGTCACACATGCACACAGCACACCAACACATAGATACACACCCCTGCACACGTATGTTGAGACTATGACGATGGTGGGTGAGAAGCCACTCCAGACCATCTCACGAGTGCTGCGACACTGTCCCTTCCTGATGGTTCAGCATATAAAACTTTGTTTCCTGCATAAAATTATTTTCTAACGTATAAAATTACCTCCAGGCTCTCTGAATCAACGAGTTATAAAAGACCAATTAGCTTCATGTTTAGATTTCATTCCCATTTCAAGTTTTTACTGTGTTTGTGTGAGATCCCAAAGTCCAAGACAACAAACAATAACAAAAAAAAAAAAAAAACCCAACAACCAAAACCAAACAAACAGGTCTGAACTCTAAAGTACTTCCAAGCACTTTCAAAGACACGTCCTCTGTCCAACAAAGAAAACACACACACGCCATGGCCTAGTCTCCAGGTTACTGCCTTTCTTTACTATTTAACATTACTGACTTCTGTATATCTACACACAGACTTGGTCTGTGGGCACAAGGCTGACTGAACTAATCCCAAAGGGTCCAGAGCCCTCGCTAACTTTCCACCAAGAAACTCTAGTGGAATTTTTTTTTTTTTCGAGACAGGGTTTCTCTGTACTTTTGGTTCCTGTCCTGGAACTAGCTCTTCTAGACCAGGCTGGCCTTGAACTCACAGAGATCTGCCTGCCTCTGCCTCCCGAGTGCTGGGATTAAAGGCGTGCGCCACCACTGCCCGGCTTAGTGGAGCCTTTTCAATCACCTGAGAGTGGATGAACCTGCGGCACCCCCGCTAGCAGGTGGCAAGTGTCCGTAAGTGTTCTGAAACCATCCGGTATTCTCATGGAGTATTTTCAAGGAACCAGCAGAAGGGCGGGCGCCTTTGAATATGCATTCTCACGCCTACAAAGACTCTAGGACTCCTGAACTTCCATTACCGCCCTGAAATCCTTGTTATTTGTTTATGGACAAAAAAGGCTTAGCTAGCCAGAATCAAACATAAAGCCACATGCAACTGCATTTGCTGGTATTAATATTCCGTGAAATAAGGTGACATCAGAGAGGGATTAGCTCCCGCCGACGCACGGTTTTACATAAATGAATGCCTGATCCTATGGCTTCTCAACAGAGCTTCGTGGCTGCAAATCACAATTGCAGCGTCCGATGCTCTTGCCTCTCGCACCGCGCGCCCTAAACAAACAGCAGCCTTGAATCATGATTTCATTATCGTAGACAGTAGAATTCCATCAACTATCCAGGGCACCAAGAACGTCAAAGTTATGAAGGAAAAATCTAAGCCCAAATTCTCGGTTTACCCATTTCGGGCAATAATCTACAAATCCTGCTCCCGAATAGCGAAAAAGTCATAAATATTCAGTGCCTCGGAGTCTTTTCTAATGCTCAGACAAGAAGGCACAGCTTGCTTTTTAGGCTAAGTTTTAAACTGCAACTCGTAAATAATGAGGCGTGTCACCGAAGGCCAAATAGTCATCTTTCCTTTAGTCTAAACAAAACGTCCGGGGAATGGGCCTCGGAAGAAAGATTCTTGGCGACGTGTGGAGGAGCTCAAGAATGTATATCTGCTCTTCTCTATAAATACACTTCTATCTACCAGTAGCTCTTGCATAAGCTGTACCTTATATCACACTCGAGGCTTTTTAGCTGGCGATTCTTCACACGCGTCTAAGTTGAAAACAAGACATTTTCTGTATGCAATAAGTCACGAGCCTCTGAGACCTGCAAGGGAAATTTGGATTTGACAGTTTTCTTCAGAAAAGTTGTGAATGAAGAAGCTTGGCACGGAATAACTAATAATATCCTCTTCTCTGCATCCATTCAATAAATCCAGTTTGTTTCCCTCTTACTAGAATGGAGATGCAATAAAGGTAACAATGCATCTGCCCAGACATAGTTTACATATACTCTGGCTAAACTCCAGGTACCATCTAATTTCCACAATAAGTGAATTGGAAAAGTCGTGAATCTTAACGTTTAATTGATTTTTACTTTAAGAGCTTAAAGAACATTTGCAAAACAGACATTTTTTTTTAAAGATAGAATCCTCCTGTATAGTCCAGACAGGCCTGAACCATCCTCTCCTCCTACCTTAACCTTCTGAGTGTTGAGATTACGGCTGTGTGCAGCCAGGTCTGGCAAGAGATTTGTAAGGTTTATAAAAGTTAAAATTGTCCGTTGAAAGGATCTGGTATGCGGTGGAAGGCAGATCCACAGAAAAATGTAGAAGTACTACAATGTATGTGTTTTGGAGTAATTGACTCCAATAATTAAATGGATGATTAATCCTGAAAAGATAACTATAAAAATAAATAAACATACAACTCTTAGAGACCAAAATAAGACATGCTAAGTCAGAAGAATTTTTAAATATTGACTTGTTCTATTTTATGCATATGAGTGTTTTGTTTGCACGCATGTAATGTATGTACACTATATATTCACCTCATGCTTAGGGAGGCCAAATGTGTCGGATGCCCTTGAACTAGAGTTATCGATGATTTTGAGTCATCATGGGGATGCTGGGAACTGAACTCAGATCCTCTGAAAGAGGAGAAAGTATTTAGAATCAAGAAGCTAACTCTTCGGCCTCCTGAAGAATTTTTTTTAACGGAAGTTGCTCTCCCATTCAAAACTCGAGATGCCCAGAAGGACCATCTCGTCCATGACTGTAGAAGAATGTACCGACCATGTTCTAGAAGTGGAGACTTGATGAGTCTTACAAAATCTGGCTGAGAATGAACACGTACATACGAGCAACACCAAATGAACTCAGCAGGTCATGTATATGTGCACACACATATACTCCGATAGATTTAACAACAGGAATTAAAGAAGAGGTCATGGATTGGAGAGGGTGTTATAGAATATTATTTTAAGATGTGTTACATTTGTTTATGCTATGGAACATTTGTTTAATGATGCAAAGATGTGCTACTTTCTTTTATTTTGCTTTTTTTTTAACTCTCGGAAGCTGTGTTACTTTGCCTGTCTAAAACACCTGATTGGTCTAATAAAGAGCTGAACAGCCAATAGCAAGGCAGGGGAAAGGATAGGCAGGGTTGGCAGGCAGAGAATAAATAGGAAGGGATACCTGGGAAAGGAGGATCAAGGAGCAAGAAAAGAAGGGGCCAGCCAACCAACCACACAGTCACACACGGAAAAGCTGGGCAGTGGTGGTGCACACTTTTAATCCCAGCACTTGGAAAGCAGAGTCAGGTGGATCTCTGTGAGTTCAAGGCCTGCCTGGTCTACAAGAGCTAGTTCCAGGACAGCTAGGGCTGTTACACAGAGAACCCCTATCTCGGAAAGAAAAGAAAAAAGAAAAAGAGAAAGAAGGAAAGAAAGAAAGGAAGGAAGGAAGGAAGGAAGGAAGGAAGGAAGGAAGGAAGGAGGAAAGAAAAGAAAGACGGAAATAGAGAAAGGTAAAAACCAGAGGCAAAATGTAGGTGGGATAATTTAAGTTAAGAAAATCTGGCAAGAAACAAGCCAAGCTAAGGTTGGCATTCATAAGTAAGAATAAGCCTCCGTGTGGTTTATTTGGGAGCTGGGTGGCAGGCCACCAAAAGAGCAAAGAACAAAGAGCCAAAAGAGTAAAAAACAGCCAATTCCAAGAGGAAGCTGGAAAGGGCTGAAGTCAGCCCACAGAGCCATCAGACACACTTGTTATGTCCTATCTTACATTTGGTTAACAGACATTGAGACATCTGTCTTTAAATCACACATAACTGTTTTTTTTTTAAATTGTGTTTCCTACAGTAGGCATGTGGAGGTCAAAGGACAACTTGCAGAACTTAGGTCTTTTCTTCCACCACGTAGGTTCTGGGGAAGCAAACTCAGGTAATCAGGTTTAGGAGTCAGTGCCTTTACCCTGGGAGCCACCTTGCTGGCCCACATCTGTCATGTAGGCTGGGTCATATTTTAGTACGACACAATTCAAGTCCCCCTTAACAGGGTTCACTCTCTAATTATATAGTCCCGTTTCTGCTTCCCTAACACTGGGCACACACGGATCGGCCGGCTTTCTCAGTCACGGCAGAGGTGAAGCTGCTAGGTGTCAAACCTCTCATCACGTAAAAATAAGCAACATTTTTTTTAAATATATTTATTTATT
>NW_026067938.1:5905637-6076042 GCF_014885135.2 Alexandromys fortis
AACAATCACAAAAAAAAAAAAAAAAAAAAAAAAAAAAAAAAAAAAAAAAACCCAAAGAACTAGCAATCAATGCCATTGTAGGCGGTATAATCAATTTCATAATATCTGTAAATAGAATAACTTACCTTGTAGAAAACATTTGCAGGAATGAAGATAGAGATAAGTTGGTAGGGTGCTGCCTTTATACGTTTGAATCTTGGGGCTCACATCCTAGCACCAGAGTGGGAAAGATGTGATGCCCAATCAGAAAGCAGCATATATCTCACCACTAACAAGGCTGAGAGTGGAGGATTACCCTGAGTCATGTAGCCAATCTTATTTACACTGTGAGTTCCGGGCTAGCCTGGGCTACAAAGAGAGACCCTGACTCCAAAATTGAATGAACAAAAGAAGGAAAAGTTATGCACAGGCGTGGGCATACACACACAGACACGCATACACATACACACCAGTGGGGTGAACCACTTAATAACTCCTTCAAATTAAAACCTAAAACTACCAGAGGATCCAACAATTCCATGTTCCCAATGCAAATTTCTCCTTAATCAACTCGGCGCTATCATAATACTTCTGAACATAAGCCCCAAAAAACTGATATCTGGGATTTCTATAGGTGTGCATATACAACTGTGCACACCAATGCTATTCACTATTGCCAAAAGGTGGAAACGCTGTGTCCATCAGCAGAGGACTTGGTACACACACACACACACACACACACACACACTCACACACACTGAATGTGATTGTTGATCATCACTCCCTTCTTAAAAGCAATGAGAGAGAAGATGGCAAAGGAGAAAGTCTCTAGGACTGTAACTCCCCTCCTAGACAACAGCTGCACCATGGCAGCTGGAACATCACCACTTTGGAACTCGAGAGTCTGTTGAAGACCTGTAGTTTCCAGGGTAAAGCTTTAGTGGTCCTTCACTCTAACTAATTGTGGCCAATGTCCCTCACCTCTTAGCGTGGTAGCAGTTACCCATCTCTCACCTCCAGTCCTGAGGCAGGCAGCTGAACAATGTGTAGGCACCAACGGATGCAAAAGAACCAGTTCCCCAACTGTCCAGAATCTAGGCTCTGACCGCTGGTTGCCCATCCTGATCACAAAGGCGCGTCGGGAAAGATGTGGCCACTGCTGTCTGGTCCCATGTTGCTACAAGTCCCTGAGCTTCTGACTGAAGTGACTTCAGGATATTGAAGAAACCATCACATTCATCTGTGGCCCCCATCACTTCTCCCTTTCCTCTTTCAGAGTCCTGATATTAAACACAGCAGTACATACAAAAACAACTGAATTTGTGGGAGAAATACAAAATGACCATGCATGCCCACGAAAAGGCATGCCCAAGGCCAACCTTTGTCACAGAGGTAGACCACAATAATAACAAAATACAAATCCTGGTGGGCACAGTGGCACAGGCATTTAGATTAGGTAGAATAGAGGCAAGCAGATCGCTATGGGTTTGAGGACATCCTGTTCTACACAGCAGTTCCAGACACAGCTACATAGTAAGAGCCTGTCTCATTAAAGAACACAAAATACAAATAATATTTTAAAAACAAAATCTTGGCAAAAGCAAGAATATGATTCTTTAAAGTAATTACCTGGTGGCTCAGCAGTTAAGAGTACTTACTGCTTGCTCTTCCAGGGGGCCTGGGTTCAATTCCCAGCACCCGCAGGGCAGCTCCCAACTGTCTGTTCCAGTTCCAGGGAATCTGAAGCTGTCTTCTGATATTTGTGAGCTCCTGCACATATGTGTACTTATATATACTCACACACACACACACACACACAAAGTTAAGTAAATATTTTTCAAAGAAGAATCACCTCATTGTTAGGTTCAAGTATACAGTTTTCAGTTAAAAACAAAAGTACAAAGCAAACAAAGAAATCAGAAAGTATGGCCCTTTCTTGGGGTTGGTATCAACAGACGCTGCCCCTTAAAAAATCTGATGAGGTACGAGCCATTGCTGAAGACACACACTTCAACTGCAGAATTGAGAAAAAACAATCTCAGTCTGACCGGGAAGCCTCCTCTAGGCTGCCTAGTTTTTCACAGAGCTGGAAAGTGTTTGTAGTCTGCTGGGGGAGTAAAGAGAGTGGGCTTAGTCATGGAAGCTGCAGGCTGCAATGCTGACTTGTAGGGCCGGCTGTGCCTACCGGTGAAACAGCGGCATGACTATTATGGAGTAGCTATTTTCTACAAGAGGGAATGCTGAACTCAGTACTACTGTTATCCTGGTGATCAAGCCATCAAGTCCATGGCTCGGGAGGTCCTAGACCCTAAAGTTGAACTACTTTTTTTTTTAAATTTTCTAAGTGGTCATACTTATACACACATACATAAGTGTGTATAAGTATGCATACAAGTGCTTACCAGGACTTCTATATTAAGCCCACTGCTACCAAGACTCAGGGAACATTTTGGAAGAGGAGGCAGAAAAAATTCAAGAACCTGAAAGATAGGAAGTACCATAAAATACCGTCTTCTAGACACACCTGGCTAACTCACAGACTCACAGTCGCTGGGTTGCCTGCATAAGAGCTGCATAAGAACAAGCCAACCCAAGTTTGAACATACGTGGAGCGATGATCTCCAGAACCCAACCATTCCTGAGGACCTGTTGGAAGTGGATAGGTGCTCGGGGAGAGAGAATTATTCCTTTGTGAGGATGTGAGCACTGGTAGATTTTCCAGACTCTAGTGGATTGCAATATATCCATGCACTATATGGCAGTACTAACTGGACTTAGTGGGTTATCAAAAAAAAAGTTGGAGGGGATAAGGGTGACATAGGGAGAGTTAGAGGTAAGAAATGTAGACTAGATATGATCAAGTTTCATTGTGTACATGTAGGAAATTATAAAAAAAACTAAAAATAAATATAAATAATAAAATAAGTTCTTTATAAAGAAATTAAAAACCCCATGAGAGCCAGCAAGTTGGTCAACAGGTAAAGACACTTGCCACCAAGCCTAACGAGTTGAATTTGATCCCCAGAACCCACTTGGTGGAAGTATAGCAATGACTCTTGACCTTTGGACTCCACACACACAGCATGGCATGAATAGGCAAGCACATCACACACAGATACATAGACAGCTGAACAACATCATATATATATGATATATATATATATAGTGCTTGCATTAGCACTAGCCCTAACCCAGAAGTACTGAGAGAGAACACAGAGAGGACCCAAAGCCAAGTGAAGGAATAAAGGTCTCAGTAGATAAAAATCCATGGACAAGTATAGAATGTAATATAATTACAACTTTACAGTCTAACTCCACGTTTTGCTTTCCCCATAATTTAGGAGACTTGTGCATTTCCACAAGTCAGTCTGTCTGGAGTGCTATGCAGAAAGACGCCTGCTTCTTTGTGTGCTACCGAGCTTAAGCTGATGTAAGTGCAAATTAGAGCCTTGTAGCTGCGGGATGTAAAATGAAATCCCCCACACTACCCACAAAAAAAAATGAGAGCGTACACGCAGAAGGAAATAAGAAATGAGTTTAAGTGCTTCACTTCAAAAAGTCAACAGAAAAAAAAAAAGAAAAAAAAAGTCAAAGAACACAAAGGAAGAGCACAGTGCCATCAATAAGAAATTATAAAACAAGAGGGGAAGATGCTAGAATCTTCTAATTAGTCATCAACCCCTTTAAAAATCAGATCAACCTTCTCTCTTCCCCAGTCATTCCCAGCAAATGATGAAATGAAGACCATTCATAGGACACACTAGAGAACTGGTACCATACTCCTATTGGGAGGGAGATGGGATTTCCTCTCAGAAAGGGCATCTTAGAAAATGTTCAGGTGGCCATTTGGTTCAGATAAGCAAGGGTGGTCCCTGCAGATGGGTAAGAGATCTGACTCAATTCATATTTACTATCTGTTTATAATCAGTTTGTCGGCACACATGGCTATGATGACGTTTGGCACGTGTGTTGGTTACTATTTCCATCTTGGCAGCAAAATATTTGACAAAAACAAGCCGAGCAAAGAAGGGGTCATTTTGGCTCATGGTTGGAGAGTCAACCCACCATGGTAGGGAAGTCATGGAGGTAGGAACGTGAGGCAGCTGGTTACGTTCCATTCATAGTTAGGAAGAAGAGAGAGAGATGAATGGCGGTACTCAGCTCACATTTCCTATTTCATTCATTCATTCAAGACTCTAGCCAAGGTATACTACATCAGAGTAAGTCAGTCTTCCAACTTCAGTAAACCCAATTTAGAAACACCATTACTGACATGCCCAAAGGCTTGTCTCAGACATGATCCCTGTCAAACTGACAATCACCAATAACCATCACCACATGCACAGCACCATAAGAGCGTGAACCTAAACACATCACAGGAATTCCTGTGCATCTGAGCTCTATGTGAAAGACATACACGGTTCATCAGTCCACTCCCCTTGGTCTATAGAAATGGCAGATCGTCAGGAAAGCGTTCCAGCAGACATGCTTCTCAAACAAGTACTCAGCTGTGTGAGTTTACCGGGCAGTGTTGACTTTGACATCCGAAGAGAATTAATGGGACAATCCCTATCACATGGCCAGATGGCAAGCTTCTAGCTTGCATTGTATCAAGACCCAGCATGGGTAGTGGTAGAGCAGGTGCTAGAGGGCAAGAAGTTGGAGTTTCTACATGAAGATGATCAAAGCCAGAAGTCAAATAAATCATCATGAGTTGATTACGTAATAAAAGTGTTTATTACTCTTTCTTTTTTTAAATTGACACAATTAGTTAGATAGACTAAGACAAATATATGATTCAAATAGGGATGGAGAGATGCCTGAGGTTGCGAGCACCGGCTGCTGTTCCAGAGGACCTGAGTTTCGTTCCAGTCACCTACCTGGTAGCTAACAACCATCTGTAACTCCATTCCCAGCAGAATCCAAGATCTTCTTCTGGCCTCGTTGGTCCTTTTGGCCACATGATGCATAGATGCAGACAAAACATCCATACGCATGAAATAAAAATAAATAAAAATCTCAAAAACAATTTTAAAAAGGCTCAAATAACCAAAAGGAGATGTGGAAATCAAGACATTACTACAGACTCAACACAAATATAAAAGACTATGAGGAAGTATTGTAAACGTGTATAGTGATGAATTGAGCAGCTTAGATGAAATTCTTAGTGATTCAAATCCTATCAAAACTAAATCACAAAGAAATAGAAAATCTAAATGATATGCAAGATATTCAGTATGGCTATAGGATAGGGTCATTTCAGGTTCTCTGTCCTCAGCTGCCCCAGGAACTAACTGGGGACATCGCCCTGGGCACCTGGGAGCACCAAATCTCTTGCCAACCCTAAGATGGCTCCCTTAATTAAGATGTGTGCTTCCCTGCTCCCCTATCCAACCTTCCTTTATCCCAAACATCCCGTTTCCCAAGTTCCCCCCAACCTCCCCTTCTCACTTTTCTCTCCCCATCTCCCCTTACCTCCCTCCCAACCCACCCCCAAGATCCCATTTTTTGCCCGGCAATCTTGTCTACTTCCCATAATCAGGAGGATAGCTATATGTTTTTCTTTGGGATCACCTTCTTATTTAGCTTCTTTAGGAGATCAAATTATAGACTCACTGACCTTTATTTATCTCTAGAAACCAATTATGAGTGAGTACATCCCATGTTCATCTTTTTGGGTCTGGGTTACCTCACTCAGGATAGTGTTTTCTATTTCCACCCATTTGCCATAGAACCTTCATCTGGAGATGGATGGAGATAGAGACAGAGACCCACACTGGAGCACCGGACTGAGCTCCCAATGTCCCAAGGAGGAGCAGAAGGAGGGAAAATATGAGCAAAGAAGTCAGGAACACGAGGGGTGCACCCACCCACGGAGACAGTGGGGCTGAACTATTGAGAGCTCAACAAGGCCAGCTGGACTAAGACTGAAAAAACATGGGATAAAACCGGACTCTGAATATGGCGGACAATGAGGGCTGCTGAGAAGCCAAGGACAATGCCACTGGGTTTTGATCCTACTTCATGTTCTGGCTTTATGGGAGCCTAGCTAGCTGATGCAATATTTTTTTTCAATTTGAAGATATTTTTATTAGTAATCTTTTTTGGTTTTGTTTTTGTTTTTTCGAGACAGGGTTTCTCAGTGGCTTTGGAGCCTGTCCTGGAACTAGCTCTGTAGACCAGGCTGGTCTCGAAGAGATCCGCCTGCCTCTGCCTCCCGAGTGCTGGGATTAAAGGCGTGCACCACCACCGCCGGGCTTTTATTAGTAATCTTAAGTCAAGTCCTTTCTATCTCTTTGTCTAGTGTACTTAACTCTGTTTTTATTAATTGATTTTATTGAGCTATACATTTTTCTCTGCTCCCTCCCTGCCTCTCTCCTCCGCTTCAACCCTCTTCCATGGTCCCCATGCTCCCAATTTAGTCAGGAGATCTTCTCTTTTTCTACTTCCCATGTAGATTAGCTCCTTGTCTGTCTCTTTTAGGGTCCTCATTGCTGTCTAGGGTGTCTAGGATTGTGATTTGGAAGCTGTTTTTTTCTTTATGTCCAAAATCCACTTATGAGTGAGTAAATATGATATTTGTCTTTCTGGGTCTGAGTTACCTCACTCAGTATGTTTTCTAGATTTATCCATTTGCCTGCAAACTTCAAAATCTCACTATCTTTTTCTGCTGTGTAGTACTCCATTGTGTAAATATACCACATTTTCCTTATCCATTCTTCAGTTGAGGGACATTTAGGTTGTTTCCAGGTTCCAGGATATGACAAACAAAGCTGTTATGAACATAGTTGAGCACATGTCCTTGTGGCACGATTGAGCATCTTTTGAATATATACCCAAAAGTGGTATTTCTGGGTCTTGAGGAAGGTTGTTTCCTAATTTTCTGAGAAATTGCCATACTGATATCCAAATGGGCTGTACCAGCTTGCATTCCCACCAGCAATGCAGAAGTGTTCCCTTTTCCCCACAACCTCTCCAGCATAAGTTGTCATCAGTGTTTTTTATCATCATCATTTTTACAGGTGGCTAAATTCAGGGACTGTTCACACTTTCTCAAGGCTCAGTACACTCAGCTATAGGATGGAACCATTCCTCTCTTCGGGATTGTGGTGACATGTATAGCAACATGCACCCGTCTCCCCGAAATATGCTTCCATCTGAAATGCAAAGTTCTGAGCCGAGGGATATAGTTGGGAGAGTGCTTACCTAGTGTGCATGAAGCCCTGCATTTGATCCCCTACATCACAAAGAACTAGGTATGGCGGTGAACACATATGGTCCCAGCCACTGGAGAGGAGGAGGCAGGAGGACCAGATGAGGTCAGCTCCAGCTACAAAGGAAGACCAAAGCCAGTCTCAGTTCCATGTGACTCTGTCTCTAGAAGAAAGTGGGGGAGGAAGAGGAAAAGGAGGGCGGTGGAGGAGCAGAAAATAAAACACTCTGCTTTATGAGATTTGCTTCGTATTCTTAACGCCATTTATTTCCTTCCCTAGAAGCGCACTGGATTGAAATCGAATTTACAAATGAACGCAATGGTGTGAAGTGTTACATGCCACGAGCTATCAAACAGAATCATGCATCAGGGCAAAATAAAAAGTTACACACATGCTCAAACTTTACAACTCGCTGCAATTCCTTTGCGCTTGAGGAAATCTGGGGACATTAATCACTCTGTTCTCTGTACTCCCCTTCCGTGATCAAGTTTTATTATTCTTTATTTACAGTTTCACGGTTAGGATACCAATGAGATTTTCTTTTTCTGAGAGAAGCCTGCATCAGGCTCCACTCAAAAGAGGTTCAAACCTACTTACCCTCCTGGGTGAAATTTCAAAGACTCTGGTCCATTCACCTATATGTTACTATCTATCTCAAAGTCAGGGTTAGTTTTCCTTATAATTTGGCCTCTTGATGGTGATGGTGTGAAGCATGGGTGTGTTTGGAAAGGTCTAAGCTGGGAAGAGAAGGACTTCAAGGAGACTTTACCTAGGAGATAGATAGATAGATAGATAGATAGATAGATAGATAGATAGATAGATGATAGATAGATAGATAGATAGAGATATATGTATATATCTTATATATGTATACCTAGTACATATATACATATATGTATGTATATATATATCTTCAAAGCAATGTTTTTCCAAAATATTCATCTTCTTTCCATGGAACATAAAATGTACTTTCATGCATGCTTAAAATGAAGAAAATCAGAGTCATTTTGTGTAAGTAAACAGTCAAGATTGGATGGCACTAAATACGAAGTTGAGCTGCTGGCACCACGGCCTCTGCTTCCTCCACAAGTGTGGGTGGTGAATGACAGGTGTTCCCGAATTGGGCTATCATGAGACTTTAGACCTTGTGTGTTGTCAGTCACCCCTTGGAACAGGGAATGATGAGTCAGATCTGGTCCCTCATGGAGAACACAGCCCCCCACCCCGAAAGAAAGTGCACAAGTCTACTGTGTCCTCTTGCGTTCACTAGGGCCATGATATGAGTGTGATTTGTGGGTTTGCTCTTGCCCTGGACAAGGACAAGCAGTCTTTGGTGTGTGCGGTGTACGGAAGCAATGACGGACACTAGAGGATGATCTAAGTCTTGGTTCCAGTTCACACACGGTCCATCAGGGACCCAGTGACTACCCGAGTCTTCCTTGTCATTAAGCAAGGTTGCTTACAGTGACTGATGCAGCCAGTCCCACCTGTGACTTCAGTTCAGAAGTGATGTTCACCTCTACTTCCCATCTGCCTAGAACCAGTCACTGCCCCAGGGGCGGGGGATGACTGGGTGTGCAAGGGAGTGCTTCCAGAACTGCTCAAAGGTGGGTTCTTCCTCACAGGCCCGGGGAAGGGGCTAAAAACTGCAGTCCTTTAGTAAGGGTCTAGAGTCTGTTTCTCCTCAAATGGATAGGCATAAAAGTATTTGTGCCCTGTCTGCTTTTGAGGATAAACTCTGTGCCATTGGCTATAGCAGTAGGAACTATGAGTGTAGAAAGCCTTGGCTTTAGCTGATGGCTCTAAGCTGGCTCCTATTTAAGGGATAAATTTTAAGCTTAAGAGGCCAATCCATATTGCTTGATATAACAAATACTCGTAGCTGACCATTTAAGCATCTTATCTACAAATGACTACTACTTCTTCTTTTTTTTTTTTCCAAGGTATTTCTGGAATCAAACAGGATTTTGTCTCCCAGAACCGTGTTGCTTTGGTAAGGGCTAATATCCAAACCCAAGTTTATCTGGAACATCCAGGCACCTGGGGCCACAGATCGTGACAAATGAGACTGTCCCCATCAGCACAGATGGCTGGTAAGCTTGTGGTGGTGAGCAAGGACTCATTTTCAGGTATGTGATCAGCCATGATGGAGCCAAGTTAGTTTCTTTTATGAACTTTTAATGTTTTTGGCATACTTGGGAAGTGCAATAAAAACGAAAAGGCATTCATCAATATTAGCAGACCTCAGCAATCCTACGGTTGCTGAGCAACGTCATCAATTTTGAGCGGCTCCCACAGGGTAGTGGGTTTTAAGGGAGGAAAACTAAGGACAAAGACTTCTTGCTTTCTCTCCAGCTCCGGTCATTAGTCCCCCAGCACGCCCCACCCCCATCCCTGCCCACTCCCAGCAATCTGCTTGCAAGCCAAGGCTCTAGACCTTGAAGGACTAGGTGGTCTTCACTCCAGTCCCTGGCGAGTGAAGCCTGGCTTCTTTTTTTTTTTTTTTTCTTTCTTTCTTTCTTTATTAAATATTTCAGTCTCTTCCCCACCTCCGCCTCCCCTTTCCCTCCCCCTCCCCCAGTCCATTCCCCCTCCCTCGTCAGCCCAAAGAGCAATCAGGGCTCTCTGTCCCGTGGGAAGTCCGAGGAAAACCCTCCTCCGTCCAGGTCTCGTAAGGTGAGCATCCAAACTGCCTAGGCTCCCACAAAGCCACTACATGCAGTAGGATCAAAGACCCATTGCCATTGTTCTTGATGTCTCAGTAGTCCTCATTGTCCGCTATGTTCAGTGAGACCGGTTTTAACCCAGGCTTTTTCAGACCCAGGTCAGCTGGCCTTGGTGAGTTCCCGATAGAGCATCTCCATTGTCTCAGTGTGTGGGTGCACCCCTCGCGGTCCTGAGTTCCTTGCTCATGTTCGCTCTCCTTCTGCTCCTGATTTGGACCTTGAGATTTCAGTCCGGTGCTCCAATGTGGGTCTCTGTCTCTGTCTCCTTTCATCGCCTGATGAAGGTTAATATTCAGGAGGATGCCTAAATGTTTTTCTTTGGGTTCTCCTTCTTCTTTAGCTTCTCTAAGAACCCGAATTGTAGGCTCAATGTCCTTTATTTATGAAGCCTGGCTTCTTAAGAAGTGACTTGGTCTAAAATAGCCAATCGTTCTTCGGCACAAGAAGCCCAATTTTGCTTCGAGTGTGGCATGTGCATTTGGCCTTTCCCTCTTTATTCTGATATAACAGCTTGACGTTTTGGTTGCAATCACACACACACACACACACACACACGCACGCACATACACACATGTGCACACACAGTGTAGAGACAGAATGAGACAGCAATCCAGGAGATAATATGTACTTTTGCGTGTGAGCTTCTCCTCAAGAGCTGGGCTCCGGTCTTGACATGTTCCTGTTTAATTCATGCCCTGCAGGCCAGACAGCAAATGGAACCTGCTTGCAGGGCTGTCTCTATCCGGAAGGCGACAGTATGGGAGCCTCAGAATGAGCAAGAGACTGGACTGGGGTGAACACAAAGAGGTAAAAACTGGTGCTGGTAGAACAAGGCAGGACGGAGAGAAAGAATGCCAGGACCTCTTGTCCATTGTTCACAGGACAAATAGCCCTAGCATGCACGTGGCTGGTGGGTTCCCACATCACCAAGTCTGCTCCCAAGTAGGCAAGGAGCGCCTGGGGCTTAGTCACCCCTCTTCCCCACCATCACCACCAATTCATTCCTTTCAGACATTTTGCCTTCGGGTTTTGGTTCCTTCTCCTTTGGAGGAGAGCATCTCAGGCTCCCAATGGTGGATGTATGTGTGTGTGTGAGAGAGAGAGAGACAGGACTAGGAATTAGAGAGCCCAGCCTGGAGATGGGCAGAGATAACACACCCCTAAGGACCTACCGCCCAGAGCCCTACTGCCTTCAGCCAGACCAATCCTTCCAAAGTTCCGTGGCCTCCTAAAAACGGCACAAGCCACAGAGGACAAGTCACGTAAGGCGTGAGCTTGTGGGACCTTTCAGATTCTTCTACCTAAGCATCTCTTCATCGTCTGGAACACATGCCTGGATAGCTGGAATGGCATGATGCAGCGTGGAGAATGGGGACCCAGGTCAGATTGACATCAGCTGTGGCTGAGGCAGCCAGGTTGGGAAGGACTCTGCAGCAAGGTCTGCCTGACCCACAACCAAACTTCAGTATCTGGTAAAGTCAGTCAAGGACTAAACCTTGTCTTACAAGACCACAGTCTGTTATGACAGTCCCTAGACACTGGTAGAAACTTTATAGGAATAATAATAATAATAATAATAATAATAATAATAATAAACATTTAAATTTCCCAGGACACTTGGAGCACTGGTTTATGCATTCAGAGTGACTACTCCGTGCATGATTTAGGGGCCTTGGTTTCTGCAAATGGAAATTTTACGAGTTGCCCTCATTATTCAGTGGGTTTTTTTTTTTTTTTTGGCTACTTTGTTATAAATAATCAACTAGAACGAATCCTTGTAAGAAGAAGTTGTGAGAGACGGGACACCAGGCAAGATTCTTACCAGCCAGTCACACAGCACAGGGCCCCACGCGAGGCAGACCAGGTTAAACTTATACAATAATGTCATTGATGGAGACACTGAGCTTCTCTGAGAGCCATTAGCCCTGCTGGCCGCTGTCTCTGCTGCATTCTCTGGTCTCTATTTTTTTTCCCCCGGTGGTTCTCTGGACAAAGCTGGCTGTGTTAGGATGGATTTGCCTTCACACACCCAGCAGTTTCAAAAGTTTCCATTAGGTGGTGACATTCAAATAGTGTGAGACCTCGCATCTTTAAAAAAAAAAAACAGAAAATCAAGATTTCCATCTTCTCATTTGGAAAAATCAGGTGTGGGGCGCACACCTGTAGTCCCAGCACTAGGGAAGCAGAGGCAGGAAGATTGTGAGTTAGAGGCCAGCATGAGCTGCACACAGTCAGAACCTGTCTCAAAACAAACAAACGGAAAGCCAGAAGCTATAATATCAGCGTTCGGCATGAAGGACTGCATGCAAAACTGAGCACACAGAAAGTGACGGACTCCTTGGCAGTTTGGGTATGGTAATAGTCAGTTATATAATCACAGCCCTTATGGAATGCTTAGCATAGTCAATTTCCACCCCATCCCTAGGAGGAAAGGTTGAGGTTCGTAGTATCACCCTGTGAAGGCTTCCGCTTTGACTCTTTTCTTCCCGAAGGAAAGATCGCCCAGCGATAAAGACAGCTACAGCAGAAGTTTGTTTTACAGAGCAAAGCGAAGCGGAGAGAAGAGAGTGTGTAAAGTGTACTATCCTGAAAGCGGGTGAGTAGCTCAGCGGGTCTGGGATGTGGGGGTTTGGGGGTGAATATTTATGAGCTGCGTTACACATTCTTTGAGTAAAGATGACCATTTCCCTTCTCAAATCCCAGTGAACTGAATCTCCCTTTTAAGAAATCTCTTCCCATGATCCCCTTGAAAAGTCTGTTTAAAAAGAGGGAAGGTGAAAGAAAAACCATGGGCAAAACGATATTGCAATAAACTTGGGGCTGTTTGAGGATGAGGACCTTTGATTAGTTCACACCTGTGTAACTGGGAAGGCGTCCTGATGTACTAGGAAGAGCCAGAGTGAGCTTCAGGGATATTTATCCCACAAAGGGGTGCTGTGAAGCTCAGGAGACACAGCTACCAAGATACAGCTGCAGCTGCCTTGGTCCTGTCACATCTACCTCCCTGCCTACCCGGAACACACAGCTCCCAAGATTTGCCTGCAGTTGTCCTTGATGACCTCATGTCCAGCTGTTTGCCTGCTCAGTCTCGGTATGGCAACTACCTCCAACTTCTGGGTGTGGCAAAGGCGCACTGCCTTCAATGGCAGAGCCGAGATTCGAACCAAGCAGAACCAAGTGGTAAGTTCTAGCGAGTAAATGTGGTTTCCCACGTGATGCTGAGTAAGAAGAAATGACTGTTGGCGTGTGGGATGTTGAGGCACCTGTGCCTCTGTAATTAACCCACCAAGTCGTAAGGAGTCTGCACTCAGACCTAGGAATGTTTCTCTTTTTTTGTTTTGATTTTTTGGTTTTGGTTTTTCGAGACAGGGTTTCTCTGTAGGTTTGGAGCCTGTCCTGGAACTAACTCTTTGTAAACCAGGCTGACCTCAAACTCACAGAGATCCGCCTGCCTCTGCCTTCCGAGTGCTGGAATTAAAGCCGTGCACCCCCACTGCCCGGCCCTTTGAATGTTTCTAAGCCTTCTACAAAGGAGAAAAGTGACTCTTGCCCCCCAGATATTCGGACTCTACCCAGCCAAGTGAGGTAGTAACATCTTGTCCACAGGAATGTCCAGCTGGGGCTGGAGAGATGGCTGGCCCTGCCCTTAAGAGTGTGTGTTTCTTTTGCAGGGAGCCTGAGTTTGGGTCCCAGCACCCACATCAGATGACTCACAGCTGCATATAACTACAGCTTTAAAGGGATGTCCTGTTTGGCCTCCAGTGACATCTCTAGTTCGCATACTCTCATACACACACACTCATGCACACACACACAGTTAAATAATAATAATAAAGTTTTTACAAAGGAGATGCTTGACGCCATTCACTGCTATCCTATCAGGCTTACTCCGATTTTATTGTGAGAAGTCTTAAACTGGTGCAGTACACTTTCCAGGATGTTTACCACTTTTTAATTTAAAATAGACACCGTACGGTTGTTGGCCTTGTTAATGGTCCTCAGCAAAGACTGCTTAACTGGACAGCAGCATTATATACACTCAAGCTACGCTTTCGTTTGATTTCCGTCCTTCAGCAGACATCTACTGAGCATCTGTTAGGGCATATCCATCATGGTAGCTACTGCCTTCAGCTGGCGCGTTGTAGGCCTTCTCATAAACACACGCAGAACAGGCAGAAGACGAAAGAGGGAGTGCCTTCTGTTGGCAGGAAGTCAGAAAGAACAGAGCCTGAAAATCAGTTCAAGTGGAGTAAGCAAACCGAGGCTCACTGAAGATGTTTTCCTTGCTAAAATCGGAGCGCATCCCACGCTAATGAAAACAGGATGCAGACCACGTCTGACATATTCTATGCCACTTAAAGGCAAGCGAGTGTACGCTGCAAGCAACCAACGGGCCGATGCGCCAATGAGGACTTTATAAGCCATCTGCTTGTTGCCTAATGAGGCTAGTAACTACCTTGTTTACAGTGAGGCACCAGGGGTCATGAGTACTTGTTTGTAATGAAAGCTTCAATGCATCACTGTAGACGCTAACGAAGTCTTCCTTCACCGAGGCTAATTGCAGATATAGGAAAACATTTTTAAAAATCTCTTGGAGTCCAGAGAAGACCCTGCATTGGCACAAGGACAAACCACAGTACCCACTCTGTTCTCATCTAGTGAGTCCTAATTATGGAAGCCATCTGTATTTAACCGCTAACAGTCCCAGGCTACCGATGGGTCCTTCGCTCCAGATCACTTAATCCCAAGATGCTTTGTGAGCCATATGGATCCAAGGATGTTTGCCGGGAAGATCTATGTGTGGAGGATGCAAACTCTGAGCGAGGCCCGCAGGAGGCTTTTTGAGCATGCTTTGTTTTGTTCTATTAAATAAAGAGGCTACTTGAAAGTTCTGCCCTCCTGGTACCCAGGCTGAAGCTTCTGGCTTAGTTAATTCAGGGAGAAAAAAAAAAAAGTGGCGTATGAGAAACACTTTGACTTAGAACCATGGAAACAAAGGAAACTGAAGGGCCAAGTCAAATTTTACTTTTCAACCAACAACATTAAAGACCTAAAGATGAAATCCAAATTGCTTTGGCTTTGGTCTTCTGATAACAGCAGTATCTTCACGGTCCATTTGGAGGAAAATTGTGGCAGTCTCCTCAATTGCAGCATCATAACGAGGAAGACTTAGTCACAATATGTTCTTACAAGGTTCCCTACTGGTAGTGCTGCCAAAGCCTGAGGTGTCAGAGACGAGAAAAGACTTTCTGCTTTGTTATACCTGCCTGGGGCTGGGAATATGGTCCGCAGGTATAGCCCTCACCTCCCATGCATAAGTACCCAGGTCTGATCCCCAATACTATGGGGAGTGGGGGGGGAGAGAAAGAGAGAGAGAGAGAGAGAGAGAGAGAGAGAGAGAGAGAGAGAGAATATACAGCTATTACATGATGTGTTTCTCACTCCAAAACTTCGAGTGTCAAAGCTAGCTCACAAATATAACCATGTCTTGGGGAAGGATGGTCAGTTTGGAACTCTGAAAATGGAGGCACAAGACAGGAACTAGAGCTGACATAATCCAGTGCTGATTTTAAGAATTCTTCAAAAATGTACTGTAGACACAGAAGATCGTGTGCTTGAGAAAGCTGATGTTTGGATAAATGAAGAAAATCAAATTATTCAAAAAGAATGCTAATTGCAGTCATTTGGGGGGGGAAGTGATATCTTTGAATAGTGTGTTAAAATAAAATATAGAGAATGTAATCATTAAAGAAAAAACTTCTAAAAATTGTAGACAAATATTTATATAATTGGAGTACTATTTATAGAATTTATACGATCTGAATAATAGAAGAAGTTCAGATTGGGGGTATTTTTTGGATTTGGGAACATTGGCATATCTAACAAGATTTTTGCAGAACGAAAACAAAGTATAAAACCCCAATTAATTTATGTTTCATTTTCACCTCTTGGACATAGTCTGGGGATAAGTTTATACAGTGTTTTTAACCATTGAATATAGGAAACTTTCTTACAGTAGGATTTTCCACCTGGGGCGCCATCATGTTGGAGCTCAAACTAGTTCAGATTTTAGAGCATGTCCAATTTTTAATCTTTAGATTAAAGGTACTCAACCTTGATATCTTCTGGAGGTGACAGAAACCACAGGACGGTCTGTAATTCCGAGCAGGAGTCACTTCAGAATCCTACCAGGCTGCAGGCAGCTTCAGCAGGTATCTATAAGCTTGCTAACCTGTCTGCAAAACATAAAGTTAAAGAGAAAAGAAAAGCTGCCATTTTCAGAGAAATGTCTAAAATTGATTAGGTTTCGAGATTGCATGTACCTATAAGCTCTGTTGATCATTTGATGGATGTTAATATCCAATAAATACGGTATACTATTTTTTGGCTTACATACTTTCAATTAGTGCACATGATACTATTTATTACATATACTTTTTTCTTTTTCTTCTTGCCTTACACTTTTTATTGTTTTTTTTCTGCTCCCCTCCGTTTTACCTTCATTTCGCAAAAGTAAGTTGGGGCCCCAAAATGGTCTATTGGAGCATAAAAAGCAGTAATGAAAGCATCCCATCCATATTGCAGTTCAGAATAGCACCCTCCATGCAGGTAATCAACAAGACTCTTGCACACACGCAGGATGTGGATTCTTGCATGCCGGGGCAAGTGCATCTGTGGTTGTGATGACTTCGCGCGTACACCGAGAAGGCCAGTGAGGAGAGGCTGTGGGATAATGACTTTCTGAAAATTAGATTTCATCCAAGTGGTCCTGTCACTTTTTTTTTCTTCAGTGTATTGTCTGGATCAAAATTTTGTCACATACTGACACAAAACCACCCAAGTGTCTGCATCGTGTTCATACAAACTAGGTGGCCTTTCTGATACTCAGGGGAAGTTTTCGAAGGTAAAACCTAAGTATTGGTTGCCCTGTGGAAAGGAAGGAAGTAGAAATACCGGTAACAGGGTCAGGATGATAACAATTAAAAATCAGGGTTGGAGAGATAGCTCAGTGGTTAAAGCATTTGCTCTTCCGAAGGACCCAGGTTTAAGCCCAGCACATCTGTGGAGGCTTACAAAGGCCTGGAACTCCAGTTCCAGGGCATCCAGCACCTTCTTCTGGCCTCTGAGGGTAACAGGAATGCACTCAGTGTGCATACATACATGCAGGAAAAAGGGGGAAAAAATCCAACTTTTTAAGAAATGAATGAATTTCTTTAAAGACAGTATGAGTTCACAGGACTATTACTTAAACAATAACCAAAAAAAATAAACAAACAAAATCAAACATAAAACCAGGATGTGTGAGCTAGATGAGAGGGTAAAGTCACTTACTGCGCAAGCCTGGTAACCTGGGTCATTGTTCCTGAACAGAACCCACAGGAAGATGGAAGAGGAAAATTGACTCCATAAGGTTGTCCTCTAATTCCCAGGTATCTCACACTGTGGTGTGAGAGCCCACATATGCTCATCACACACACACACACACAACAACAACAACAACACTAATAAATACAATTTATTTTAAATGAAGCATGAAGCCAGCCCTGAAGGTCATGACTGACATTACATGCTAGAAGCAGAAAGAGAACAATATTTTTGGGAAAACATCTGTATCAGAAGCCGCTGGGTGACCAACACACTGGATCAGTGATGAATCAGGGTAACGTCTTCCATGTTCTGCCGCGGCAGATCTTTCTCTTCTCTGTGGGAGAAAAGGAGAACTAAGGCATTCCTTGTATATGTGTAGTACATCTCAAGAAAACAACTGTGTAGGTTTTAGGTTTTAAATTTATTTATATCTAAAGAGCAACGTTATATAATGCAGCCATCTTCTGGTTTCATTAAGGATCATTTGGGAAGCTGAGTGGTCTTATGACCATGGGCAGCAAAGATGACACAACACCAGATATGTTTTGAACCAGAGGACAGACATACTAGGATTCCCAAGGGGTGTACCCAGGACTGGCACAGGGGCTCAGTGGTAGAACGCCTGCCTGCCTGGCAGGAGAACTTGGATGTGATCCCTAACCCTGCTAATAAATAGGAAATAAAAGGTGCACCCCAAAGCTAATGCATCCACCATCCTAGTTACAGGGCAAGTGGTGGACAGAACACGACAATATTGGCAGGAAGTCCCTGCCAGTCACAGAAGGGTCATTATGGATGACAGTAACTTCATCAAAGTTGTCTGAAGACTGAAATCTTGTGTGGCCATTTCTTCTCTAAGTTACCAGCGTTCCTCAGCTTAGAAAAAGCAGGCTCTGCTCACCGTCCTTTTCCTCGTACAGGGAACATGTAGTGTGGCAGCTCGGTTATGTTGACATATTCCATTACTTCGTTCGGCTCTCCCTGAGACTTCTCCCGAATAGTTGAGAAATTGTCGTTCTTGTTAAAACTTTTTTTTTTAAACGTGTCTAGCATTTTTGTTGCCTTGAGAGCTGATTCAAGCCCAATCTGGATTTGGAAAATCATATCCAATCTGTGGTGATATTTAAGACAGGTTTCCAAAGGAGAATAGCAATCGTATAGTAGTCGATCTGGAGGCTGCACAGAAAGAGAGCTAGGAACTAGAGAGGAGTGTCTCCAACTGTGAGGGGCCTCCTGCGGAGTTACTCAATGCAAAATTGAAACCTTAGTGAGGATTAAGAAAGTAATCATTACTTTCTTAAACATTTCACATATTAATGTTAAATATGAGACAATGACTTAGGCAATAACATTTATAGGTATTATTATTCTATACATTTAATCTTAATATTCCTTTTAATAATGGTTATTAATTGGTGGAACTCCACTTAAAATATATATATATGTATGTATGTATAATGTGTGTGTGTATTATAAGGTCAATGTTAGAGACTTAGAGCAAAATTTGAGACTTGAAAAGTGCACATCAAACTTAACAAAGAATACGATTCTAGAATGATTTTATGACCTTTGTAAGGCTTGGTGGTACACACCTATAATATAAGCACTCAGAAGGCTGAGACAGGTAGACTGAAGGTTTAAGACCAGCCTGGGGCTACATGGTAAGTTCCAGGTCTGAACTACATGGTACAACTTTGTCTCTTATCTAAACTTAACATGGAAGGCTTGCTGCATGTAGTAGTACCTGTCTATAACCTACCTACTCCAGCTCAGAAGAATGAGGCCAGAAGGCTGAGTTTGAGCCCCACCTAGGCAAACAGTGAGACTCCGTTTTGGTCTGAATGAGATAACCCCACAGTGTTGGTTATTTGGATAGTAGATGCCCAGTTGATGGCACTGTTTGGGGAGTCTTGGGAGATAAGGTCTTAATGGAGGATGTATATCACTGGAGGCAGGCTTTGAAAGTTAAGAGGCACACCGTTTTGAGTTCATTCTCTCTTGGTGCTTGCTGCTCAAGATGTGAGCCCTGGCTGCTCCAGCAACCATGTCTACTGTCACACTTCCTGCTAAGATGGACTCTAGCCTTCTGGAAACTTTAGCCCAAATAAACTCTTCCTCCTATAAGGTGCCTTGGTCATACATTTTATTGCAACAATAGAAAAGGAATTAATGCAGGCCCTGTTTAAAAAAATTAAATAAGAGACAAATGGAAAAGTTATTAACAAGAACTTATTAACTGTTCCCCATCATCAAGCTGACAATCGGAGCTACATCTTCACAGTATATGTTCATAAACTTTAATTACCGCTACTAAAAGGGAGTACCACATATGGTTAGGCGATCCTAAAATGTAAAGTGACAGATGTCTATAAATATTAAAATCCTGTGATTATCTGTACAGTTCATTAATTATCTGTCATGTAGATCTTACTTAAAAAATAGGACTGATATTTATTCCCAAACACCCAGCCATTTAATGAACAGGCCCTGGGTGAGGGAAATCGGATGTAACAAGCTGAGGCCTCTTTCAGGCGCTGTTTTACTCAACCATCACCCAGTCGGAAGCATTGTGTTGATTCTGAAGGCACTTTCCTAGTTTGAATACCGCAAACCAGAATTTAGTTTGAGCAGAAGTGCGCTTAACTTCCTTTTTCTGTAAGGCTGTCCGACGAGATCCAAACTGCCCTGGGTTTGTCTCAGTTTCTCGCTTACCTTGTCTTCGTTCTCTCTCTTTCCCCACTTCTTCTTCCTTGTGAGCTTTCATCTTTCCTTTTATCATTTCCTGAACCTTTGAACTGGTTATTGCCCAACCATCTCTAATTGTGAGGGCATCGGGAGTCTTTTCCCCATGTTTTACTCCCTACCCACGCATAGGGTTAGGGATGTAAAATAAGAGAAATAAATTAAGGTATTAACCGGTATTGTCTCCGCTGGTGGTGAACGTGGCACATTTCTCCACGTTCTGCACAAGTCATTAGGAAAATGGGATTAATTTCGGAGCCACCCTATCAAAGTTAGATCAAGATTTGCAGTTGATATCTTGACAGCTGCCTGTTGATGGCCTCACCATAGTCAAATTAAGTTTTAAAAGGTTGATTTCTGAAACATTGCTCAGTTTAAGTATCAAGGGGGGGGGTGATTCCAAATGCATTGAAGTGAATGGCAAGTTATTTCCTTCAAAATTCCATTATTGGGGCCAGTGAAATGATTCAGCAGCTAACGGTGCTTGCTGCCAAACCTGATGACCTGAGTTCAATCCCCAGGGCCTACTGAAGACAATGAACCTTCAGAGCACTGTAGTATATGTACACACACACACACACACAATAAATAAATGTAAAATAAAAGCTTTAAATAAAATCCCATTATTTGATAAATCTATTTACATTTTTTTTTTTTTTGATTTTCGAGACAGGGTTTCTCCATAGCTTTTTGATTCCGGTCCTGGAACTAGCTCTTGTAGACCAGGCTGGCCTCGAACTCACAGAGATCCGCCTGCCTCTGCCTCCCGAGTGCTGGGATTAAAGGCGTGCGCCGCCACCGCCCGGCTCTATTTACATTTTTAAATCTAATTTTTAGTTTCTGCATACATACTAAATTTCTGGTGAGGTGTGATGGTAAAGGCCTTTATTCCGCCCTTAGGAGGCAGAAGCAGGAGGATCTCTGTGAGTTCAAGACAAGCCTGATGTATATAGTATATAGTAAGTTTCAGGCTAACCACGACTACACAGAGAGATCCTATTTTTGTTTTGGAAATCAGTATAACAGTTTCTTAGAAAATTAGAAGTCAACCTACCTCAGGATTCAGCAATACCACTTTTGGGCATATACCCAAAAGATACTCAATCATACTACAAAGACATTTGTTCAACTATGTTCATAGTAGCATTATTTGTAATAGCCAGAACCTGGAAACAACTTGCCTTGCCCTGTAGTCAGACTGATGAATATCTTAAATATCAACATAGAACCTTCATCCAGCAACTGATGGAAACAGAGGCATAGACCTGCATCAGAGCACTGGACTGAGCTCCCAAAGTTCAGTTGAAGAGTGGGAGGAGTGAGGATATGAGCGAAGAGTTTAAGACCATGATGGCTACACCCACTGAACAACGAAGACAATTGGGTTTTCTTCAATTATATTGCATTTGTTAGAGTCCCGTGGTTTCCTTTGCTTCTCATTTCTCCTTGCAGTTCTCCTGGTAAATAATAATTTCATTATTCCCCCCCTTCTATTTTCAACTTATTTTAAAGTGCAAAACATCTTTACATCATTAAACAAATACTCCACAGCATAAACGGATGGAACACACCTTAAACAAACATTCCACAACACTACGTTGTGATTCACAAAAATCTTCCTTTTCTAGACAAGGATCACACACACACACACCCACACACACACAGGGTTTCTCTGTGGCTTTGGAGCGTGTCCTGGAACTAGCTCTTGTAGACCAGGCTGGCCTCGAACTCACAGAGATCTGCCTGCTTCTACTTCCCAAGTGCTGGGATTAAAGGCGTGCGCCGCCACCACCCAGCGAGTCCTTTAATATAAGTGGTTACAGAGTCTCCGAAGGACCCAATTTTATACGGCATACACACGGCTGTTACTGTGGTTTTAATAGAGGTATCTGTACAAGTAAACTACTGGGCCTAGCCCCAGGGGCCATGGAACAACAGTGGTAGAGGAAATAAACACCAGAAAGAGAAGCACACACCCCCACCCCGTAAAGGACCCTAAAGGGATGGAGAGAAAGGAAAGCAACTATGAAAACCAGCGTCCTAGAGTGACCCTCCACATCGTCACCACAGCAAGACGAGTGTGACCCCTCTCCTTTCGTGCTTCCAGCCTCGGGTGCAGTAGCCATGCGCACTGTGACCCCTCTCCTCTTCCCTCTTCCCGCATTGGGTGGGGTAGCCATGCGCACTGTGACCCCTCTCCTCTTCCGGCCTTGGGTGGAGTTGATGCGCAGTGTGAGCCCGCTCCTTTTCCCGCCTCCTGCCTTTTGTGGGGTAGCCATGCGCACTGTGACCCCTCTCCTCGTCCCTCTTCCCACCTCTGGTGCAGTAGCCATGCGCACTATGACCTCTTTCCTCTTCTCTCTTCCCGCCTTGGGTGGAGTAGATCCGCAGTGTGAGCCCGCTCCTTTTCCTGCTTCCTGCCTTTTGTGGGGTAGCCACGCGCAGTGTGACCCCTCTCCTCTTCCCTCTTCCCGCCACATGCAAGGCTGCTCCTCTGTGCTTTTTGTTCTTGCTTGGAACAATAAACAGACACTTCAACCTAGAAGTTAACAATGAGCTTTGAAGCAAGTACGTGAGCACGAACCACATCAAGACCTCACGGAGCAACAGCCTGGCACACATCCTTCCTCCGAGCTCTTGCTTCCCTCTCCGCCCAGGGGCCGCATCTCTCCTGATGGGTGAGTAATGACTTCTACACTCTTATTTCCCACTTGTGTACTTTAGAAACAACAGAAAATCATTGTGACGATTTGGAAACTTGACATCGGACTTCAAATAAACACAACATGTATGTCCCGTAGGGACCCGCTTTCCCCTTAGCATTGGCTCTCCCGACTGTAACTGACCCCTTGGGGTCGCTATGTAGCAATCAGTCTGTGATGTATTCATTGCTTTCTCCTTGCTGGGCCAAATATTTGGCCATTTAAAGAAGGAGAGATATATCTCGGCTTGTAGTTTGAGGGGATACACTGGAGGGAAAGACACGGCAGCAGCGGGTGGCTCCACCGCCATGGAAATTCTCAGAGGGACTCCTCAACAGGAAGCAGAAATGGAACAGGAAGTCCACCACAAGAAGTAGTGAGCTACTTCCTCCAGCTAGACCTTATTCCCTACAACTCCACAACCACCCAAGACAGCACCACTAGCTGGGGTTCAATTGTAGAAATAGAAGCACGCTATGACTCTTGTCCTATTTTATGACAATAATCGGCCCCAAATTCTCCGTATTTACCTCCACCGCTTGAGGGTGGGCATGTAACTGTTTAAATACTTTGGCTGGGTTGTGCTTTTTGTTTGTTTGTTTTGTTTTCTCTTTGGCATTCAGGAGAACTGAGAGCTGTTTACACTCTATTTAGATTTCTTGGAATGTAGAGTTACTCAGTTAACTGGTGAATTTCATAAAGAATTTCCCCCCACCTGCCGTCCCAGCGCTCACCCCAGATAAGCATCAGGACAGCGGCAGGCAAACTCTGGGTGATAATCCTCAATTTCCTAACCAGAACCAGAAGCGTCGGAGAAAGACTTCTCTGTTTGATGTATTCGCCGCGCATCTCTCTTTCCTTCAGTGTACTGATTACTGAAAATAAATAGACCAGGCGGTGGTGGCGCACGTCTTTAATCCCAGTACTGGGGAGGCAGAGGCAGGTAGGTCTCTGTGAGTTTGAGGTCAGCCTGGTCTACAGACTGAGTTCCAGGACAACTAGGGCTACCAGAGAAACCCTGTCTCAAGCCACTCCCCCCAAAATAAATAAATAAATTAAAATAAATATCCAGATGTAGCCATAGGTGTAGCTCTGTGGCAGAGCACTTGCCTAGCCTATGCAAGGCCCTGAGTTCAATCCCCAGCACTACAGAGAAAGAAAGGAAGGGAAGGAAGGAGGGAGGGAGGGAGGGAGAGGAAGAAAGAAAGAAAAGAAAGGAGAAATTCATTTGACCTTTCTTTTATTGTGGTAAACTAAGCTTATCACTTTAACAGTTTCTTAGACATACAAATCTAAGATACTTCCTAGACGTCTTTCCACAACCATCCCCGTTTACCCAGCCTTTCTGTCACCCCACACGGAAATGGTACCCACCAAGCGCTCACTTTCCATCCTGTGTCCCCAGCTCCTGACACCACCTGTCCACTTCCTGTCCCTAGGGACCTAACAAATACTGTACCTCATGGACCCGAGATGATACAGTACTTGTCCTGCTGTGTCTGGCTTAGTTCACCCCTTGGTGCTCTTAACAGCTGACGAATTATGAATGAAGAAGCCTCAGAACAAGGTGCGAGGCGGCAGACAGCCCATCCACTTCACAAACCGGTCTCCATGACACCCTCAGCTCTTCCCCACAGTGCAAGTCCAACCTTCAGGGATGCTGCAGAAATAATCCTGTGGCTAAGAAACCTTTAGCTGAGCTGCAAGGTAGCCAGCAGGCTGTTCATTGCTCTTACTGTAGTGTTGCTATTTTATTTGAAAATAGAGAAATATTAAATCCAGAAGATAATCAAATACATGTACATTACAGTGAAGGAGTAGCCTAAACCAAGGGACCTGACTCTTCCTTCAGCAAGCACCAGGCACTGCTGCAGTGCACAGACATACACGCACATCCATGCACATAAAGTAAATAAATTAATTTAAATGTTTTTAAAGAAAGAAAACTAGCTAGCTAGGTGTGGTGGTGCACACTTTTAATTCTATTCCCTAGAGAGGTGGAGACAATGAGAGGTGAGAGACGCTGTCAAAAAAAAATCTGGGTGGGCCCAGAGGAATGAATGACACCTGAGGTGGTCCTGTGGCCTCTGAGCATGTTCACAAACATGCAGGTCTGCCTGCACACATGAGCATTGACTAAGTAAACTAATAATGATGATATCTTTGAGTGTTAAAAACTAAATGATAGGAGGAAACTAAACCACAGAAATACAATGGGTATGTCCATGATGGTGCACACTTTGAGTTCCATCACTCAGAAGGCAGATGCAGGTGGATCTCTGTGAGTTCAAAGTCAGACTAGTCTAAAGGGAAGTGAGGACTTTGAGGGCTACATAGAGTGACCCTGCCCAAAATTTAAAAAGAAAATGAAAAGGAGCCAAGCAGTGGTAGCAAGTGCCCTTAATCCCAGCACTTGGAAGTCAGAGGCAGGTAGAACTCTGTGAGTTCAAGGCCAGCCTTGTCTACAGAGAGAGTTCCAGGGCAGGTAGGGCTGTCACACAGAGAAACTTAGTCTCAGAAAAATACGAGAGAGAGAGAGAGAGAGAGAGAGAGAGAGAGAGAGAGAGAGAGAGAAGGAAAGGAAGAGATAGAGGGGTTTTGATTTGGCAATCCCATCAAAAACCCTAGACATTTCTTGGAAGATAATGTATCCCGACTTTGGTTTGTCTTGACTAGTTTATTTTATTTTACTTTATTTTATTTTTTGCTTGCAAGTAAGGATATTTTGTATGATTGCATCCTTGGAGCAAACGGTTCTGAAATGGTGTAGTCCCTCAGAATTCTCTGAGAGTTCGTTGGCTGTGCTGGTGGCATCTTTGGGGTTTCAGGAAAACCACTGCTTGAAAATGCTCTACACTCGAATCCCAGTTTAAATGCATTGGGGAAAAAAATCACATTATTTAGAGTGCATGATAAATTACTCTGGGAAGTGGCAGATATTTTTCTATTATAAACAAAATAGCCACTGATTTATCTGTTTTTCGGTTGCAGAAAATGGCCTCGGTGAAGTAGACTACATTTGCAAGGCTTTTAAGCTATTTGTTCAAATTCAGAATAAATTCTTCCCCAAAACAGTTTTATTACTAATGATTATATTCGCAAACACCCTTAAGAAGGCTGATTTAATCCACAGTGAGTTGAAATGATTTGAATATTTATGATAAAAAATAGTAAAAAGGAACATTGATTATCTTTAGAAAATTGAAAATGGAAGAGAAGAGTCCATCTTTTTTCCTTCTGTGTCAGTGTCTCGTAAAAAGTGTGTGAAGGAGACGCAAACAGCACAGCAAGTTGCAAAGGCGGAAAGAGATTTCTGGAGACTTCTAAAGCCTTCCGAGGTACTTAGAAGTTAGTGGGAAATAACCCCACAAAGTTTAGGATTTTCATTTGTCTGGGACAATGTCTAACAGCATAATATTTGTGGTTTAAAGTTGTGGGTAGTGTCGCCTATGTCACAAAAAAAGAAAAAAGAAAAGAAAAAAGAAATTTCAGAAAGGCGGCAACAAACTGGAGAGCTAAGCAGGGAATTGAGAAGGAAGGGTGATGGGGGGAGGGTTAAAGAGAATGCGAGTCCCAAGAGCGAAACTGTGTGAGGAGAAATAAACTTGATTGCAAATAGTAAAACAAAGAAAAGGTGGAGACATATCTGTTCCCTGACTGTCGCATTGCCTACTAGAAGTTAGTTCAGTAAGAGTTCTTTAAGCAGAGCAGAACCTGCTCCATTTAAGTAGGATGCTCCTGAGTGGTTTGGGGGCAGATGTTAGTTACCCATACCGACCACCAGGTGGCAGCAGCAACTCATGGCCCCTCGGCTGTCCCAGATAAAACCTGGGCACGCAGCAGTCAGCCTACAAAGGGTTCTTAATTTAGGAAGGATTCCTGTGGTTTTTCTCTCATCGGGCGAATTACAGCTAGAGTAATTTTATTAGTAGAATTTTGTTCCCAATGCAGTCTCCACATACCCCCCCTCCCAAATATGTCTGCATCTTTAATTATTAATGTCAAGCCAAACCCACATGGATTCAGCCAATGAGATGGCTCAGGGGCAAAGGTGTCATCCAACCTGGTGGCCTGAATTTTATCCCCTAGACCTAGATGATGGAAGGGACCAATTCCAGAAAGTTTTCCTGTCCTCCACTGGTGGTCCATGGTACATGGGCACACACAGAGAGATATACTAAAAACTGTAATTAAAAAGCACATGAAATGGGGGAGGTGCCAACAGCTTTGAAGGTCAATGTTCAGAAAGAACTGTTGCTACACCATGAGGCCTTCTAATTGCAGCCATGAATTGACCTATTTCCCCCAAATACAATTACTCGATGTTTGATTACTTGAGGCTTAGGCACATATGACTATTCCTCTGGGTATTACAAAAATAAAAATAGAGTAAACCAGATTAAAAGCTATATTTACTAGCCCCCAAAGGAGCCCTTAAAAAAAAAAAAAAACTTTCTCCCAGTTGAGAATGAAGGATGACACCAAAATTTTGTTTGAAAGTTGAAGCAAGTAAAACAAATTGGAAAGCAAAATAAATCATTCTTAGGGCGTGTTGGCGGAGATTGGCAGGAGACATTGGGAAAACAAGACGCACAACCTAAGAAATGTGTTGTGGTTTTTCTCTTTGTGTTGTGCTGGGGATCAAACAGCCTAGGCCATTTCTCCACCACTGAACTGCACCGGAGCCCCGTGCATGTGGCTTTTGTCTCTGATTTAGCTTAGTTTTAGCTGCTGTGAGCCTTTTTCTGTGTGGTCGCGATCACTTTCCGCTTACCCCTTTCTCTATGTTCAAAGACTCCCTTTCTGCTCTCCGTGGCCAACCGTGCCCTCATCAGCAGGTTCCTTCTATCTCTTGACCATGCCAAGCTCTGAGTGCACAGCCCACACCAGTCTCTCCTTTGCCAGCTCAGACCTCTATCTACCGAACATCTGCCGTGGCAAATGTATGAACCTCAGGGCTCCTAAATCTTTCAAAGTGAGATTCCATTCTACATGCATGAGGTTAGGGATGCCACAGGAGAGTGCTAACAATTCAGACACTGGTTATTGCCCTCACCGTCCATGCATATGGCCGCAATGAATTAGTTCCTGTGCTTCTGACCGCTTCACGAGTGGCCCTTGACATGGACCATTGGAAAGAGTGAAGAGTGGGCCTGGCAGCCTTGAAGTTCTAAGCCAAGGAGCATAAGATTGAAGACGCACAAGCCAGTGTCGTCAACAGTCATTGTGTCAAGGTGATTGGAGTGAACGGAGGCCAAAGCAGCATCTCTGTTCAGGCCATGGTGATGGTGATATGCGCTTTTAATCCCAGCACTTGGGAGGCAGATCGCTGTGAGCTCAAGACCATCCTGGTCTGTATAGTCATGTCCAGGTTATCCAGGGCTACAAGGAGAGACTTTACCTCAAAAAACAAAAGCAAGGGCTTGGAGAGATGACTCAGAGGTTAAGAGCATTGCCTGCTCTTCCAAAGGTCCTGAGTTCAATTCCCAGCAACCACATGGTGGCTCACAACCATCTGTAATGGGGTCTGGTGCCCTCTTCTGGCCTGTAGGCATACAAACAGACAGAATATTGTATACATAATAAATAAATAAATATTTAAAAAAAACAAACAAAAAAAAAAACAAAAAGCAAAACAAACAAACCCTATAATAGGGTTTTATTGCTGCAATGAGACATCATGACCACAACAGCTCTTATAAAGGAAAACATTTAATTGAGGGCTGGCTTACAGTTCAGAGGTTTAGTCCATTATCATCAAGGCAAAAAGCATGACAACATGCAGGCAGACACGGTGCTGGGAGGTAGCTGAGAGTTCTACATCTGGATTAGCAGGCAGCAGGAAGAGAGAGTAAGACACTGGGCCTGGCTTGAGCTTCTGAAACTTGGAAGCCCACACCCCCAGAGATATACTTCCTCCTATAAGACCATAGCTACTCCAACAAAGTCACATATTTTAATATTTTCAAATTATGCCACTCCCTATGAGCCTGTGGAGGGCATTTTCATTTAAACCACCACAATAGCATTTGTGTAGAAACTCAGAATCTATTTTATTTACCATATGGATATAGTCTGGAGAGACATCTTGTCATTTGCAAAAAACAAGGACAATAAATACAGTCACGGAAAAATGAAAGCTGTTTGCAGGGTCAGCACCCCACTGGTTTCAGAAAGTCTTTCATGGAAGCAATGTAAAGTACCTGGGTGATTTCATAAAACCAGAGTGGTTTTTGTTGTTGCTTTAGTGAGTGTGTGTTTGTGTAAATGTGTGTTTTGCCTGTATGCATGTATGATGTTCTTGGAAACCGGGAGAGGGTATCACATCCCTAAAAGTTGGTTGTGAGCCATCATGTAGGTCTTGAGAACTGAATCCAAGTCCTCTGCAAAAGCAGCAAGTGCTCCTAAGAGCTGAGCCATCTCTCCAGGCCTGTTGTTTTGCTATTTTGTTTTTTTTTTTCATGGCCTGTGAAGCTGGAAAGGAAGGACATTTAACAGGTCATAGGAAACCATGAGTGCCAATAGAAGTAATTCCAGCCCTTGCTTGTTAAATTAGGCAAGGAATTACACCAAAATTCAGAGAAAAAAAATATGATTTGTGCTTTAGGGGACCATTTCTGAAGGGTGTAGATTTAACACCAAAGAGAAAACAGGACATAATTACAAGGATATAGGCCAAGAGGTGCTGAGTGTTAGATTCATGTAGTAATTGGAAACAGGGAAAGCTGAAAATCGAGGAAAACAAAACAAAACAAAAAGTTATATATAGTATTTAGGGACAAGAGCTGATGAGGGAGGTGTTATTCTTTTTTAAAGCTAAAGGCGGGGGAGGGGAAGGCCGGTCCACAAGGAGTGACCTGAGGCCTTGGTGGGTGGGAGATCACGGAGGGTGAGACACGGACAGATACCTCATGCAGAGAGGCAAGTTTATTTAGTGGGTTATGGAGGGGAAAGGGGAGAAGGGAGAAGAAGAAGAAGAAGAAGAGGAAGAGGAAGAGGAAGAAGAAGAAGAAGAAGAAGAAGAAGAAGAAGAAGAAGAAGAAGAAGAAGAAGAAGAAGAAGAAGAAGAAGAAGAAGAAGAAGAAGAGAGGCAGAAAGGGGAGCACTGATTGGCTGACTCCAGTTCAGTCTCACATCCCTAGCTAAAGTCACATTCCTCCCTGCTGAATTCCTTCTCCATTTCCTCCCTTCCTCAAGACTCCAATGTAGTCTTATCCCAAGCTTAGGGACCAGGGAAACAGCTTAAATATTGGGAGGAAAAAAGATGTTCATTATAATTTTCATCACTTCCTAGCCAGAGAGGCCAGAGATGCCTGGAGGTGAGCAGGGCCAGTGGGATCCACTAAAGCAGGGATCGTGGGGACTCACAGAGACTTCAGCGGCTATGGTGGAGTCTGCATGGGTCTGCACTAGGTCCTCTGCGTGCACGTTATGGTTGTTAGCTTGGTGTTTGGGAGAGATGCCCAACAGCGAGAGTGGGGGTGTCTCTGACTCTTTTGCCTGCTCTTGGGACCATTTTCCTCCTTCTGGGTTGCTTCGCCCAGGCCTTGATGTGAGGGTGTGTGCCTGCTCTTATCATATCTTGTTGTGCCGCGTTCCCTTGATGTCCCTGGAAGGCTTGCTCTTTTCTGGGCGTGGGGAATGCAGCGGAGGAGGCATGTGGATCTGGGGGAACCAGGGGGGGGGGGGGGGGGCTGGAGGTGTGGAGGGAGAGGAAGCTCCATTAGGGAAGTATTGTATGAGAGAGGAATAAATTTAAAAAATTTAAAAAAAAAGAAATGTTGAGAATTTCTCTGTCATGAGATTTCTGAATTTAAAAAAGAATTAAGGTAAAAAAAATTTTTTTAATATGTTGCCGTGGATAAAGGTGCCTGCCCTGAAAGCTTGGTGATCTGGGTTCAACCCCCAGAACCCAGGTAAGGTTGGAAGGAGAGAATCGACCCCACAGTCACCAGCGGTCCTCACCTCCACACGAGTGCGCAAGCGCGTGGTGGCATGCCTCCCCCCCCCCCCCCCCATCCTGCACACAGAGTAACAAATGAGACTTTAAAACATACTTTTCTCCTGAAGCGGTTGAAAATTTCGTGTTAGGGTAAGGCAATAAACAGATGTGGCAAAGAGAGACAAGGAAGTAAGATGGAGGGAGCGAACCAATTCCAAATGGCGCCTTCCATCAGACTCACCCAGACAGGTGATCCCAACACCTCCATAGTTCCCAGGTAGGTGGTAAATGAAAAACTTCAAAGTAAGGTGACTGCAAGGCTGCCCCGCTAGTCGAATGCAACCAGGAGCCAAACAAAGATCTCTGTGACCCTAGACCCAGGATATTCCCTAAGCGCCAACCCCAGGGGCCTATGGCATTGTGTCACATCAACAAAGCGAAGGAGTATGTAGGAACTGTGGACAATTTAACAATATTTAAGTAAAAACTGTGTAACAAAGCTGAGACGTTTTCTAGCAGGGCTTGCACACGTTGCACAGCGTGTCTTCACTGCGCGTGGGAAAAGTGCACTGCGCATGAGTCAGTAGAGTGGCCGCAAACCGCTGCATTCGGCTCAGATTGGACTGTCGAATGTCGTTGGCTGCAGCGTTTTACTGTGCAGGGGAAGTGTTTCGTTTATAGGGCGAACAGAAATGATCTGATTACAGACAACAATGTCGTTCCTCCCCACATCACTTCTTTGCAAGTAACAAGCTAGGGTATTTGGGGATTGCATTGTGTTAATAAAAGGTTCTATTTTAAAACTTAATCTTGGAGTTGCTAATTTGAGTTTCATCTTAAAAATTACGAAATAAATTTTCTCTTGAGAGTAGGACAAAATTTCCAACAACTTCTAAATGGTTCTAAACATCCTCTTGGGGTTTTGTGCTATGAATTTATTATGCAAAGTGGCTCACGCAGCATTGCCAACTATAGCATCAGACCGTAAGACAACTATGAGGAATATTGGTGGTGCTCTGCCCTGCAGAATCAAATGCTCAGCTGAAGCTTAGCTTTTGCTTTAAAGCTAAATTAACATCTCATTAGTGTACAGAGTCCCCTCAATCATGAACAAATGGTAAAATTATACGTATGCCAACGAATTCTTGAAAAATAAATTTTGCATGAGTAATTATCACTGTTTAATTTGTATACCTATAGACCAAGGCTTATATAAAAATCCCTCAGCTACAAAGGGGTAATCAATATCTCCTTTGAAAAAAATTGTTGGGCACATGTGCAGAGAAAGAATTCCAACCAGGAAGCAGGGCGATGGTGGCACACGCCTTTAATTCCAGCACTCGGGAGGCAAAGGCAGGTGGATCTCTGTGAGTTCGAGACCAGCCTGGTCTACAGAGCTGGTTCCAGGACAGGCTCCAAAGCCACAGAGAAACCCTGTCTCGAAAAACCAAAAAAAANCAAAAAAAAAAAAAAAAAAAAAATACAACCAGGAAAAGAGTAAAGAGGGAGAATACACAAATATCCATTTCTATGTATTCCAAATGTATGTTTGTGCATTTGTCACCTTTGTGCCATTAATAGAAAAGGAGGAAAGGAAGGGACATGGCAGGTTTTGAAATAATTAATGTTCAGGCTCTCCAGCTGGTCTCTGAGCAGGGCTTTGAGAATCCGGATGTCAGCCCTTCCTGTGGCTGGTCAACTTTACACAGCTCCCGGCAGCATGCCCGCGGGTGGGAGGTGGGGGAGCTGCACACCAATAGAGACTCACTGGCGAGGTGTGAAGCCCGAGTGGCAAGGTGTGAAGTCGAGGGGTAAGGAAGGTGTGAAGCCCAGCGTGGCAATGTGTGAGGCCAGAGTGGCAAGGGGCTTCACCACTCAGGAACAATAGGGTCGAAGATTGGATTTAACAGACAGGTAGGAGGCTGTCTCTTCCCTCTGTGGCGAGAGTGTCTAGCTTGCACCCTGGACTTTTCAAAAGAAGCCAAGAACTCTTCCTGCCAAGAAGGATAATGTTGTTGTGCCTCCCATATCTCTTGTCGATTCTTTATTTTTACCCCCACAGAGTAGCCAAAGCAAAACACAGCAATGAATATTGTAGCCATCTTACTCCAGCGATCAATCCGGTTGTCAAGAAACTGGCAGTGATTGGAGGCTCTCTCTGTGTGTACACAGATGCTCGTGGCCATTCAAAAACACACACATGTACATGGATTTGGAGGCCAGAGGACAACCTCGGAGTCATCCCTCAGAACCGAACTGAATCCTCTCTGCGGTCCTGGATAGCTACGGTTGGTTTTTAACTGCACGTTTGCAAACGTTCTTATGCATCGTCTTATATAAACTGGTATGCAGAATGGTTTTGCTATGGGCGCCCATTCTACAGTTAAGGGCAAATGAGTCCTAGTGCTACGGCATGTGTGCCTGCCTTCTCTCAGCCAGAAACCCAAGAAGCACAGTTGATGGGTGGCTCTAGTAGACCAACTTAGTCACAAACATCCCAAACTTAGGCTGCTCTGGGCATTGAGCCCAAATCAGTTCTGTGCTGCTCAACCTCTTATGTCTGTTTTATTGAATGCTTTATAAGTTCTTATTATACTGTCCATGATACAATAAATGATTCAATAAATCAGACTATAAGAATGGGCCAGCATGGTGGCACACATCTGTAATCTTGGTTTATGGGAGGCTGAGGCAGAAGAATCAGGCGTTCGAGGTTTTCTTTGGCTATATGGTGAATTTGAGGCTGTCCTGGTCTGCGTGAGATGCTGTCTCAACCAAAACAAAATGTCCTTTTTTTCATTATATGTGCGTGTATGTCATAAGGTTATACATTATATTTCTTTCTATTTAAATCTATCATCTATCTAAAGTATACGATTATACAGTTTACAACCACAATAGTAGAAGAAATGACTTTTTATTAGTTACAATATAAGAACCAAAATAGACAGGAGAATTTTCTGGCCTCTATGGCAGGTCAGCGACCATCTGCTTCCTCTGTATTTAGCTGTCTGAACAGTTGGACTTTATTTCCTCTGCATAATGCTTGACTTTTAAGACCAAAAAGTTCTGTCTAAGGACGGCGCACAGATGTGTTGCATTGCAGACTTAAACAGGCGTTTATATGCGCCTCAGCTTTATATCTGAGATAGCTGATGGAATTTGGTCTAGAATTGTATTTTTGGATCATTTAACCCATGATTGTCCACAGCTTGATTAATATATTGTATAATCTTGCACAAAAGAGGCATTTAAGAATACTGGATTTTTAAAAGATAATGTCAGCTCATACAAACTGTAAAAGCAAACAAAATTATTAAGAATTAGTACTGTTAGAATTTTTTTTTCTGAGCCAGGTGGTGGTTGTATACGCCTTTAATCCCAGCTCTAGAGAGGCAGAGGCAGGCGGATCTTTATGAATTTGAGATCAGCTTGGTCCTCAGAGTGAGTTCCAGGACAGACTTGAAAGATACAGAGAAATTCCATCTCAAAAAGAAGAAGAAGGAGGAGGAGGAGGAAGAAGAAGAACTTGTTTTGTGGATGTGGGATGTGCTCCAGCCTCAGAACCCTAACCGAGTATGGCCTTGCAGCTGACTCTCAGCACACTACAAAGAAGAAAATAACATTGTCTATGGCCGGGCGGTGGTGGCGCACGCCTTTAATCCCAGCACTCGGGAGGCAGAGGCAGGAGGATCTCTGTGAGTTCGAGACCAGCCTGGTCTACAAGAGCTAGTTCCAGGACAGGCTCCAAAGCTGCAGAGAAACCCTGTCTCGAAAAACCAAACCAAACCAAAACAAAACAAAAACCCATTCTCTATGTGTATTCTGAAACCCTAATAACTATTGTTTTACCAAAAAAAAAAATGTTATTTCATGAGATCTGTATACAATGCAATAAAGATTATTGTTGCAGACTAAGTAAATAAATGGTGCTTCAAATAGCCTGTGGGCCCTGTATTTCTGGGCATTCATCTGTGGTGGTTGGAATGAAAATCCCCCCCCCCACACACACACACACAGGCTCCTATGTTTGAGCTCGGGGCCCAGCTGGTGAACTGTTTAGGAAGGACTAGGAGTTGTGGCCTTGCTGGAAGAAGTGTGGCCCCAGGGGTGGGCTTTGAGGTTTCAAAAGCCCATGCCAGGCCCAGTCTGCCTTTCTCTGCCTGCGTCTCGTGGAGAAGATGTGAGCTGTCAGTTCCTGCTCCAGCGCCTGCCTGCCTGCCTGCCTGCTTCTGTGTTCCCTGCCATGAGGATCATGGGCTCACCCTTTGGAACTGTCAAGCCCCCAATTGAATGCTTCCTTTTGTAAGATGCCTTAGTCAGGGTGTCTCCTTGCAGAAATAGGAAAGTAACTAAAGACGTTCCCAGAGTTGTACAAATTGAACTAAAGTGGATGCTTATCAAAGTGGAATCACAGGCCTTGAAGCTACAAAGGCCAACTTCATCACCGGAAAAGAATTACACTTCTCCTGAAAAAAAAAAAAAGGATTATTTATCTTCATACATTTAGAGATGCCTTTCAACAAAGAGAGCTCACTGCGTCTTTCTTAGGCTGGTTTGATGCTTGCTCTTTTGAAGAAGCTGTCTTTATGCTCCTAAGTTATTTTCCTCTAGTGAAGCCTGTATTTGAAATAATTTTGCATGTGTGGTTTATGGTGTGGAATGCTCACACACAAGCTGCACCCAATCCCCCATAATGCTAAAAGCCTTCAAAACCATTTGTCCCAGGAAGAAAGCTAGTACTTTGCGGTCCACTGACTTCCGGTCCAGGGAACATTTTGTCATCACACCGCTGGGTCTACTCTAGCCTCGCCGGCTCAGTCTTCTCTGTTCTTTCCTGACTTGTAGACTGTGTCTCAGTCTGGGTCTAACTGAAGTCCCATGATTAGATGGAGTTAGGGGCTCAGGGGAAAAAACACTCAATGGGACGGACTTCCCTTCTTACCACCGTACATCAGGGAGCCACACTAGTCATGTGACCTAGCACTAATCATGGTAACCTTTAGGTTTAGGTAGTGTTTGCCACTGGGAAGTTACTCCACTTTAATCATAGTGTCACTACCTCCAGGTCATACTCAAAGAGTGAAAGATGAAGACGCTTCTTCTCCTACTCATTCATTCATTCATTTATTCAACCAAACTGTCAATCTTTATTTCGTATTTGTACTCATGTATAATTTTATTTTGTGTTATAATTGAATACGTTTGGGTTTTTTTGTTTTGTTTTGTTTTGTTTTTGCTCAGGGTTTCACGCGGTAGTCTGAGAGATACCCTTGCGCTCCAGACGTCGTCAAGAATGACCCTACAATCTTGCTTCTCCCGTTCCTCCTCTCAAGTGCTGGGACTATAGCATCACACCTTGCCTGGTTTATAATCCAATTCCATGTTACTTATTCTGCTGCTCAAAATATTCCAATAGTGAGATGGGCTAGTGGGCAAAGTGCTTGATGTAAAAGTGTGAGGTGAATCGGGAGCCCCGGATCCCATGTAAAATCCAGGTACGGAGGTACATACATCTGCAAACCCTGAACTGGGAGCTGGAAACAGGCGGTCTCTAGAGCTCACCGGCTAGCCAGGGTAGCAAAAATGGCGCGCTTCAGGTTCAATGAGAGATCCGCCTCACTAAGTAAAGAAATAATACGGCAAAGAGTGATAGATAAGGACAGCCAATATAACTGCTGGCCTGCACGCATGTACACACAGGTGCATATACCTGGGCACACATGTGCACACACACACACACACACATCATGAGCTTCATTATGGCATTTTTGCGCCTGTACCCAACATGCTTCTAGCATATGTGATCCAATCATTGTGAAGACCTGCAACAAACACTTGCTGCTGCTGCCCTCCTCCCTGCCGCTCGGCAGCAGTGGAGCTCGGACACAGACATTGGGGCCGGTCCCTGGCTTGAGTCCTGGCTTCGTGATTTGCCGGCTGAATTATTTGGCTCAACAAGTTCAATCACCTGTGCTTCAGTGTCTTTGCTTTATCAAACAGGTTATACTGAGGAAGCCGAGGCAGGTGGATAGCTCCAGGTACAAGACCAGGTTATACAGTGAGTTCCAGAGCAGTCTGGACTGGGGAATGAGATGCTCTTGTCTCAAAAAAAGAAAAGAAAAGAAAAAGAAAAAAGAAAAGAAAGAAAAAGCAAGAAGACTGAACCTAGCACGGACTAAATGAGTTTACACAGGAAAAACACGTACGGTGGTGCCCTGCTGGCAGTAAAGTGTAAATAATTAACTTTATAGAAAGGCTCAGTCAAATTTATTTGACAAATTAGTCAATAGCCAACAGGAGCCTGGTGACTGAGCTTTAAAAGTGTTTGTAAACATTCAAAAATCATTATACCACATAAAGGAAAATAATCCCAGTATGGAAAATTTTTATTCATTTAATATTTCTTCTCCAGGGCTGGAGAGATGGCTCAGTGGTTAAGAGCACTGCCTGCTCTTCCAGAGGTCCTGAGTTCAATTCCCAGCAACCACATGGTGGCTCACAACCATCTGTAATAAGACCTGGCGCCCTCTTCTGGCGTGCGGGCATACATGGAGGCAGAATGTTGTATACATAATAAATATTTTAAAAAAAATATTTCTTCTCCAAAGGTCAGTCAGTGTGTACCCCTGTGGGAAGACTTTCACCCACAGCTTCTCCACGCTGCACCCCTGTCCTCTAGGGGCCGCTTCTGCTCCCCCTTACCATCATTACTGTCTTCTGCTGCACCCCTCTTCTTTATGCTTGAAACCTGAATTTTTTTAGTGTCAAGTCAGATCCTCTTTCGGGTGTGAAGTTTTTTATTTCACTGTGTAGCTTTCCGTCACTTTAATATCCCCAGCGAGGAAGCAGGGCAGCAGGGTTGGTATGCAGCTCTGGCATCTTAGGAATATTTGAAATCTTTGAAGTGACACTTCCTTTAAAAATGGAAAAATATCTGAAATATTTAGGCTTGACAAAGACACCAGCGATGTGTTCTGGACCCATAATTTATACTAATCTCATCGGGACAGCACATTTGCAAGCTCTGTAGGCAGCCTGTGCTAGTTCCTTTGAAAGGTATGCCTATTGATCCACTATTAAATGAGGTCCTACATGGCTAGGAAACATTAAAATGTTACAGATCCGGAGAGAACATTTAGAAGATCCTCTTCGTCAAGGAAAGAATGTAGAATGTCTTAGTTTTGTTTCTATTGCTGTGATAAAACTCCATGATCAAAATCAACCTGGGGAGGGAAGGGTTTGTTCGGCTAACAGTTTATAATCTATCTATCTTTTTGTTTTGTTTTGTTTTTTATTTATTTATTAAAGATTTCTGTCTCCTCCCCGCCACCGCCTCCCATTTCCCTCTCCCTCCCCCAATCAACTCCCCCTCCCTCGTGAGCCCAAAGAGCAGTCAGGGTTCCCTGCCCTGTGGGGAGTCAAAGGACCTCCCACTTCCTTCCAGGTCTAGTAAGGTGAACATCCAAACAGCCTAGGCTCCCACAAAGCCAGTACGTACAGTAAGATCAAAATCCCATGCCATTGTTCTTGACTTCTCAGCAGTCCACATTGTCCGCTATGTTCAACGAGTCCGGTTTTATCCCATGCTTTTTCAGACCCAATCCAGCTCGCCTTGGTGAGTTCCTGATGGAACATCCCCATTGTCTCAGTGTGTGGGTGCACCCCTCACGGTCCTGAGTTCCTTGCTTGTGCTCTCTCTCCTTCTGCTCCTGATTTGGACCTTGGGGTTTCAGTCCGGAGCTCCAATGTGGGACTCTGTCTCTGTCTCCTTTCATCGCCTGATGAAGGTTAATATCCAGGAGGATGACTATATGTTTTTCTTTGGGTTCACCTTCTTATTTAGCTTCTCTAGGATCACGAATTATAGGCTCAATGTCCTTTATTTATGGCTAGAAACCAATTATGAGTAAATACATCCCATGTTCCTCTTTTTGGGTCTGGCTTACCTCACTCAGGATAGTGTTTTCTATTTCCGTCCATTTGCCTGCAAACTTCAAGAAGTCCTTGTTTTTTACTGTTGAGTAGTACTCTAATATGTATATATTCCATACTTTCTTCATTCATTCTTCCATTGAAGGGCATCTAGATTGTTTCCAGGTTCTGGCTATTACAAACAATGCTGCTATGAACATAGTTGAGCATATACTTTTGTTGTATGATAGGGCATCTCTTGGGTATATTCCCAAGAGTGGTATTGCTGGGTCCAGGAGTAGGTTGATCCCGAATTTCCTGAGAAACCGCCACACTGCTTTTAGGAAGTACTCTGCAACACATGGGCACAGGTGACCACTTCCTATGTATAACCCCAGAAGCACAGACATTAAGGGCATCATTGAATAAATGGGACCTCCTGAGACTGAGAAGCCTCTGTAAAGCAAAGGACACTGTCACTAAGACAAAAAGGCAACCCACTGACTGGGAGAAGACCTTCACCAACCCCGCAACTGACAAAGGTCTGATCTCCAAAATATATAAAGAACTCAAGAAACTAGACTGTAAAAAGCTAATCAACCCAATTATAAAATGGGGCACTGAGCTGAACAGAGAAATCTCAACAGAAGAAATTCAAATGGCCAAAAGACACATAAGGTCATGCTCAACATCCTTAGCAATCAGGGAAATGCAAATCAAAACAACTTTAAGATAACAACTTACACCTGTCAGAATGGCTAAAATCAAAAACACCAATGATAGCCTTTGCTGGAGAGGTTGTGGAGAAAGGGGTACACTCATCCACTGCTGGTGGTAATGCAAACTTATAGTCTATCTTGAATGGAAGTTGGGGCAGGACCTTAAGGCATAAAGCTGGAGGCAGGAATGAAAGCAGAGACCCTAGCGGGTGGGAGTGGGGGCGTGCTGCTTGCTGGCTTGCCCTCCATGACTCATTCAGCCTGCTTATACCACCCAGCAATGCCGGCTCACGGGTGCCACTGCCCACAGTGGGTTGGGCCTTCCCACATTAATTATCAAATAAGGAAAAGCCCCCACAGACCTCCCTACTGGGCAGTCTTACGGAGGCTTTTTCTCAAGTGGGGTCCCCTCTTCCAAGATGACTCTATCTATCTTGTGATAAGCTGACAAGGCAACCACCCAGCACGTGGCTCTAATTCTAGAAAAGCTAAAGGTCATGCCTAACCGAACGGATTCTGACTCTCTTTCCCCAGGATGTCCAGCGCAATAACATAAGCCTGTGAGGAGGCATTTAAACCAATGATTCCACCTGACTTCTCGCCAGGCAAACGTGGACGAAGACCCGATTCTATATGAGGAAACTAAAGCCCAGGGGGAAGATGGTCCACCCAGCCCATATGCATTGAGCACCTAACTTTCTAGAGCGCTGGGGAAGCACAATAGGAATGTATCAGGGAAACTGGGATGATGCGCTGCTGTGCATTGCTGGAGGGATTATGAATTGGTACAGCTGTTCTGGCAGATAGTTAGGCAAGGGATGTCATAATACTAACTGCTTATTAGTGATTCAGTAACTTAAAATGGAAAAGGTATTTATTCTTTAAAAAGCTTTTTTTAACATTTATTTGTTAGTGTGTGTGTGAGAGAGAGCATGCAAGATCAGAGACCCATGCCCTTGGAGGTCAGAGAACAACTCAACGAAGTTGCTTCTCTCCTTGTACCATCAAACTCCAAGTCATCAAGCCTGCCACTAAGTGTCTGTACCTGTCCAGCCCACAAAAGATACTTCTCCAATGGTCACATTGATCACTTGCATCAGAAGTACCTGGGGATGCTGTGGAGGACGCTGACCTTGAGGTCCCACTCAGATCAATGGGACCAGACTCTGGGCATGAGAATTGGCATTGCGCATTTGTCGAAGTTTGCTGTGAAACTTCAATGTTCACTAAGGGTTAGAAGATGCTGTCCTACCAGGAGAGCTGAACCTCCAGAGATCAGAAGGGCAAGAACATAGAGGGGCACCCTGGGGTGGCTATCAGAGACCAGGGGGCACAAAAAAGTCCACTTGTGTGGAGAATGAGATAAATAGGGTAAAGATGGGTTTCCTGGAGAAAGGCTTTGGGTACTGCATCAGAGCCCAAGAAGATCAATGAATGAAGGAAGAGGATGCCCTGGTGTGGGAACTTGGAGCTTGGGGAGTGAAGGGGACCCCTGTGCAGGTGTAAGGAAAGTTTTGATAAGGGAGTTGGCCAGTCATGAGGTATGGAGGCTTGAGTAAGGAGGTCATCTGGGTGAATGAAGGGAAGAGACACTTCTGAGAGATGGTTCTACCCAGAGGCCCAGAGACGTTTATGCAATGCATCTGTGTGTTAGGGTGAGGAGGGTCGGGTTTCCCACTGTTGGAGAAGGGTACTCCAAACATGGGGAGGAAGGAGAAGTGCCCTGGTGCTGATGATAGGGCTTAAAGTAAAAGAACGGTGTGATTTAGACAGATAGGCATGCAAACATGTCTAAACACAGCCCCAGTGAGACCACCTAGCTGCCCAGCTCTACTGTCTAAATACTCTTTCCCCTCTCAGAGGAACCAAGAGTCCTTAGAGAAACAGGTGACGCCAGCTTTGGGATGACGAACTTAAGAAGAGTGAATTTGTCATTTGTGTAGTTGCTGTGACCCAGTGTCAGGAAGGTGGCAGGGGTGGGGCGTGCTCTGACTTACAGTTTGAGGGGATACTGGTCCCTTATGCTTGTGAAGAAGTTGCCAGCGCTACAGGATGCCTATGGAACTGTTAAGACCATTTGTAAACCAAGGTTATTTAGTAATTGGATAAAGTTCATTTATTTATTTTTGGTAATCCTAAGATTTAGGAGTCTTGAGAAAAAGGGTTGCTATGAGTTCAAGGTCAGACTAGGCAACACAGCGAGTTCTAGGATAGCCGGGGCTACAGAGTGAGACCCTGTAACTCTGGCATGGGCTAATGGTTTGGAGAGACATAGCTTTACTATAAGCTGATCTTATTTGTCTACATATACCTGTCAACTAGCAAGGGAACTACTGAATTCTTTTTAGAAGAAACATCTTGAGCAAAGTATTCGCCTCTATACTAAATGTACTCATGGCTGGCACATTGTCACTGGGTAAAGCTTCCCAGTGTTGGAATAGGTGTTGAGCAATCTTCACACTCGAAGACAGTTCTGTAGCGTTTGTGTGGGTGGGGGTGCAGCTTAAGGCAGGAGCCTGGAATCAAGAACTACCGAGGAACACTGTTCTCTGGTTCCCTAACATCTTAACTAGCATCTTTATATAGCCCAGGTCCATCTGCGAAGGGGTGGTGCACCCACAGTGAGCTGGGCCCTTCTTTATTGGCATCAATTACCAGTCAAGAAAACACCCCAGTCATGTCCACAGATCAATCTGATTCAGGCACTTCCTCAGTGGAGGTTTTCCTCTCAGATGGCTCCAGCCTCAAACTGACAGCTAATGATGGCTAGGAGACCACTTTTCCATTAAATATTTTCCTCTTTATTTAATTTGACTATCTCTCAATCAAAATAAATTTGGGAGATTATACTATAGATAGGTTTCTTTTAGTTCTGTTTTTGTTGTTTTTTTTTTCTATGTGGTGATGGTGTAGACAGTGTTTTTTTTGTTTGTTTGTTTGTTTTGTTTTTGCTCAGGTCGGCCTTGAACTTGTTATGTACTGGCGGAAAATTCTCCTACTCTCTCCCAAGAGTCTGGATCAAGGGTGTGTGATGTTTTTGAGACAAGTGTCTCTTCATCTTAGGTTGGCTTCAAATATCAGATTTTTTTTTCCTTTCACCTCCCATTACCTCCTTGCTGGGTTTACAGACCTAGACCACATTCTTCTTAGAGATAGGTTCACACTATTAAATCAGCATCACAAGAACTGAAGGAGAGGGAGATGTGTGTGTGGGAGGTCCTCTTTGCAGTTCCCAGTATCATACTTGTAAAGAGTTACTCAAAGGGTTTTGTATAGCTGTACTTCAATTGTTTAGTGCTACATTCCATTGTATTCCATTGACAGAAAGACGAACTTAAATAGAGTAAAGGTATTTATTATTACATTTATTTAGTTACCGTGTATAGGGGTTGGGGAGTGAGGGGTGTCAGAAGATACTGAGCTGGAATCTGGAATCTTCTCTCCTTCCACCCCGTAGTTCTTAGGAAGCTAACCCTAAGGCTTGGTAGCAAGCTTGACATGCTGAGTTAGCTCACTGGCTCCAAGATAAACATTTTAATGAGAAATTCAGAGAGAGGAGGAAGAACAGAAATAGTTTTAAAAGACTGAGATGAGGATACACCATCAGAGAGAGAGAGGGGGGGGGGAGGGAGGGAGAGAGAGAGAGAGAGAGAGAGAGAGAGAGAGAGAGAGAGAGAGCACCACAGTGCTCACAGGGAGGCCAGAGGCCTTCTGGTGTGGACACCTGCCTTCCCATCTTGTCTCTGGCTGGGCATGATAGCTCATGCCTTTAATCCCAGCAGGAGAATCTCTGTGATTTCAAGGCTAGCCTGGTCTATGTAGAGAACTCCAGGACGGCAAGGGCTACAATGAGAAACCCTGTCTCAAAAAGAAAAGACAGGACATGAGATAGTCTGTTTGTTGTTCATGGCTGCATAGGTCAGGATGGCTGACCTGTGAGCTCTAGGGCAGTCTCCTGCCTCTGCCTCCCACCTGCAGGAAGACTGTGTGTGAGTACAGACAGGTGCTACAATGCCTAGCTCTGTGTAGGACCTGGGGATTCAGACTTACCCAGTGAGCCGTCTCTGTGGCTTCTGCAGTCGCCTTTTTTTTTTTTTTTTTTTTATAAAGAGGTCGCTTTTCCATACATGGCAAAAATGAAAAGAGAATGCTGTTATTATGTCTATCCGGAGTATGCCAGTGGGTCTTCTAACAGCCTTACACAAGTTCAAGACAGCTGAGCATCTTTTCTTTGTAAGATGAGTTGGTTTTGGCTTTTGATGGAGGTGAGGGACCAAACGTAGGGTCCTCTGGGTGCTAGGCAAGTACTTTACCACTGAACCACAGTCTCCACCTGAGATGAGTGGAGACTCTTGGTGGTCTTCACTATCTTCTTGGTAATCACACAGTCTGCTCACTGGGGTCTCCTAGGTAAAGCCCTACCTGGCTGGTGTGGCTTACTATTGAATCTAAATGACTGTTTTGGCCTAAGGTGTTGGTACAATAATTAACTGAACAGAAGTGGTTATGGTAATGAGAGATTCCAGTTTGGCCCAGCACTGGGGATTTTTAAAGATCAGCATACTTAGCCATGAAAAACTTTTTAGATGATAAAGCTTAGGAAATGTGGACTAGGTTACCTATTTATAATAACTAAACACACTATTTAACTAGTTTGGTGGCATAAGAGCCAAAAAAAAAAAAAAAACCCTCATGAGTTTGATTCAGAAAAAAAATAAAAAGGAAGAGCATGTCCTCTTTACTTATTATTTCCGTTTATATAATCCTTGATCTCCTTGAGAAAACAAGGAATATTAAAATATTGAAACCAGTTCATCTTGCCTTACACAGAATCAGTTCACTAGCAGAACAGTAAAGTGGACAATGGTTCATTTGAAGTGGGATTCCGCGCTGGCGACTAATTCTTACACACCTCACTGGAAGCAGAGGCCATAAAGAAATAAACAAAATGGTATCATCTTACCGAAGAGGTGCGGGCCAAGAATAGGATTATAGACAGGCTACTTAATTCTGTTCCACTTGCCTTACCTCCTCCTCAAGACTCAATCCTGTAGCTTCAGCAATCTACAGACTCCCAGCCCATATTCTGAAGTCCTGGCCTTTTCAGTGAGCTGCGCCCCTTTGCCAAGTATCTCTAATGTCTGCACTCAAATCCTGTATCAGATTCCCCCTGGACTTCCTCATCTCCCCTCATTCCCCCCAGTTCTGAGTTTCTAACTGCCTAAAAACTTGGACACAGCCCAGATTCCTCCTACTGGTCTGTTCACCTCTCCCTTCTTAATCTAATCAGTTGCAAATTCCTGCCAGGTCATTCCTTTTCAACCCCCACGGCCTGACTTCTAATCCTTGCTCTCGGTCTATCTCAAAGGCACGCTATCACGGTGAGCTCTTTAACTGGACGGCTCCAGCCCGTCTTGGGTTCCTTCACTCCAGACACAGTTTTGAACTTGACTTGTTCGTTTCTCTCTATAAACATGTCCCTGTCCATTCTGGTATCGCATCCGGGGCCCTCACCCTTCTCATGGTCATTTATCTCCTGTCTAGCTCTTTGATGGGATTTCCCTGGCAGCTCCTCTCTTGTAACAGCCTCCCCCCATTAAGGGCTGTGCTCTTCTTTTGACGTGGAATTAGTGTTAGGGAAGCTGTGTGGGTTTTTACATTTTCTGTCCCCTCCCCCCAAACTGCATTATAATACCCCTGAAGTTACCGAGCAAGTGTCTTTTTGCCTCTTGAGTTTTCTCTGCTTAATATAACTGGGTCCCCTTTCCTCTTAGATAAGAACATACGTGTGTTCTTATCTGTTGCTTTAAAAATATTTTCTTATATAGATAGCTAAACTTTCCTTTATTTTATTTTATATTTTGGTGTTTTGGAGACAGGATTTCTCTGTAGCTTTGGAACCTGTCCTGGAACTCACTCTGTCGACCAGGTTTGCCTCGAACTCACAGAGATCCTCCTGTCTCTGCCTCCCCAGTGCTAGGATTAAAGGCGTGTGCCACCACTGCCCGGCCTAGAGTTTCATTTAATCAGCCCTTATTAATAGCCCCCGGTGGACTTTTCTGGTTTTATTAGTGCCAAATAATTTCCAGTATACATCCTTGCACATCTTTGGGAACTTTAGACTCCGTAGGTATCACGCACTAGGATTGCTGGATTCAAATTATGCCTGTCTCAAATTCAGATGTAATGACAATATTTGAAGTATTATAATATTTATTAGTGTGCTTCCTTATTTGTGTGCATGTGTGTATGTATGTGTATGTACATATATACATATTATATATAAGTATATATAAAATATATAATATATACATTCCTGTGTGTGAAAATGGGCACGTGTGTGGAAGTCAGAGGACAACCTCGGGCGTAGGTCTCCGTCTTTCACCTTATTTGAGACAGTCTTTTTGCTGTTTTTTCTTCTATGTAGGCCAGGCTAACTGATCCAAGAGCCTTCCCTCCACTCTCCTCTTAGGAGTGCTGGGATTACAGATGTTCCACCCAGCTCAGGATTTGGCTTTTAAGAAGATCCCAAGTATTCAAACTCTCTTCATATTTGTGCGGAACTTTTACCCATGGAACCATCTCCCCAGCCCTCTTTTAAAAAGTGTGCCACCACATGGAATTTTATACCGTGCTGGAGACTGAGCAGAGGACTTGCTGGCTTAGCACTTCACCACCGGGGTTATATCCCTTTGTGTCTGTGGTTTTATATTTGTTTGTTTTTTTGTTTTGTTTTGGAGACAGTCTCCTGTAGTCCAAGGTAGTCTTGACTTACTATGTAGCCAAAGCTGGCCTTCAGCTCAGGCCCCTTCTGTCTCCGCCTCCTAGCTGCTGAGGTTACAGTTATACATTGCCCCTTTCTAATTTGTGTATTGTAATGCATCTCAACAGACTATCAGCACTGGTGGATATATAAAACCAGGAAAAAGCATGTTTGAGGGCCAGTGAATAGATTCCTTAGTGGTCAGTCGTGGTAATCTGGCATCCCCAATGCTGTCTGCCCACCTTTCCTGACCGAGGATCATCTGAAGCTCACAGCAAGTCGAAGTGTGCCGTTCCTAGAAGCGGACGGTCTGTACATTTCGCAGATATGAATGTAAATGAAGTTTCATTGCTTAACCCTTAAGGAGTCTCCAAAGGGATTCCATGAACTCAGAATTTGATTCAAACAGAAAAGGCCCGCAAGCCGCAGCCCTCCTTTCTGTCATTTGAGCTGTTTTTGTCCAATGCTTCCTGCACCAATCATCAGAAGGGAGCCTGTTTCTTCTTGCTTCGAAATTTTGTCTATTTAGCGGTTCTTTTTGAAGTTGATGATTAATGGGACAATAAATGCCACCGAACGCTGTGAGCCACTTGGCGTCCTCACTGACTTTTTAGAAACAGAGTAATATTTAGCCGAGAGCTTCCCAAACCTAGTTATATGGAGGACTCCTGTGTCGAATTCATCCCAGTAAGCAGGCTCAACAACTCTAACACCAATAGGAACTACTTTACCTTTGAGTTCTAAAGTGTTGACACGCAAGGCCAATAAATATTTTCAAATTCTTCAGGGGAAGGGAGAAACTCACTAAGCAAGACTCAAAGTAGGATGGTTGGTTTTAGTTGCTGATTACATTTCGGCCTTGTGAATGGGCCAGTCAGTGTAGACCCTCACACATCACTAGGGTAAGAGTTGATTTTAGATGAGCGCCCTTGCTACCCACCAGGATGCGTCAGGCCCCTGAGGACTAGGACTTTGACTGGTCATCTCCGGATTAACGGGCTGAGGCAGAATACAGGTTAGGGAGTGGATATTTCCCTCACAAAAACGCAAAGCCCAGTTTTCAGAGGCCTTGGTCGTATGGGAAAGACCTAGAAAGATGAACTGAGCGGTTTCTCTTGGGGACCTCTGTTTCTCTCTGGTTCTTCTTCCCCCTAGTACTCCTGGCTTTCTAGTTTCTGGGAGATTTCAGATTTCTGCTCGAGCACTAACTGCTTCTTCCTGATTCCTAAGATTCCCCGTTCCCCCAGAAGCTTGTTTCAAGTCTAGGCCCTTACTGTCTAGTTCTATGCTCAACTTCTTCAGCAAATGCCGCGACACAGAAAGTGTCCTGGCTGACGCCAGGTCCTGACAAAATGAGATGTTACATTAGCAGGTTATTACATTGTTATATTAGCAGGTAGGGTTAAGGGAATTCACACTAAGAGAATAACTGGGTTCTGGGGCCTTTCTTCCTAAGGTGCTACCATTCCAAAAGAATCTGCTTAGAGACCCGGAAGAATAATAACAGCAGGCTTTGAAGGTTTGGAGGCAGAAAGCCTCCTTCCCAGAAGGACAAGGGACATTGCAAGCTCAGTGTCTTGATTTTCCAGGGCTTTATCTCCTTAGGAGTCTGATGTCCGGTTCCCACTCAGCGCCGAACAGTGCTTAATAGCTAAATAAATAAATGCTTGTCAGAGAATATCTACATCTCATACCAGATAGACCCTTAATCAAGGCAAGTGTGGCCTCTGAATCCTGCCTTGGGCTTCCTGCGGGGTGATCGTCAACACCTCCTGGGCCCCGTCTGGGATCGAGGTGGGGAACTTTCCGGAACGTACAGCTGGAAGAAGGGACTAGAATATTGGACGCGGCCCTGTCCCTTGGATTTAGAGCCAGCTGGGAACTCCAGATGCTGAGGGCCCTGACCCTGCTGGTGCAGCGCCCCGACGCGGCGGGGAGGCGCGCGTGATTCGGGTCCCCAGGGCCCGCGCGTGGCGAGTGGCTGCGACTGCGGCCGGGGTGGCCCTGTCGCTTCTTAGGATCAGGCCGGAGTTTCCCCATGGGCCATTAGGGCGGACGTGTCGCAGCGATCACGGATCGGGGACCCGCCTTCACTTTGCTCCCTGAGGCCCGCGAGGTCCCTGGTGAGGTCATCGAGGGCCAGACTCCCAGCAGAGGGTTCGGTGGGCGCCGCGGCCCCGGACACGCCCCGGACACACTCCCAGGGCTTTTTGCACACTTCCCCGCCGCCGGGAACCGCCAAGGCACGGGGCGCGGCGTGGGGGGGAGTTTCTGTGCCCTCGCTGTTTGTTGGGACTTCTTCCCAGGACAGCATTCCCCACCCTTTCCTCTCGAAAGTCTTGCGGTTTCCCTAGAAGACGGAAGGAGGTCGAGAAGCTTGCAGACTTTTCTTTTGCCATCTTTCTCGTCCCGAAACTCGAAATCCCCAAAGGGTCTGGCCGAAAGGAGAGATAACTCGGGGTGGAGAGCAGGGAGAGAGCAGAGCATTCCTTCGCCCTCCCGCCTCCCACCTGGTCTCGCCGCTCTCCTCCCCTCCCCTCCCCCAAGCGCCCTGCAGCCCCGCGTCCCGCCGCGGCCACCCCGGCAGCTGCAGGGTTAAGCTCAGGAATGTGGCGGCGAGGAATGTGCATGCAGATGAGGCGAGCGCGGGGCGGGCCGGAGGCGGGGCGTATGCTAATCGCACGCAAATGAGGAGGCCAGTCGCCGCCGGGCCGTTGCACCGCGGAGCTTCCCGGATCCGAGCCCAGACGGCGTCGGCCAGGGCAGCCTGGGCGCCTCGACCCTCGGCGGCCACAGGGGGACGGGGAGGAGGAGGAAGAGGCGGAGGCAGCGGCGGCAAGGAGGAGGAGGGCTCGCTCGCCTGTTCCGAAGCAGACATGGTGGACTGATCCCCGGCAGGCAGGACTGAGAGCAGGGATTCCCGAGGCTTCCCCGCGTGTGGCCCGCTGCGCGTCCCGCGCCCTGCACGCCCCTCGCCGGTGCCCGCCTTCCCGCCGCGCCCAGCGCCCGGTCCCTATGGAGGCGCCGCTCGCCGGCGAGGCCGCCGACCATGCCTAGGAGGGCCGGGAGCGGGCAGCTGCCGCTACCCCGGGGCTGGGAGGAGGCCAGGGACTACGACGGCAAGGTCTTCTACATCGATCACAACACCAGGAGGACCAGCTGGATCGACCCCCGGGACAGGTGGGAAGCCGGGCCGGGGCGCGGGGACCCACCTCGGAAGTGCGGCGGCGGCTGTTGTCTGGGAGACCTGGCGGGCGCGGGGGGCGTGGGGCGTCGCCGGCCCTGCACCCCTGAGGTCCCTGGGGTAGGCGCGGGACCGCCGGCCTAAGCATGGCTGTGTCTATCTGCCCGCCAGGCGCCCCTTCTTGGGGCCCCATTGCCCACTGCCTTCCCCACGCCCCTCCGGGACTTGTAGACACTCCCTGCCCCCAAGGGAAGGGCTGGATTGGTGCTCTGGGCTGACACCCGGAGTCCAGTTAACCGGCTCAGGGTAGGGGGATACTTGAGTCCTCTTAAGACCTCCCGTGCGCTTTAAAGTTGGTCCGAGGGAGGCAGAGGGCACCTTTCGACCTCTGCAAGGCACTCTGGGCCCGGGGCCTCCCGGAGGCCTAAGTGCACAGTGAGCAACTGGCCATCTGGGCCACCTGTGGCATCGCTCCAGCCATCCTTGGCTCCTGAGCTTTGGCTGCAAGCTTTTGCGAGGGCGCACCTCCATCCATGCCCTAGGTCCGGAACGTGAAGAGGGGCCCCACTCCTGGCTAGACCTTCCGTAGCTTTGCCCCTCGGATTTTAAGCACATTGTTTGGGAATTTTGCTTTTTACTGTTATTCCTCACCCGATAGCTTGGTTAGATTTTCTTGTTGAAGTGGAATGAACACTGGGACAGAACTGGGCTAAGGGGAAGCCCAGACTTGAGCTTAGCTTGATTTTGCACGGGTCTCTCCATTTACAAGCGTTTTGCTCCTACCTGGAGATCTGAAGCAGACAGACATGAAGTTTTGTGGGACCTCCCAAAATGTTGTCCCCCCCAACTTGCATTTTACTCTGAGCATTTCTTAGAATTAAAGGTGTTAGGAGGTCACTAGGAGGGCGCAGTATGGTGTCACACATCTGTATAAACTCAGCACGTGTGAGGTAGGAGGAGGAGAAGGAGGATCCTGAGTTCAAGACCAGGCCGAGTTATGGGAGACCCTGTCTCAGAAACAGAAAAAAAAATTACTAAGGAACACTATTACTAGTAAATTTGAAAACTCTATTCCTTTTTGATTTATTTTATATTTTAGACCCTCATACTACATGTAGCTCAGTCCGGCTGACTTGGAACTCATTATGTAACAGGTTGCTTCCAAACTCAGCAATCCCCCTGCCTCAGCCTCCTCGATGCTGGAATTACAGGCGCTGGCCACCATGCCAGGTTAGTTCCTCGTTGTAAATTTATTATATCCTCAGGGATGCCCCTGCCATTTGAATCATTTTATCATTTCTGAAAAATCTTACCGGATTTTTATGCAGTGTGGTCCAAGGGAGGGGGGTGGGTTATAAAGCCTTTTCAGGTGCTTTTCTGTTAAACAGCCCTCCCAGCTTAGTTTGAACCGGAAATGTTTTTCTACTTTATGCTCCCAATCGCTCTTTTCCGAGGGACTATTGTATTTGAAAGCTATTAAAGAGCCGTTATAAGAAAGTCCCGGACCGCATAAATTTATGGAACAATCCTTGTTAAATTATCCATGAAGGTATGGGTTTAGGTTTCCCTCCTGCTGGGAAAGACACCTGTGCCCAGGCCCCACCTCTCCACAGCCCCATGGGCCATTGGTGCCCCATGAAAGTTGTGGTCCGTCACTCCCCGCATAGGAGTTGCCGTAAACCTCAGGCCCCAAGCCTGGTACTTCTGCTGTTGCACTTTGAAACTACTTAACAGATAGTTAACGTCGGTGCCGATGCTGTGCACACAGCAGCGGTTTGTGAGGCAGCTGTATAAATATTTGACTTTTACAGTTGTGCGTGCGGCTGCTCTCTCCGCTCTCGGATACTTGGAGTTTCAGGTTAACTGCAGCCGAAGCTGCAGCACGTGCTTGCACTTTCTAGGCATTTTACACCCGCTGCTGCCTCAGCTCACACATGTCTCGTTACTGTCCCTCGTCTCCTAAAGAGGATTCTAAGAATGGGCAGCGGCTGGGTGAAGAGAGGGGAAAGCCAAGTTCTATGGCTGGGCTTCTCCATATCACGGCTTCTTCCACAGGCCCGGCACACCACTCGCCCGCTTGCGTTCAGATGGAATGGATTGTCACTTACTGGGAATGCCGTTTTTAGGAAAGGGGGACCCAAGTACTATGCTGGCGACCAACAGTTGTGACTAAGTTGACTTCTCTTTTCCCGTTTTCCTCGCAGCTGTTAGGCCTTTAATTACTTGGGGATACACATTTGAATTTCTTGGAATATTTCTAGATTTTGGTATGAGAACTTTAAAAGACATTCTGTGAATTGAGCCGCTGTGACATGTTCTCTTTTCGTGTAACTGAACAATAGGAAGCAGCGAGTCCTCCTACTTAGTGTTAGAACTGATTAGAGTAGATACTTGGAGTCATCACTGACTCTTGTTAATTTTGCTACACAGCAAACATGGAAAGAGAGATGTTCCCCCAGGCCAGTAGGGAATTCGTGGATTCTTCTGCATGATCAGATTGCAAATCCTGAAAGAGAAGAGTGACTTGAGACACCATGGATCCTTAAAGTCACTTAAGCAAAGTGGTTGGAATGAGTTTGTCATCGTTATTGTTATTTTTATTCCGTTAAGAGTGAGAGTTTTGCTCCTGATGGTTCATCAGAATTCATCCAGTGTTTCTGGTTGGACAGAGAATTATGCTGAGTGAATGGGAGGAGGCTGGGATTTCACAGCAACTTAAGTTCATTCAAGGAGTACTGGAGCTAAAACATGGGACCCTGTTTTGGGTACTTTAAGGTTTGGAGCTTGGTCACATGATGCAGACATGCATCCCACATGATCTTGGGATAGACTAGACCTTTTACCACTCTGTCATGTACTAAGTTGAGCTGAGGTTCTGCATGGACTCTAAAATGTAAATAATATCACATCCTCCTAGGGATCTTCCCCAGCTCATGATTAGGACCTAGCCAGATAGTATTATTGTCTGTTCCATGAGTGTGCAGTACCCTTGGAGGCCAGAAGAGGGCACTGGGGTCTCCTGGGGTTGGAGTTGCGGGTGCTTGAGAGCTGCTGTGTGGATGCTGGACATTGACCCCTGCCTGGGCTCTCGAAGAGGAGCCAGTGCACTTAACTGTTGAGCCATCTCTCCAGCCTTCTGCTAACACCTTAACTCAGGGAAACCCTGATAACATAGAGACCACAGCACATTTACGAGGCTCTGTGGAGGTGATGTCATTTTATTCTTCCATCACTTCTCTGAGGTAGGGTTTTCTTACCTCACAGTGATGAAGAGGAACCGGAATCAGAGAAGCTATTGGTCAAGTGTGGAGTCAGGATCTGGTACTAGACAATGTCACTCCCTAGAGCAGGGTTCTCAACCTGCCTAATGCTGTGACCCTTTAATACAGGTTCTCATGTTGTGGTGACTCTCAACCATAGAATTATTTTCATTGCTTTTCATAACTTTAAATTTTCTACTCTTATGAATTGTAATATAAATGCTTGTATTTTCAGATGGTCTTTGGTGACCCCTGTGAAAGGGGTCGAGACCCACAGGTTGAGAACCACTGCCGTCAAGCTTGTACCCAGTTAGTTGGCTTCCTGGAGGCTTTGCTTCCTAAGGATGTTATTTTGTGGGTTCTCTCTCATTTGTTCACCATGAACAGTCTTTGACCACACCAGTTGGTATTTATGGTGGGCCATAGATCAGGCATCAGGGGTTTTCATTACTTCTCGTCCTTGTGCTGGATGCTAGCCAGAAATAAAATAATTTTGTCTAGCAAAGCTTACAGGTTGCCACACAAAGCAATTTTATGTTAAGACTGATGGACCCTACCCTGTAACTTTTGCTAGGGTTAGATTTAGAGCGACTTGTAGTTTCAAGGAAGAGAGGCTTGCGTGGTGATTGGTGCATGAATGGAGGAGGAAGGAGCGCGCTGAGCGCGCTGATGTCAGAACAGCCTGTCTTTCCTGTCTCAGGTGGCTCATGCTTAGGATCCCAGAACTCTGAATCTCCATTCCTTTCAAATCAGAGTAAGTAAATGGACTGCCCCATGGCTAACTTGTAAATTTCTCCAGTCTTAATTCCGTGTTACTGCCTTGTGTCCCTTTGTGTGTGGTAGATGTGAATTGCATGTTGCTCAGGCCAGATAACTGAAGGCTAAGATCAATGAAAGAATGTAATTCGAGCCTCTCTCCTATTTTAGTTTCTTATCAGGCTTTCAAAAAAAAAAAATTATACCCTGAGCTACCAACAACCAGAGACAATCAATTTTCCAGTTGGATTAGAACTAATGAGAGAAGTGAGCGGCTGCATCTCGAAGAATAATATAAATATGTGAATTACTTATAAGAGCAGAAAACCCACCGCCAGCTCCAATACTCTTGATCGTACTGCCACAGTCATAAGTTGCTGCATATTGTCCCTTCCCAGCAGGCTCAGCGCCTGGATGCCAAGTGATGCTGAGAGTTAGCTGAGTGATTATGGTGTTTGAAGTTGTGGAGGGGTTGTGAAAAGCCTTTGGTTTTTAATCACTTGAGGGAGTGTTAAACCAAACTATGGGGTCTCCTAGAATCCCCGTAGAAGTGTTTCTAGTTCTCAGCAGTTTGCTACTGTGCTTGCCAGAGTGAGCAGTAGTTGCTTGGCATATTTGAATGACTAAGGTTTCTTCTGTGACTTTAATGGTCTGCAGTTTACAGTTTAATTCTGCTGTAAGATTCAGGACAATAGTTGGTTTTTCAAGAAAGACTGGTATTTATAAACACGTTATTTGTTTTGAGCTGCAAATTGCTAAGTTGTCAGCTACAGCCAGCCATGGTGACATGTGGTATTTAAAGTTAATGAGAGGAAGCCTGGTACACTGGAAAGGGTGGGAGCTGCCTGCAGGCCCTGCTCTGCCTTGCAAAGTGGCGCTTTCTTCCTTTTCTTGGTAAAATCCTATAGAAAACGAGGCTTTTTGCATAGGGGTGTGACCACTTCATCTTGCTGATGTGGGAGTTGGTGATCCTGTGTGTCTGTCACCTCGTATGTTGGCTTGAAACCAACATTTGTCCTGGGAGCCTGAAGTAGAGATTATTTTTATGGTATGCAGGTAGCTCAACCAAGGTTTAGTTTGGTAAGTTAACAAATACTAGACACCTATCAGATATATTTTATTATTATTACCACTGCTATTACTGTATTTATTTTAGAGACAGTCTCTAGCCTAGGTTGGCATTCAGCTTTCTGTGTAGTTCTGAAGGTTCTGCTTCCACTTCCAAGTCAGAAGAATTTGGTGACGATTTTGTGTGTTTGTATGTGGGTGTGGTGTGCACGTATATACGTGTTAGTTGTGTGTGCACTTGTATATTTATCTGCGTGTGTGTGAAGAGCTAAAGTTGATGTTGAATATCTGCCTCCCTTGCTTTTTGCTTTACATATTGAGGCAGTGTCTCTCACTGAACCCAGAATTTAGCAACTTCAGGTGCCTAGCTAGCAACTGAAACCTTGGGAATCCTGAAGAGGTAGGCTCTAATACCAGCGAAGGAATGAACTTGCCAGGAAGAATGAGGGCAAGCAGGTCCATCTTCCCTGTCCTGTATATAGGCTGCCATCAAAAGGTGTGGGTCCAGATTCAAGGGGAATGTTCCACTTGAAAAGATCTGGGTTTAGGGTGGGACTTCTCATCTCAAATGATTCAATCAAGAAAAAAAAATCCTTCACTGGTGAACCCGGCTGCGTCGGGTTTTAGTTAATTCCAGATGTAATCAAGTTGACGACCAAGAATAGCCATTATACCCTGTCTCTGCTTCCCTGAGTCCTAGGATTCTGGGTGGTCTCCATGTCTACCTGCTTTCATGTGGGTTCTGGAAATCCAGCCTCTGGTCCTCACATCTGCACAAGTGCTTTTCACCCTCTGAGCTATCTCCCAAGGCCCTTTTATTTTCAAAAAAACTTCGGATTGTAATCTGTAACACACCACACACACACACACACACACACAGTCTTAGATACCACTGTCCCAGTGTGGAAGTCGGAGGACAATGTTCTCTTCTTCCATTGTGGGAATGCACTGTGATCATCAGGCTTGATTCTCTAGCATCTCATTGGTCCATTGGATTTTATTTGTGAGACAGAACCTCTGTAGCTCATGGCTGCTTTGACCTCTGGGTTTTGCTGCTTCACCTTCCCTAGTGCTGATAGTGCAGGTCCGCACCACCTTGCCCGGCCTTAGAAAACTTGTAAAAAGAATTGTGCGTAGGAATATGGAAAAAAAAAGTAGCGTGAATTCTAATTGGTCTTATAATAAAAACCCGGAACCAGGTATGGGGTAAATGCTGAAAGATCAGAGAGACAAAGGAATAAGCCATAGCCAACTCTTATGTTGGTTACTTCTCAGCCAAAAAAGGGCCAAGTCCAAAAGGTTGTGCCTAATTCACTTTCTGTTCTAACTAAAATTACCAAAACTATCTTTTAACGTCTCTCAACCTTATACACTTTATACCTCTTTAGTGACTTTTCTGAATCTGGTAACAAGGAAAACTATAACCCTAACTACACTCCCATCAGAGACCCGAGAAGGAAATAGTACTACCTGAGTAAGCAGGGAGTGCGAGGAAGCAACTTCCAAAAAATGTGAGATATGACAGAAACAACTGGCTGCCTGGACAGTCACCCAAAGTTCCTCTGCAACATTGGAGCATCCATCTTTGGCCTACAGGCCTAGCATATCTGACAGTCTTTTCTGTGAAGCAGGATATTCTGAAGGACTCTCCTGCCTTGTCCTGGCAAAATTTGGCAATCACTTTCTTTTGTGATTTCTTTTTCAATTTGGACAGCATACTGTCAGCATTTGAGGAAAGGACACTTTTTGCCACACTGAAAGTAAATTCCCTATGGAATTTCTTTGATGCCCATCATCTTCTCTGAAGTAGATTGGTGCTGCCAGGAACAGACATGTCTCATTGTCATAAAAAAAGAAAAGAACCTATGTTATTAAAGCATCTTAAATGCCATCTTCTATAGATCTCTGAAGCGTTTGAAGACAACCTATCTAAAATATATCTGTTTGATTTCAGAAACATACTAATATGACTACTAGTTTGATTGGCATGGCTAACTACTAACTTGTATTTTTTATATTCTAATTAGTTGATAATAGTAACTTTCAAGGACTAGAAATGTGCATTGCATTGTTAAATGAGCTGTATAGATACAATACTTTGAACAAGATTAGAAATATATGTACAGTATGTTAACAAAATTAATCTCAAGTTTGTATCAATCTACAAAGATCCATATCAATGTGAAATATTTAAAACAGTTGCCTTTTAAAAGTAGATAGAATAATCTATACTTTATAATCCTGTCATATCTATATTCTCCCTTTTTTCTTGTCAAAACAAGAACTCTGAATCTAATCTCTTTTGCTCAACTTTTTCCCTGACCATTACAACAACTTATAATGAACCACTCTAAACAATGACACATACTCATAACCCATTGAATGACCAAAAACCACTCACCCACCTCTTGGGAATGTGAGCATTGTGTAATTAAATTTATTTTCTATCTGGGGCGATGACATCTTTGGGGGGTTCTGAAAAGAAAAATTTGTGTTAATTGTCAAGTCCTGGGAGAGGTAGCTGTGTCATTTGTTGTTCAGTCTCTGTGCAATGGGAAAGTGCCGGGTGTCTCAGGTCCTGGCTAGAGGAGTCTGTGAGGCTGGACCATCTCAGCTAGCCACCTCAAAATTGTCCTGAGTAGTTTTTACTCCAAAGCCCATCTTCAGATGATGTTTGTCAACTTAGTGGTGTTATCATAGTCCTGGAGAAATTGTAGTTCTGGGGACTCATCCTCCTTTTAGAGACTTCAAAGGTCACTGTTAGGCATAGTCTTTGTTCACTGCGTAAAACTTAAACATTCTAAATGTCATATGGCAACAGATCTCAAAGAGGTTAAAAATATACTGTTATTTACTGCAGAGTAATGAAAACTAAATTCCTAGTTACATGATAGAGATTTAAACCTGAAGTCATGTATAGGAAGATAGATGAAGCCTTTTTCTAGAATTAGTTAGTATTCTATGTGACCATTAATATCATAACAAAAAATATAATATATATTATTATATATTATAAATATGTTAATCTTATAAATTTTGAGATGATGTTTATACCTTAAGAAAAGCCATGAAAGAACCAAAATAAAAACAGAATTATGAGATTAGTGGCAATAAAATAGTCCCTTAATTTTGGTTTTTCTCCTATCCCATATCAGGTGGCTCTTCTGACATGAAACGGAAATTTTAGATTTTACTTTAACAAGCATGCTTAGGTTTAGAGATGGAGAGAGCCACACTCCAACTCCAAAGGCAACTTTAAGTTTTAACTGAATTGGGACTACAAAAAGAACATTTGCATTATATGTCTGTAGAGAAAAGTAGAAACAAACATTTGGGAAGGTTTATGCAGTGTTATCCTGTTGAAATGTGATAAACTCATAGGTCAGTTTACTTTTCCTTGGGCATTTTTTCTGGATGATTTGTTCTTTTTCTTCAGATGCCTCATTTGTCCAGTGGACGCCTTTATTCTCCAGAAAGACAAAAAGAAAACCCCGCCCCAACCCAAACTTTGGGGAGGTTCCCTTTTGGGAAGTTATATCTGATCTAATGAGAAGCATTTTTTATTTATTTACTTATTTATTTTTTTGGTTTTTCGAGACAGGATTTCTTTGTAGCTTTGGAGCATGTCTTGGAACTAGCTCTTGTAGACCAGGCTGGCCTCGAACTCATGAAGATCTGCCTGCCTCTGCCTCCTGAGTGCTGGGATTAAAGGTGGATGACACTATTTCCCAACTAGAGAAGCATTTGATAATCATATAAGTTAGTTTAGATTGAATGGTCACACTGGACTTTCTTTTCTTTCTTTCTTTTTTTTTTTTTTTTTTTTTTTTGGAGCCTGTCCTGGAACTAGCTCTGTAGACCAGGCTGGTCTCGAACTCACAGAGATCCACCTGCCTCTGCCTCCCGAGTGCCGGGATTAAAGGCGTGCGCCACCATCGACCAGCTCACACTGGACTTTCTTGTTCAAATCTAACCTTTATCAGTTTCAGTGGTTTCTCCTAAAATTTTTGTTTTATTTTCTATAGCTGTTCTATCATCCAAAACAGTATGATTTCTTACAGTTGACATTAGGTTCTTTAATTGCTCTGGGAAGGAGTTTTCTCCAGAATGACAGGAAACAACTGAACTGAATTTGGCCGGATGGGGGGGGCTGTGAGAGGCCCTTCAAGGTATTCCTCCTCCCATGGCAAAGGGTCACCTTGACTGTCCCTTATTGATCTACATTCATTAGTCCAAAATGCCTGCCTTTGCCACACCTTCTATATAATCCAGAAGGGAGGGGTGTAGTTTGGATTATGCTTAGAAAAAGTGTTGTTTCTAGGAATGCACTGTTTACAGTCCCTTTTTAGGTGACCCTGTTTATAGCAATTGAAACACTTGACCTTTTGATTTTCCTTCAAACCCCTGGAAATCACCTCTCCCATCCAAGCATCAATCATGGTTATGAGAGTTGGTATTGATTATCTCAGATCTTGTCTTTAACAACCTAATTACCTTTTTGCAATGTGCATTAGAATTTTCAAAAGTGAGAGATTCAATTATTATTGTCTAACTTCTGAATTTGGTATCATTCTATTTACTGCTGAAGTCAATCTTTGTAAGAAATCAGTGAGGGTTTCCTTTGATCGCTCTATAACATTAGTAAATGACTCCATTTTCTTTCCTACTTCTTCAATTCTGTCTCAAGCATTCAAAGCTGCTACACAGCATAAAGTCAGGGTGTGTTCATCATATAGAGATTGCATCTGAACATTAGCATAATCTCCCTCTCTAAGAAGTTGTTCTTGGGAGATTTTCATACCTCTAGCCCTACTTCATTGTTCAATGTCTTAGTCTCTCTCTCTCTCTCTCTCTCTCTCTCTCTCTCTCTCTCTCTCTCTCTCTCTCTCTCTCTCTCCCCCCCCCCCTTTCTCTCAGTCTCCTTTTTCTGCCAGGTCTTCCATTGTAATTGAGGACCAGACTCCAAGACTCCTGTAACTAAGTCTCTTCAGTTTGAGGGACAGTTTTATTACAAGTTGACCATGAGTTTAACATCTGCTTCATAAAAGGTGAATGCATGCCTCATGAGACTATCGCTTCCTTGAATCTCCTTAAATCTTAACATTTCCACAGGAGTCCATTCAGCTCTTGCGCAGCCTTGGGATATTTATAATATGGCAATTCCTATAAGGTTACTGGATAAATTAAAGTTGGTTGTTTGATAACCTTAGGCTGATTCACTCTAACCTTATAATGCAAGGCTGAGATTGGTTCCCCTTTAAATTCCTCTGTCTGGTTCTGAGTATTTCTAGGATCTATTTTAATAAGTTTTTCTAAGCCCTGTACCTTGGCACTTTTATCAACCAGCTTTTTAAAGGATAAACCAAGAGTTATCAAATCAGCAATAAAGATTGTCAAAATGATAATTAATGTTAGGTCAATCCCAGTTAAGTTGATTATCCCTTCATTTAATTGGCTCCAAATTTAAACTACGCATTGTGTAATCATGCAAAAACCAACTCTCTTCATTACAATAGTGTTTCCCATTTTTTAACATGGGAAAAAACCTCTCTCTTTTGACTAATTTCTCCCTTTAAGAATTCCCAATTTTCTCATAAAATCTGCCGACAACGACGGTGAAATGTGAGGCTATAGTGTGTCTGAGCAGAGAACACAGGTGATGAACAGCTCTAAGTATTAGCCAACAAGGTGGTGACTCCAGGGGGGCCCGTGAGAGACTTCAGCATGAGCCAGTGACTGCAAAGCCACAGGCAAGTGGCTTTTTGTGAATTTATGTGTTGAAGGTGGGTACCAAATGTAGTGCAAATTCTAAATGGTCTTAATAACAAAAACACGGAACCAGATATCAGGGTAAATACTGAAAGATTAGAGAGACAAAGGAGCAAGCCCCAGTCAGCTCTTAACTTGATTACTCCTCAGCCAAAAAAGGTCTGAGCCCCTGTCTCCTCCTGCCTTATAGTCCTCTCTTCGCCAGCCATATCACTTCCTGTCTGTCTAGTGGTTAGCTCCATCCTCTGATCTTCAGGCAAACTTTATTTGTTAGAGTACAAACAAGATAGCACCACAGAAAACCATCCAACAAAAAATAGCAAATTTTAAAGGCACAATTGCAGTTCATTGTAGGAGGCATAAATGTAGTATTAGGTCTTGATATATGGAAATACTAAATTTTTAAGTATGAGTGTGTGAGATGCATGCATGTGTGTTTGTATAGATAGATGTGCCATGAACGTGTGTGTGTGTCTGTAGCCAGAGGGCGGCTTTGGCTGTCACCCCAGAAATACCATCTACCTCCTTTGAGGCAGGATCTCTCAGCTGGCCTGAAGCTCTGAGTTCCTGGGACCTTCCTGTCTCTGCTTCCTTAGGGCTGAGATTACAAGTGTCTAACACATACAGTGTTTCACCTCGTGTGCTGGAGAGTTTTATGTCATCTTGACACCAACTACTGCCATCTGAGAGGAGGGAACCTCAATTAGGAAAATGGCAACGTGAGACGGGACTGTAGGCAGGCCTGAAAGGCCTTTTCTTAATTGGCAATTGATGCTGCCGTAAGGACCCAGCCCATTGTGAGTGGTGATATCCCTGGACTGTTGGTCCTGGTTACTGTAAGGAAGCAGGCTGAGCAAACCATGGTAAGCAAACCAGTAAGCAGCACCCCTCCATGGTCCCTGCACCAGCTCCTGCCTCTGGGATCCTGCCTTGTTTGAGTTTCTGTCCTGACTTCCTTTAGTGGTAACAGCAATGCTAAAGTGTAAGCTGACTAAACCCTTTCCTTCCCAAGTCTCTTTGGCTGTGGTCTTTCCTTCCAGCTGTAGTACCCTAACCAAGACATAGGAGTTGTGGCTTTGAGCTCAGGATCTCCCACTTGCAAAGGTATTCCTCTTGCTCTGGAGATACTAACTTTACTATGGCACTATTTACTATAGGTATTATTTATATGATCACAAGCTGATGATGATGACCAGACAGAAAATAATCCTATGTATTAACCTTACTATGCAGAGAGCTGAAACTTGTTATAGTCAATGGCGTCCCCTGATATACTATATTTACTTTTGTTTTGTGAATAATTGTTCATGTGTTGTTAGCCCTACTTTTAGTAAATAACTCATAGTTCCAAAAGTATAATAGTGAGAATATTTGGGGGTTGAAGAGATGGCACTGGCCAGTCTTCCAGAGGTCCTGGGTTCAAGTCCCAGCCCTCATAGGGCAGCTCATAACTGTCTGTAACTCTTGCCCTAGGGGATCTAATGCCCCCCTCTGGCCTCTGAGGGCACTGCATGCATGTGGTACACAGACTGCAGGCAAAACATTCACACATTAAAAAAAAAAAAAAGTGAGGCAGAGCCAGGCGGATCTCTGTGAGTTCGAGACCAGCCTGGTCTACCGAGCTAGTTCCAGGACAGGCTCCAAAGCCACAGAGAAACCCTGTCTCGAAAAACAAAAACAAAACAAAACAAAAAAAAAAAGTGAGAGTGTTTTGAAATAGAACTTCCTGGGCCAGTATAGGTTAGCAAACCAGTCTCTGGGGACTGGTTCTTCACCCCATAGCTTCTGAGGAGTTACAGAAGTGTAGTCTTTACTGCTTCCGTGTGAGCAGAGGCTTCTTTCCTTTGTATACACGGCCTGTAGTGAAGAGTTCTGAATGTGAGCACCCGTAGCAAATGCTGAGCTACAGAGAGTTGTGCTGTGGATTCCTGATTGAAATGCTGCCTAGCTAGTGGACCATGGAATGTGGTTTTTGTTTGTTTGTTTGTTTTGTTTTTGTATTTTATTGATGTTTCTATGTTCTATAAGCAGGCTGTTTTATTAAGTGGCAGTGACCCTCAATAAAATTTTAAGCACGGTAGGCAACTTTTACTGCAGATTTGAAGGCCACACAATTTTATTTAGTGTAAAGTTTTAACCCTGCGGTTTCCTCTGCGTGTGGATAAGAGTTTAAGAGTTGGTTTTTTTTTTTTTTTGAACTTGTGAGGAGAATGGTTGTGCGGACTCCATTGTCCCCCTCCTGCCCCAGGTGAGATTTTGGGTGGTCAGTAATCCTGGCCCAATTGCATGTTTTCCTTTGTCCCGATTATCAGGGAATTTGAATTTGGTTGAAACAGATCTTATGGTCACTTTCGTCTTCGCTCCCTTCATTTCTGCTGAGTGGTGGAATTTATAATATTTCTCTTAAGACAGTAAAAATGTGAACTGGAGTTTGACTTGGCAGACTCGGGTTTAGTGCCCGGGTTTGCTATGGATACCCAGAGCCAATGTGGGTGTCTGCCTCGGGTCTTGTCTGCGCTCTGACAGGATGCCTGTTGGATGCACATAGATGCATTCTTGATGGGTCTCCTCGTATCTCGTATGTAACTAGCACACCGGCCGTCTGCATCACTAATGATTTCGTAAAATTCATTCGTGCCCATGAAGACAGAGACCTGCTTTATGTGTGTACCCCCCCCCTTCTGCTCCTGCTTCGATGACCTGTCCCCACAGGGTACAGCACTGTGGAGCTCTGCACCCATAACAATGAGACATAAGCATTTCAAGGGCCTTTCCTAGATTTTTTCAAGGTGCAACCATTTGCCCCTTGTTAGTCTAGCTGGCATGACCCCATAGTCAGTCATGCACATATGCACAAACTAACTCATCAAACGTATTGAAACCGCCATGCAGGCACATCGATCACGAGGACACAGCGCTGAACAAATTAAGTAAGGTCCTATTTTCATAGATTTTTATATTCTAGTTTGGGGAGGGCAAAGAAAATAGTTTTCTTCATTCTTCACCTTGGCCACGGTGAAGTGACAGTGGCGTCATTAGACCTGCGTTGAGTTGGGAAGTCCTTCATGTTTTGAGGATCTACATTTAAGATCTTCCATCCACTTGGAGATCTTGGGAGAGACTAAATGGTGAAGGCCTGAGAAGAGGCCAGGGAGCTCCCAGGCCGGGGCTTCAGGGCATGAGAGCCTCTAGGCGAGTGTGACTGTTTACATCAGAGCTCATGGAAATGAAACTGGACCACTGATGCTGGGGTTTCCCTAGCCACAGCTTAAGGTGCAGTAGCCCTGTGTGCACATAGAGAACTTTTCCTCTGGTTTAGGAGGCCCTACTATGCTGCTGCCTTCTCTCAAACAGATGTAGCAGTTGCTGTAGTAGAGAAGCTGGAGGCCTGGAGGCGTGTTCTAGTGTCTTTGTGTTTTGAAACTGTTCTAAGCAAGATAGCTTAATGTTTTTCATCGTCACCCATCTTATCCTCACTGACAAGTGCTGTGCTTTAGATGACAAGGATGAACTGTACTTTCCACATGCTCACTGTTGATTTTAGTGTCCTCCTGCCAGCAAACTCGTCATTTACTGGACACATGCAACCTTTCATAGGCTCAGTACCACCCGCTTCTGTGGTTTGAATGAGCTTTGAATTTGTCCTCTATAGATTCAGGGGATGTCGTAGGTCTTTGGGGGCTTATCTGCAGAAAGGATCAAAGTTCTCTTACGAGGGACCCACTTAAGAGGGAACCAGCTTGGCCACACTCCTTCCCGTATGGCTTCCTGCACTGTGATGCCACCCACCACGAGGTCCTCACCAGAGCTAAGTAGAAGTTGCCTTGACCTTGAACCTCAAGACTTTTTTTTTAAATGAAGTTAGAGCCAGTTTTGAGTATTTTCATGTTATAAAAGTGAGTTAAACCCCAGCGGTGGTGGTGCACGCCTTTAATCCCAGCACTTGGGAGGCAGAGGCAGGTGGATCTCTTTGAGTTTCAGGCCAGCTTGGTCTACAAAACAAGTTCCAGGACAGCCAGGATACAGAGAAGCCATATCTGGAAAAAGATTTAAAAAGAAAAAAACAAGTTAATACACTCCCCAGTTTAGGAACTCGACTTACAAAGATTAAGTGCTTGTCCTGAGGACACAAAGCTCCGAAAGCCTGGCGGAACTAGGTTTGTGTGTTCGACTTCAAGGCCACATGCTGTCTACAAGTTACTCCTTGTGTGGCCTTTGCCCTCCTCTCTGGGACTTGGGAATCATAGCTACTTTATAGGACTTAATTTAAATTTCATCGTGTGAAACATCCCAGCATAGCTGTCCATAGTTCGCAGGACTTTAATTGTTCCACTTGACGCTTCCTTCATGTGCGCCGTGTTTGCCTCCTCCAGCTGAACCACTGCCGTCTGAGTTTGTTCCGTAATCTTCCTAGGTGAGTGGGTAGGTACCACTTAGTGAAATCCTGCACAGCATTATCTGTTTATCCCCCTCAGGACACAGCAAGAGCCCCTGCGCGTACTAGTTGCGCAAAAGCAGCTTCATTTAAGTCTGTCGCTTCTGCTTGTTGCAGTGTTTTAGCTTCTTGCAGAGGCTGAGATCTGAGGAGCTGTAAATCCTCTTTATCCCTGTCATCTGGTTCTAAAACCCCTTTGCCCTTGGATGGCGGCCTCCTCCTGCCTAGGCTCAGGAACCGCTTTCCGCCTCCTCCAAGCTGTGCCCTCCCTGCCTCTGTGAGGGAGCCGACCTTTTTCTGAGAAAGCCAAGGCTGCTTCCAGGTCCTTCCTTTCCTGTGCAGCTCTCTTCATCAGTGGTAAACCTGATGTGATCCGCGGTGTGAGCCAGCCTGGGTCCCACTCCAGATGGTGAATCACAGACCTTGATTGGAATTCCTCTCTACCCTGACGCTTGTAATTGGTCCTAGATCTTGGGTGGGGTGGGTCATGCCATGTTAGTATCTGGTTTAATTGTCTTAGATTTGGATCCGCAGTCAAGAGCCCTTATTGATCACAGATGGCAGAAGCTCAGGGTGTCCGGTGTTTCGCTTGTTTACATAGCCTGTGAGCCTCACCTGGCGGGGCTCTCTTAGAAAGGTGATTGAAGAGAAAGCGCACTTCTCTTCCTGCTACAAACCGTACTTTCTCGGTGTTGTGGTAACTGAGCATCATCCCACGTGTTTGCTTCTCTTGGGGCCTCCAGTATTCCTCGCACTTCTACCATCTCCTTCCTCAGAGAGCCAAGTTTGTGAACTCTAATGAAACACTTTGATTATGCATGCAAAAATCTTTTGTCCCTGTGTTGCTATGAGCAACAGTTGGAAAAGTTAACCTTCCCTCTCAAAAGGAGTTGGAGACAAATATGGATTTGAGCAGGTTCTTCAGATAGTCCTCCTTCAGAGTTGTGTGTGTTACCTATGACATAAACTACCACTTGACCATAATTGTGGTGAAGGAAGTAGGATGCAAACAGTCCCGGACTCAGCGCCGGAACATTCCTAAAATACTATTCAAATGAGGCAATGCTTGCTGGCTTCTGTCAGGGTAGCCGAGCGTTGAGTATTTTAGCCACTGGTCTGACTGGATTTGCTGTTGTGATCTAAAAGAAGCCTGCCTAGTGGTTTGCCTGGAGAAGCCACGACTGACCTGAAATTTCCTGACCTGTTAAATAGTCTTTTTCTTTCTTTCCCGTCCAATGCTATCTCCCCTCTCCCTACTGTGGTTTTCAGTTCTCCACCATCTGCTCCGAAGTTGACCAAACTCCTTCCTGATGACCGTTCAAAACTGTTATTTGATTCTGTTGTATGATTTTTTAAATTATATTTCTTTGTGCTTTTTGTACTCAGCAGTGTTTACATAAGTTAGTGGTTGTAGCGGAGAACACAGACGGGCCCATTTGGATGAGAGTCCAGACGCTTGCCCTGCCTTGGGACACGGATAGGTGTGCATGTGTGTCTCCCCAGAAGCACCGGGAAGTAGACTGCACTGAGGAAGCCTGGGTCACAGTGGTGAGGAGTGGCTTGTCTCCCTCCTAGGATCCAGCACTCCCTGAAGAGGAGCGCTTTGTCCTCTCCCGGCAGCTCTCCTCTGCCCTAGCTCTGTTGAGCACACCCTGAGGTGATAGCGTGACATCATTCGTGAGGGATTCTGGAAGAGCCAGCCGAGTGTCCTATCTTCAGGAGGAGCGTGCTCACGTACATGTTGGTCAGTGGAGCTGTAGATTTTGCCCATGTGTGTCCCAGTGATTTAAAAAAGTCATATTTTTAAGGTCAAATATTTAAATTACATTTTGAATATCTTAATTAGATGGTAGGCTTCCCCCCCTTTTTTTTGAGACTGGATTTCTCTGTGTTGCTCTGGTGGTCCTGAAACTCACTTTGTAGGCCAGGATGGCCTTGAATGCACAGAGATCTGCCTGTCTCTGCCTCCCTCCCGAGTACTGGACTTAAAAGTGTGTGCCTCCACACCCGGCCAAGATGGTAGTTTTTAAACTCTAAGGATAATCTTAGCTGTCAGCTGTAAAAGGCCCTGGATTATGCTCAACTGAGAAATAAGCAATCCGTCCGCTGGCGTTTGATGCCGGCTTTGAAGGGAAGAAGACTGGGTGGAAAGGGAGACATCCGAGGTCATCGCTTCCCCGGAGGTGGTAACTAGCTGTGGGGAGAAACACCGTTTTCACAAGTAAAGAAAGGAAGTCTCGCGACTTCGTGATTAAATCATTCTAAGTTAACCAGTAATTTGGAGATTAAAAAAACAGGAAAACTGGTTTTCCTTTTCTGGTCTTAGGACAATGAGGACTCAGTTGGAAAACCAGTTATCTTGAGAATTTTAGGGTCAGCTACCTGAAAGGGTGTTTATGTATGCATTTTATTGAAAAGCTCCCGTATTCGTGTTCATGAAATCATGGCATAAAGGATGACATGTTCTGAACTGATAGTGAAAAGATATTTAATTCTGAGATATTAAGAGCCCCACCGCGGTTTCATCTGAGTTGAAACAAATGCATCCAGCCTTACCTTCTGACGTCTGTAAATACTCTTTTTGAACAAGGACTCTTTATTAATGGCCCTTCTGGGAGGAAACAGAAGCAGATTGCGGGAAGTTGAAGTTATGCAATAGTTTTGGAGGCCACTTGAAATGATTCTATACATAAATTCATAAAATTTGCCTTTACAGGAAAGAAAAAGTTCAAATATTTCAGGTTTGTAATTGAGTACAAAAATATTAAAATTATTTAACTTTACTGTGCCTTTATCTTTATAAAAATTTTCTAAGCACTTCTGGTACAAGACAGACCTGGATATATAAAATACATTAGTATTGTTTCTTATAGCATTGGAGACTGAGCTAGGCCACATGTGGCAGGCAGGAACTGCCCCACAGTTCCCAAATCACGGTTTAAAGAATGACATTGCAAGAGAACATGATGAAGTCCTCGATGTGTTGATCTCTTGTGATGGTTGTCACCCCAATGTAGAGGTACAAAGTTGCCTATGGGTGCAGGACTGCCAGTGGAGAGAATGTCTTTAGTTTCTATTTTTTCTGTTTTGCTGGGTTAAAATAGCACCACTTGGTTCCCTGATTGAGTTAAACATTAGTCCAGGTTAAAAAGTTGAATGTTTCTGCAGTTGAAGATCATCTAAACTGAAAATACCTTGCTTCTTTTTTCCCCCAGTGACTTGAACATGCAATATAAAGTTCAAATTTGAGTCTTCATAAGTGAGGTTTTATCGTAATACAGCCCGCTCGCTCACAGCTTGCCTGTGTTCCTACTCTGATGGCAGGGCTAAAGGGGGACAGAGAAAGCATGGTCCACAAAAGCTAAATGGTTCTTTTCAAAGAAGTTTATGGAAGCAGCCTAAAGAAGGAGGGCTCATGGTTTGCAGGGTTATAGTTCATCGTGATGGGGAAAGCAGGGGAGAGTTCATGGCTCTGTGTGTGTGTGTGTGTGTGTCCCTGTCCTCATGTGTGTGTGTTCTCAGACAGCATCGCTGGGACCAAATGTTCAAACACAGTGGAGGATATTTTAGAGCCAAGCTATTGCAGTGAGATCCTTTTGAGGAACTGCTTCTCCTAATCACCTGGCCCGTTGTGTGGCCTTGGAGGCTTTTTCTAGGCACCTGTCTGTTCTGCTCCACTGGTCAATATGTCTGACTTCATATATTAGCAGGTTCTCAGACAAGCATCGTCCCTGTCAATGGGAAAACTGATTTGTTTGGGTTAAGGGCAGTGTATGAGTGTTTTCTGTGTCTACTGGCTAAGTTGTAACTTAAGCAAAAGTGAGGATGGATTTCTTTCTGTTTTTCTAGAGCTGTCACTTAAGGGGCAGCTAGGAGTTGGTGTACATTATGAGTGTAACCTATATCTTCTTACATTTGCAATAGCTTATAATTCATAGAAATGTAAACAATCCATCTTATCCTTAGCACTTTTATAAGCCATGCTTACTTTAAACTTTCACATTCTTTTAAATTAATATTGTGTGTGTGTGTGTCCGTGTGTGTCTGTGTGTCTGTGTGTGTGTGTGTGTGTGTGTGTGTGTGTGTGCTCCTAGGTTGACTCCAGCTGTCTTCTTCATTGGCTCTCCACCTTAGCTTTGGAGACAGAGTCTTTCACTGAACCTGGAGCTCACTAATTTGGTTAGGCTGGCAGGCCAGCAGGCTTCAGAGATCCTCCTGCCTCTGCAGTGCCCAGGCTACAGGCGTGTATTACTGCAACTAAATTTTTATGTGGGTATTGGGAATTCGAACTCAGACCCTCATGCTTGTGTGGCTAGCACGGGACTGACTGAGCCACCTTCCCGCCTTATCTCCCTTCATTCTTACCACATCTGGAGGTGAATTGTTCAGTAGCCCTAGGGTTAGATTCCTAATTTCATTTGTTGTTGTATTCATTTAAAAAAAAAATCTGTTGCTTTATCTTCCCACTGACTCTGCTGAGCTGTGAAGCTTTCTTCTTACCATGGTACTGTCTTCTGGGCACAGGGTGCGCCTTTTCTCAGCCCCTCTGGAGTGAGGACAGGTTCTCCCAGCCACCCTCTTCCCTTTGAATGAGTTTAAATGTAAGGGTAACAGTTGTGCAGGTGACACAGTTCAGATGAATGAGGGCGTGCTGCTGTGACTTGGCCCTGGCCTTAGTGAGCCTCCCCAGGGTTCAGTACTGTGGCCTTGGTCCCCAGTGTGGCTGTGCTCTGGGGTAGTGGAGCTGTTGAAAGGTTCGAGTCCTGGGAGGTTCTTAGGTCAGGGGTTCTTTTAGGACCTAGTAGTTCTTGGCAGACCGAGTGGCTGCAGAGGCTGGTGCTCACACCCATCTTTGGGTGGCTTCCTGTCTGGCCCTCCTCTCGCACAGGCTCCTGCCCTTGTGATTTTGTTCCCGTGAGCTCCTCATCAGGATCCAGCTGGTGAAAATGACCTGGAACTTCCAGAACCCCTCCCTAAGTGTCTAAACCACTTTTCTCTATAAAGTTTTCCAAGCTCAGATATTTTATTAAAGTAATAAGAATTGCTCTAATAGATATAGTCAATGGAAAGATCTTCCATTGCTCCTGGAACCCCATTTCTCTTCCCAAAGGAGCCCCCTGTGGTGGCTTTGTTGTGTTCTTCCAGAGGTAATTTCTGCATGTACAGATTAGACATATGTATGCTTCTACAAGCATGCTTCTACAAGCAACTTATCTGTAAAAGATTTTTTTTTAACACAATTGTAACTTTATTTTACATTGACTTTCTCCTGGTAGGTCTTAGAGATTATGTGATCCCTCTGTATATAGGTTTGCCTATAGTGTTCTCGTTTTATGAGTATTGAACTTTTTAAAGACTACTCTCTCATTTATGAACACGTCCTCTTCCTTTTTTTTTTTTTTTTCACTTATTTGTTTTGCAGCCCTGGGGATTAACTCAGTACTTTACACACGCTAGGCAAGTGCAAGGTGCATCCCCCTGACCTAAGGACCTCCCAGGACACGAACCTTTGAACAGCCCCACTACCCCAGAGCACAGCCACAGTAGGGACCAAGGCCACAGTACTGAACCCTGGGGAGACTCTGAAGCCAGGGCCAAGTCACAGCAGCACACCCTCATTCATCTGAACTGTGTCACCTGCACAGCTGTTACCCTTTCAGAAAGAATAGAGAAGCTGAAACTGTCTCCAGCCCTCCAAGTTTTTATTTCTTTCGTTCTAAAAAGCGTGTTATCGACACTGCCATGGGCCTCTGAACTGCAGCTGTTTCTAGGCTGGGAAAGGCTGTCAAAGATACGTACATTTTAAATTTTGATGCATCACTTGCTTGCAATTGCTTTAACGGGAGGCCGTATCGATTTATATTCCTAGTAACCTGCGAATTAGACCTTGTTTCCCCCACTGTCTCCCAGCATCGTGTTTGGAAAGAGTTGATGGTTGTACCCGATGTGAGAAACGCAGCTGATAGCACAGTGAAGCAGCATTTTCATATTGTGTTGAAAACGAGGGAGGTCGAGCTATCCCCCCACTTGGTAAAAGCCATTGACTGAGAAACAGAGGAGGCAGAAACTTGAGGTCAAGAAGCAGCTGGGTGGGTACCCAGGGTGGGTCACCGCCACCCGCCTGTTAGTGCAGGACCCAGACTCCGCCTCTGAAAGGTGAGTGGGACACCTCCATTGTGAAGCGGGGAGAAAGGAAACAGGCTCAGGGTGAGGTGGTCTCCTTGAACTGTAGGATCCTTCTGGTTAAAGAGGAGCTGGACTCTTCCGGTTCACCTTGCTCTCTCCTGGAAAGCTGGAAGAAGCGGGAAAAGCTGCCACCGCCAGTGAGAGAGGTACGAAGGTCACTGCAAACTTGGCTCTAAAAGATGCAGGATGAAGCTCCAGGGAGCCGAATTCTGAGAAACTGAGCTCAGTGCAGAAAAGGTGGCTTGAAAGTTGGTAGTTAAGATTGTTGAAGGAGACTTGGAATCCATGGGAAGGTTTTAAGGTAAGCTGGCAGTTCTGCCGTGGCGATCTGGGTGAATGGTTCACAATGATGGGCAGGACCATCTGGGCACTGCCGGAGAAGAGGAAGAGTTAAAGATTCATACTGACAAACTCAAGGAGGCAGAGACCCCTGCAGAGCTGGCTGAGGCAGTGGCAGCCACACTGGAAAAGATGACTGATGGCTTGGAAGATAAACTCTGAAGAGGATAAATTCTGCTGGACCAGGCTCTGCTTCTCCATCCAACCAGCATCCCTGAGGCCAGACTGCTGGGAACTGACTTTAGAACTGAGTCAATCTCATTCAGGAAGGATGCTGGACCAAGCTCTGCTTCTCTGTCTGACCAGGGTCCCTGAGTTGATCTTTAACTTTGCTTTCTCCTTTACCTCTCTGCCCTCCACCTCTCTTGTCTTTCTGCCCAGCCTCTCTCTGCCTTTTTTTTAAAGAACCCACTGGGCTGGAGGCTGAGCACATGTGGGAACAAATTTCAGAGACTGCGGGCAGCTTGTCAAGTGTCTGTGAAGCATGCCGTGATGTACACGACTTGTAATTACTTTTGTTGCTGTTGTAGCAGCTGTTTGCAGGAGCCTCCAAGTAATTGTATGGTTCTTGGAAGCAGCAGTCTACTTCCTTTCTGCTTCGGGAAGGTAGCGTTTTAGCCTAATGCCAAGTTCTTTCTGCGTAGTGGAGGAAACTCGAGTGATGGAGCTGCCTTGCCGAGTTCCAGATAGAGCCCAGGCAGAGACTTCACCAAGGGAAACTCTTTAAACTACCCAAGTACCAGTCAAGTCGGAAGGGGAGTTTAGGAGGAGTCAACCTCCTCAGAATAGTAGTAAAATATTGCTGTGAAAAAACTGTCAAGGTTTTCAGCTGTAGGTATCTTTAAACGACTTTATCCTTTGATTGATGGGGGGGGGGGGAGAGCAAAAAGTGCTTTGTCTAAAAAGGTCTCTATAATTTTTCATGTTTCCAAATCTAAAAGTAAAAGTAAATTTTGGTATCATAGACACAGATTTTCATTTGTCTTTACTTTTAAATAAATATTAAGTACGTGTTTTGACTATTTCTGCATGCTTTCCCCTATGTGATTTAAGGCATCACTGTGATAAATTTTACTAATAATAGATTTCCTAACTTTGAATTTTGATCCAAAATGTATATGACTACATTCTTTTGATTCTAGTCCTAATATTTTATGACCCTCCCCACCCCACCCCAGTGCCAAGGACCAAATGTAGGGCCTTGCGCTTGCGAGACGCCTGCTTCACCACCAGGCTAAGTCCCTAAGCACCTGTTGGTAATGGGTGTTGGCAATCCTGCCTCCCTGTGCTCTGTCTGCCAGCTCATGGTTGTGATTTTATAATTTGCATTTTTCCATCCTTCTCTTATTCTGGAGTAGTTCAGCTTCCTAGAGTTAAGTGTTTCTTGAAGTGGGGTGTTCTTGCAGCGGGGTGTTTTTTTACAGTGGGGTGTTTTTTTACAGTGGGGTGTTCTTGCAGCGGGGTGTTCTTTGCAGTGGGGTATTCCTTGCAGTGGGGTGTTGCGGTTGGTGTCCAGAGTGTGTTTGGTCTTGAGCTTGTTTAGGGTTGGGGGATTCTTGCCCTTTTTCTACATGGGCCATTTTCCTGTTCTCATTTAAACGCAGTTCATCACTGGCTTTTCCTTTCCCCCTTGCCTTACTTAGGTTACTTAATTGTTTATTTGTGTTCTCTTTTCTTAAAGTAACTCCCTTCCCTCAGATATTTTGGTAGTAATAGCTTAATTTCATCTTTATCCCTGAGTCAATACTTTTTACTTTTTGTCTTTATTCCTTCTTTTGGCTTTTATTTTTATTTTTAATTTTTTTGAGACAGGGTTTCTCTGTGTAGTGCTGACGGTTCTGGAACTTGCTCTGTAGACCAGGCTGGCCTCGAACTCACAAACATCCACTTACTTCTGCCTCCCAAGTGCTGGGATTAAAGCCTTGCACCACTACCACCCGGCCTTCTACATTGACTTCCAGTTTTTGAAAACTTAGTTAATGGTAATTTGAGATTTTGTTGTTTTTTTGTTTGTTTGTTTGTTTTAAATATTTATTTATTTATTATGTATAACAATATTCTGTCTGTGTGTATGCCTGCAGGCCAGAAGAGGGCACCAGACCTCATTACAGATGGTTGTGAGCCACCATGTGGTTGCTGGGAATTGAACTCAGGACCTTTGGAAGAGTAGGCAATGCTCTTAACCGCTGAGCCATCTCTCCAGCCCAAAGAAATGGACATTCTTTTTTTTTTTTTTTTTTTTTTTTTTTTTTTTTTTGGTTTTTCGAGACAGGGTTTCTCTGTGGCTTTGGAGCCTGTCCTGGAACTAGCTCTGTAGACCAGGCTGGTCTCGAACTCACAGAGATCCGCCTGCCTCTGCCTCCCGAGTGCTGGGATTAAAGGCGTGCGCCACCATCGCCCGGCTGAGATTTTGTTTTTGTTGTTATGTTTTATTCACTTTAATTTTAATTAATAAGGGTGATTTACTTGCTTAATATGAGAAAAGATAATTTTATTGTACTTCAAGAAAAGCTTTATTTGTTATTATTTCATGTGTATGGGTGTTTTGCCTGCTTGTATGTCTATGCAACACGTGTGTGGCTGGTGCTGGCAGAGGCTAGAGACAGTTGTGGATTCCCTGGAACTGGACGTCTGTGAGCTGCCATCTAGGTGCTGGGAATTGAGCCCAGGTTTTCCGGAAGAGCAGCCAGTGCTCTTAACCAATGAGCCATCTATCTCTTCAGCACCTTAATGTACTTTTTAAAAGACTTATTTTATTTTCAGTTGTGTATACCTGTAAACCAAAGAGCTCTAGTTGACCGGTGCGTTGTTTAGTGCTCAGTGTAAAACCTGTATGTCGGGTTTTCAGTGCTTCTTCCGTGCCCTCAGACAGCATCACGTCTGTTGAAATATCCACCGCTCAACTTAGCGTGCCATTTTAGGAATTGTTTTATTTTTAAAATAGTGACCTGTGCTGTCTTTGTAGGTGTTTTATGTATCTTCAGTGTCCCAGGAGAATTCACTCTTATTCTCCTGGTCCTTCATTAGATTGGGAAGTACACCGCCCCCTGTTCCTAAGGGCACAGCATGGGTGTGCTGACTCTTGGGAGTGCACACTGCTGGTGAGGTAGAAATGCTGGCCTTCCCAAGGCTGGTCTAGAGACCATACACCACACTGAACCACTCCTGCAGAGACAAGGGCGGCACTGCCTGACTCTTAGAATGGGGTTCCCTGTAATTTTGGTAGCCCAGGGTCCAGGTTTACCTGATCCAAGCCAACCTCGGGTGTGGTTCCTCAGGAGCCTCATCCTTGTCTTTTGAGATAGAGGTCTTCGCCTGGGACCCAGGGCTCCCAGGTTAAGCTGGGGTGGGTGCCGTGATCCCCAAGTTTCTGCCTGCCTGTCTTCCCAGAACCAGGACTATAAGCACGTGACACTGCTCCATTTTTTAAGTATCTTGTAGGGATTGAACTCGGGCCCATAGGTGCTTTACCGTTGAGCCATCTCCTCAGCCCTTGTTGCATTTGGCATTAGGTCCAAGACTGCATGGATGTGTATGTGTATGCGGTATGTCTGCTAATGATTGCTGCATGACAGCTAGCTGTACACTGTGGCTTCTGTCACGGCTTCTTTACAGTGTGGCCACACTCACTTCAGGTTGGAAGTTCTTCAGAGCACTCTGCCTGTGTGTCTGGTCAGAGTGGTGTTTGCAGTGTCTGTGGGACGAGCACCCTCCGCACCTTCAGGCTCTCCACTGTCCCCTCCTGTGGCTCCATCCAGATGCCGCTCTTCTCCACTTTTCTTACCTCAACTTTGTTTCCTTCCCTGGGGCACACATCATCCGCCTCTGTCTTTTGTGATGCGGACTGACAGTTCTGACGAGCTGGATTAGCGTGGTCCTCAACTGGGGTTTGTCTGATGCCACCGTATGGTTTGATTTTTGGTCATGTGTCTCACCACAGCACTAAATAAATTATGTCCTCATGTGCCACATCTAGGGGCATGCCACGTTCCTCTGCTCTTTCCTGGATGATGTATCTTCTGATTGCCCCTGAAAGATGTTCCCTTGTTTTGCACTGTACCGTTATTGTTTGTGAATCCAATGCTGGGGACAGTCAGATAGAGCAGCGGTACACGCCTAAGTCCTGTCCCCGGCACTCAAGTGGAAGCACAGCTGCCGTCCTATGCGAGAATCCATAGAGACCCCACCTCAACAAGGTGGAAGGCGAACTACTTCTCTGCGTGTGTGTGTGCCACAGCATGCATGTGCCCATACACACACACACCATACACAGTATACATACACAATAATAAATTATAGAAAAATAACTCAGTATCATGGATATTTGATAAATTGCATTTATTGAATGAATTGGTGAATAAACTGGTAAGTGTATTTTCAGTTCCGTTCAGTCCTTTCAGTTACTGTCAGGATATTCTGTATTGGCATACAGATGTCATCTTCAAACAGCATGTTTCAAAATAATCTCATGCAGTGGACATAGTTCACAAAATTTGAACATCTTAAGCGTCTTTGTCAGCCATATTAGTGACTGACCTAATTGTCTAAGTGCATGAAAGGAAGCGGAAGTGCAAGGAAAAAGACTGTAGAGTTTGGATTGTGACTCGGACTCCACCTGAGTAAGATGTGACATGGTTTCTGCTTAGGTGACTTTCTATGACCAGAGGAATACATTCTGCATTTTCTTGCGACCCTCAACTTGGAAGATCACTTTTAGGTTAGGGACCCCAGTTGATTGGAACTCATTCAGAGCAAGGGCTTAGAGGATTGGTGTGAGGCAGAGAAATCTGTAGCAGGAGTCGTGGCTGGTTTGATGCAGAGAAGACTGTTTCAAGGGAGGGTGGGGTGTCTTGTAACTAGATGATCACGTATGTATTTCTTCTTGCTTTCGAGACAGGGTTTCTCTGAGTAACCCTGGTTGCCCCGGAACTCACTCTGTCGACCAGGCTGGCCTCAAACTCGGAGATCCACCTGCCTCTGCCTCCTGTGTGCTGGGATTAAAGGTGTGCATCACCACCAACTGGCGATGATATTATATTTCACCATCTGGACCAAGACCGTTTAGGAGTCCTGGATAAAGCCATGTTGATAATTACGTTGAGATCATGTGCATAGACTAGCATTAGCCTAGGTTTTTGGAAGTCTGTCATGTGAACAAAATACAGATTTCATCTGTGGGAGAAACAGGACTAGAGGACCCAGAGAAGGAGCATGCACTTCCTTATAGTCTTCCAGTTGTTGAAGAATGGAGTGATCCTTCTGACAAGGTGAATTACTTTTCATCCTTGTGGCTGCCAAGACCTTACATAGCGCCCAAGGCTTGGTACTATGCAGGGTGGATGAACCGACCTGTCCCAGTCCAGCACTTCGTGTACTTGGTCTTTCCATGTGTTATGTAGATGTCTGTTTTCTGGCTCTCTGTAGCCCTGGCCTTCTCCTAGCGAAGGTTAGCATTCACTTCTCTGACGGCTTTTATGAAAGGCCTATCTCTCAGTCATCTGATCTCTGTACCAGGCAGCATCTGTCCATTCTGTATTATGCATAAGCCCTCCCTCCTCATTCACTTGAGTGCAGAGCTGGTTTTTTTTTTTTTTTAACCCTTTCAGCACCTTTGTGCTCTCTTCTTGTCTGGACACTTCTAAATGCAGGCGTTACACCTTCTGCTGCTGTGTGGTTTGGTCACAGTCCCCTCTCTCAGCATTCTCTGTTTTTATTTTAGTGTGTGTCGCTTCTCCTGCGAAACAAAAGGTGTTTTGCTTTTCATGGCAGAACGATCTTTTACATCAGAAGGGATATAAACATTGGGTCCGTCCACTTGTTGCTGTAGGTACCGTGGTCATTTCCTTGGCTTTTCCCAGGCACTAATGATCTAGTTCATTCTCGGGTACTTTGTTTAGGTCTTTGCAGAACTCCAAGAGGCAGCTATGACTGTTTCCATTTAATGAGGAGGTGTAAGAAGGTTAAATGATCTGTCTGAGGTGACCCAGTCAGTAGGTGTCGAAGCTGGCTCTAAGCCCAGGTCTGTCTTTGTGTGTGCGCTCACTCAGCTGATGTCTGGATGCTGGCAGCCGGCCAGACATTGTGCCAGTTCCCGTCTGCTTCTCCAGATCATGAGACATTACCTTCACCTTTCCCCACAAATATGTACTCCAGTCATTGCGGGCAGTCTTCTGTCTTCATTGGTGCTGTGAGACACTGACTGGGCTCCTCCCCTAGTGGAGTCAGAGTCTAGTTGGACAAGAAAACACAGAGTAGTAGTTCTGCCTTAAGCTTCATGAGTATCGAAAGGTATCTCAATTAATAAATACGTATCTAAAGGTCTCTAGAAAAAGCCTCTAATGACAATGTGTTAGGTGGCCCTTGAGTTACACTTGGAGTCAGAGAAGCCCTCCTGGGGTTCAACAAGTACCATTTACAGGGTGTGGAGAGATGGCTCAGTGGTTAAAAGTATACTGTCCTAGTAAAAGACCCATGTTTTGTTTCCGGCACCCACATCAGGTGGCTCACAACCACCTATAATTCCAACTTCAGGAGATCTAGCATCGTCTTCTGGGGCACTGCACTCATGCGTACACACACACACACATACACACACACACACACACACACACACACACACGCACACACACACAGAGCTTAAAAACAAACATTAAGTCCTAAGAATAAAGATGAACTGTTCACATGGAAACTTGAGGATGGTAGGAGGGAGCTACAAAGTGGTTTGCACAGACCGTTTTCAGGACCAGAGGGAATGAGCCCTACAAAGTCTGAACAGGAAAAACTTCATGTCTTGAAAGTTAAGAAAGGGGTGGAGGTGGACAGGCAACTTAAACTTGCTCTTAGATTGGACACGTGGGTAAAGTTAGCTCAAGGTCTTGATGGTTTATCATTGCAACAAGATATATGTTTCTTTGCTTTTGATTTTATTTTTGACTAGGTTCTAATTTCATTCTGTTGCTGTGATAAAACACAAACCAAAAGCAACTTGGGGAAAGAAAGGTTTTATTTCAGCTTATAGCTTTAGGTCCTTGTTCATCATTGAGGTAAGCCAGGGCAGGAGCTCTAGCAGGAACTTGAAGGTGGAAACCATGGAAGAATGTCGTCTGCTGGGTCATCCACAGGTGCATGCATAGCTAGCTTCTGAAATGGCCCTGGACTAAATGCCTAGGGGTGGTGCTGCCCACAGTGGACTGGGCCCTCCAGTATCAATTTACCGTCCAGATAGTCTGCCAGAGGCATGCCCACAGGCTAGTCTGATCCAAGCTTCTCCTCTCAGATGACTGGAGGATGTGTATAGTTGACAAACAAGGCTGTCCAGGACACTAGGTAACATAATTATATAACTTGATATTCAAAAGTTGCAGATATATTGTGTCTCCTCCTCATCAAGTTCCTTTGCCTTGAGGTAACGATGTTATCATTTCTTGTGTTGCCTTCCATTTTGGTTTTATACACTGATAGATAGACACATAGGTATATATTTTTTCTCACCTTTTAAAAATCTCAATACAAAATATTAAATAGTTTTTCTTCATTTTTTTATATTTATTATTTATTATATATACAATATTCTGTGTGTATGTCTGCAGGCCAGAAGGGGGCACCAGACCTCATTACAGATGGTTGTGAGCCACCATGTGGTTGCCGGGAATTGAACTCAGGACCTTTGGAAGAGCAGGCAATGTTCTTAACCACTGAGCCATCTCTCCAGCCCCCTTTTCTTCATTTTTTTTGACTTAACATATTTTGGATAACATTTTATGAAAGTATAAGATTTATTTCATTCCTTTCTATGGCAGTATTATATGTTTTATAAATATGAATTTTATCTAATTTATCTAACCAATTTATTATTACTTACTTACTATATCTAATCAGCTTATGGAAAGTGGTAATGAGTTGATGAGGCAGGTAGACTCCAGAGGGAGGTAACAAGCTAGGCAGCAGCTCAGGCAGCGAGCGGTTAGACTTGAATCAGATAGTGGCCTAGAGATGGGTAGGACGAGGCTGTTTATAAAGAGGGATTTAACATTAAGACACAAAGGGACTGCTGGGATATTAGGAGTAGACGTGACAGTTGACGCTTAGACTTCCTGGTTTTAGTATTTGGGAAGGCTGGGATGTCATTTGGCAATATGAGTTTAGCTTTTTAGATATGTTGAGTTTAAGGTGTTTGTGAGTCTTGTGGGTGGAGGCGTAGAGAGGTCATTTGACTTGCTGTCCCGAGCTCAGGAGATAGGATACAAAGTTGAGAAGTACCATGGCATAGTTAACATACATTTATAATAATAGTAATTGAAATTTTGGGTCAACTGGGGATGTGGTGAAATGTGCCAAGAAGCATGCCCCCACTTCTTTTTAATCTTAGGGAAAATGATGTATGATATAGAGTAGTTATGAAATTCTACCAGAGCACTTTGTAGAAGTTGTTATTTGATAACAAAACTTAGCATATTCATTTGTTCAGTATTCTGCCAAGGTGTTGGCTGCTCTACAGCCTAGCCAGTGTCTTTGTTACACACACACACACACATACACAACAGACTGTGGGGTTCTGCCGTTGTACCCCCAGTCCTGCATTTGACTGCGCACCATGCGCTGCCGTCCACCTTCTCCAGGGCGGTGCTCAGTGTGGATGTTCATGTCTGGAGTCGTCTTTGTGGTTCCTCCGCTTGCCTACGGAGTATTGATTTCAGTTACCTGTCGTTTAGTTCTGTGCTGTTCTATTAACGGTGTTGTGTGGCACACACACATTTACAGCAGTGTTTTTAAATCATACTTTTCCAACAATAAAACTTTATTCCTTGGAATTGTGGTTAAACTATGAGAAACTGCATGCCTTTAATCCCAGCATTCAGGAGGCAGAGGCAGATGGAGCTCTGAGTTCCAGGCCAGCCAGGACTACATAGGAATTCTCTATTTAAAAAAAAAAAAATCTGTGTATGCTTATTAATTAAAATAGTTACTTGCATGCATATATGTATACATACATACCTATTGATCTGTGTTGTATATGTATACATACACACACACATACACACACCTTCCCTATGGACTTTGAAAGCACAGCTGTACTTTTCTGTTAGTACTGATTTCTTATACACAGAGGAGTAGAAATGGGAGGGCCCATGGGCTGTGAGGCATTTAGCTCATTAAAGAGGATTCAGTCAAAGAACTTTTGACCCAAGCATTAGCTTAAAAATGTTTGCCCCCCCCCCCACACACACACCATATACTTGTTGAAGAAAGGTGGAAAGGAAGCGGAAACACTATGGTAATCCCGGAAACTCTGAATGCTAGCCGGGCATACTGGGAAGCCTATCTCAAAGGCTGTGTGGTGGATGCGAACCTTAGTAGATGGATTCCTTCCACTCAGATTCCTAATTTAATAAGCTACTTCATTTTAGCTTCATTCAAACTGAATTCTTTTCCACAATTCAATCTAAAAAAATCCGTCAAAAGCAGGCACAACATTCAGATTGATTCTTGACCCAGGGTGAGCCACTGGGGGGAGTAAACGCACGGTAGGTGTTCAGCATCCATGGCAACCACTGTCCTATTGGACGTGATGTAACCATGTCAGCAGATGACATAGTACACCTTTACCACACAGGCCAGCGTCCCACTCCAGGACTTTCTTTGAGAAATTGCGGCATAACCCCTTCACTTACTGAATAAACGAGCTAACATTTCCCCAGCAAAAATACTGCTCTATAGGAGAAAGGAGCTAACTACTGATGCATGCAGCAGTGAAGACGGATCTCTGCATTCTGCTAAGTGCTTATCACCTCCCGGCTCTCTCAGATACTCCTCCCCCATTGCCCGTTCCTCCCCATGGAACTTTAACACTGCTGATACATAGCTCTTTATGTGCAGTGGTCTCTTGGAGGACCCACTCTGATGCAGTTTCTCAGGCTTTGTCAACTCTGTGAACTAGCTCTTCTTCCTGGAAGGAATATCATGCTCCTTCCCCTATTTAGGACGCCTGTCCTTAGTGAAGGGCCGCCTTCAGCTGACTCCAAAGGTATAATTCAGTTCATATGGCAGTCTTTAAAAGCTCTCAGACAGATTTGCCACATAGAAGGATGCAGGGACTTCTGGGGGTGTTGGAGACGGTCTTAGGGTTTCTATTGCTGTAAAGAGACACCATGACCATAACAACTCTCATAACGAAAATATTTAATTGTGGCTTGCTTACAGTTTCAGAGGTTTAGTCCATTATCATGTCAGGGAGCATGGTGACATGCAGGCAGATGTGATACTGACTACATCTTGGTATATAGGCAACAGGAAGTCAACTGATACACTGGGTGGTATCCTGAGCATAGGAAACTTCAAAGCCCGCCCCTACAGTGACACACTTCCTTCAACAAGGCCATACCCAGTCCAACAAGGCCACACCTCCTAATAGTGCCACTCCCTATGAGATTATGGGGGCCCATTACTTTCAAACTACCCCCGAGACCTTCTGTATCACAGTTAGTGGTTGTACAGCAGTGTGCATCCACTCATTATACCTCAGAAGTGTGTCTGTGTTGGCTAATCTTGGTTATTGACTTACATTCCTGGGAGCAAGGAACCTCATTTGAGGAATTGCCTTTCTTAGTCTGGCCTGTGAGCATGTCTGTGGGACATTGGTGATTGATGTGGGAGGGCCCAGCCCCTGTGGGTGGGGACACCCCTGGTCTTGGGTGGTCTGAGACAGGTAGCTGAATGTGAGCTTGGGAGCAAGGCAGGAAGCAGCGTTCCTTCATGATTTCTGCATCAGTTCCTGCCTCTAGGTTTCTTCCTTGAGTTCCCGCCCTGACTTCCCTCAGTGATGGACTGTAACCCATAAGTCAAATAAACACTTCCTAAGCTCCTTTCGTCAAGGTGTTTATCACAGCAGCAGAAACCGGACCAGGACAATAAATTTTGTGATATTTCATTATACCCAAATTAGCCTGACTTTCCCATAAATAGTTTCCTAAATCTAGAAGGATGGTTATGGGGACCACAGACCATAGCATGACAGTAATCAGCTCAACTAAAATCTGCTCAGTTAAATGTTGACACATTAGGATCTGATGATATAAAGTCTGCATATATTACATGTCAACTCAACATTAGGATCTGATGATATAAAGTCTGCATATTACATGTCAACTAGCCAAACCTTAACGTTTGTCTGGCAGGGTCTGAGACCTGAGGAGCAATGAGGTAGTGTGGATGGGGATTATCCCAGAAGTTCAGGGGTCCCCATGGCCCTGCCCCCGAACAGGCTAATCTACATCAGCCAAGACTGGAAGTTCTGTGCTTTCCTTGGACTTGACTAACAGCAGGTTGGGACTGAATCTGTAGAGAGAGACCGAACACTGGAGAGCTGCCTCTGTCTCTCTGGGGTTTGACTCTTGTGTCATTTCTCATTTTATGCCAACATTGCATCCTTGTGGCTAAGGCTGACTGCAGGCTCTAACTGAAGCATGTCATCTTGTGTGGAGAGCGGTCTGGAGAAACAGGTTGGGAGAAATACAGGTTCTGCTTCTCGAATTGCTGTCTCAGGTATTTAAAACGTAAACGTTGCCTAGAAGTGGAGTTCCCTTCCCTTTAAAAATTATTTTTCCTTTCTTTCTTTCTTTCTTTCTTTCTTTCTTTCTTTCTTTCTTTCTTTTTCTTTCTTTCTTGCTTCCTTGTTTTCTTGCTTTCTTGCTTTTTTGTTTGGGGTTTTTTGTTTGTTTGTTTTTGTTTCTAGAGACAGGGTTTCTTTGGAGCTTTGGAGTTTGTTTTGGAACTAGCTCTTGTAGACCAGGATGACTTGAACTCACAGAGATCTGCCTGCCTCTGCCTCCCAAGTTCTGGGATTAAAGGCGTGCGCCACCACTGCCAGACCTAAAAGTTGCTATGTGGCATCTGATTCTGGGCCGAAAAGCTACGTTTCTGCTCCATAAGAAACAAAGGAGCTCCTGTACCTCAGAATCATAAGGAGGCCAGGATGGCTGCGGCCACAGGCCTCTGGTCAGTCCCTGTGATGATGTTTACAATATGCTTTTGGGGGGTTCGAGAGCATTTTCTAGGCACAGAGGGAACACATGGAACTATTCAAGTGTATGTCAAGCCTAACTAGACTAATGACACGCAACTGGCTCCCTTCTTCTCACCTACCACCCTGGACACAGTCGGTGCTGACTGGCATTTGGATGAGGGCCTGTCTGTCAGCTTCCCCTATTGAAAACTATCTCTTCCTTTTCACTTTCTGTACCAGACTCTGGAAGAAGGCCACTCAAGGGCTCTTCTTCCACCTTGGTGGAGTCAAAACAGGAGACAATGGCAAGTGAGAACTATCAGCGCTTTAGAAGCTGAAATCAGTTTCAGTGTGCACAGATGCTGTGTGCTGAAATGCTAATCAAAACAAAGCAAGGAAAATGTGAAGAAGTGTGATGGGGTCTTGGCGCTAGGGATGCAGTCAAGTGGTAGACTGCTTGTCTGGCACGTGGCAAAGCCTGGGCTTCGTCCTCAGCACCCAGTAAAGCAAGCATGGGAGCACACTTGGGCTGTCCCAACACTCAGAAGGATCAGCAGTTCAGGGTCGTTCTCAGCTACATAGCAAGTTTGAGGCCAGAACGGGATACCAGGGAGATAGGTAGACAGACATACAGACATACAGAGAGAAAGGGAGAGTCAGGAACTAGAATTATAGGCATCATATTGAGTGAGGTAACCCAGACCCAGAAAGACAAATATCACATGTACTCACTCATAAGTGGCTTTAGACATAAAACAAAGAAAACCAGCCTACAATTCATAATCCCAGAGAACCTAGACAACTAAGAGGACCCTAAGAGAGACATCCATGGGTCTAGTCTACATGGGAAGTAGAAAAAGATACGATCCGCTGAGTAAATTGGGAGCATGGGGACCATGGGAGGAGGTAGAAGGGGAAGGAAGGGGAACGGAGACAATATATAGCTCAATAAAAATAATTTTAAAAAATGTTACTTCTTACCTTGTCCCTCCTTGGCTGTCTGAAGACAGGTGGGTCACCAAGAGATCTACTGGATGACCCTCAAAATTCAGCTAGGATTCATGCTGTGAACTGCATGGCGTGCTGGCGAGGACGGGCGGAACACGGGCCAGCCGTGTTGCTGCAGTACACAGGGCGTGGACATCATTATGCTGGACTGAGCAACTTCTCTTGAATGGATTATTTAGATTATCAGCCTCATGAAAAGCATCTTGCTAGTTTTTGTACATGATAATAAAGAATTCCTTCCAAAAATGTCATTTTTTTTTCTCAAAGTGATTTATTTCAACTCGGATAAAAATGTCAACACAGCTCCAAGGGTGAAGCCCCGTGGAGGGTGCTTTCCAGGCTTCGGAGAGGCCTGGGTTTGCCCCAGCACTCCAAAAACTACAGTAGAGACGATCATGAAGGAAGGGCGAAGCGGGCAGGGTTGTTCTCTCCATTCCAGAAACTGTCGCAGCCAGGCTTCTCCAGGAAAGCACCATGCACCCACACACGGACGTGTGTGGTTATGAACTTGGATCACACAACTGTGGAGTCTGCCGTGTGCAGATGGACAGCTAGAGAGTCGGGACAGTTGAACAGAGGTATCTGAACATGCTCACATCGTGTCCAGAAATTACAAAAAGATGACTCCTAGTCCAACACACAAAATTATTAAAAAAAAAACCTGAGAGAAAGTATTTATGGCCTCCTATTATGGAAAGAGTTCTCAGGTACGCCACCAAATGCCTGGTTCACTTAAAACACAGATTTCAGCCAACTCATGTTCTTTCAGAGGGATTCTGTAGAGAGAAGGAGGCTGAACCCACTTTTCTGTTTGTAGCCATTGGTTTTCCTTTGCACTTCCTGGTTGATTGTTGTTTGCTCTTCCAATTATTGGCCACACTTTTATTGATTCTGAGAAGTTCCTTATATAGTTGAGATAATTTCCTGTGGGTTCTTTGTGCTCCAAGTACCCACCTAGTTTCAGGCCCCCCCTTTCCCCACTTTTCCTCCCTCCCTCCCTCCTTCCCTTCCTCCTCCCTCCCTCCCTCCCTCCCTCTCACCCTTCTTCCCTCCCTCCAGTTTTCCTTCCTCCCTCCCTCCTCTCTGCCTTCCATCTTTGTGGAGCTCTCTTTTAGTCTTTAGAATTATTTATTTGATGTGTGTGAGTGTTTTGCCTGCATTATGTCTGTGTACCGTGTGTGTACCTGGTGCCCACAGCAGTTGGAAGAGGGTGTTGGATCCCCTAGAACTAAGGTTAGGGAAGGTTTTGATTTCCCCTGTGGGTGCCAGGAACTGAACTGGGGTCCTGTAGAGCAGCGAGTGCTCTAAAGTCCTGAGCCATCTCTCCTGCCCTGAGGTGATTTTGTTTTGTTTTTAAATCCATAGCGGTTCTTAATACAGTTGGATTTATCAAACCTTTGTGATCGTGCTTTCTTTTTCTTTGCTCAAGAATCTTGCGTTTTGTATCTCTTTGCAAAGTTTTGAAGATTTTTACCTTTCACATTTGGGTCACTAGCTCCTGGGGTTTTGAGTGTTTTTTTCTGGACATAGTGGCTTTCTTTCCCTGCTCTGTGGCTCTTGTTGCAGTACCGGGTACTGAAACACCCAGCCTTGTCACTAGGCGAAATGGTGCCATTCTGAACCAGCTCTTACAAGTGTTCGTGTGTGTGTGTGTGTGTGTGTGTTGTTGTTGTTGTTATAACTTCCATAAGTCTGTTGAATTCAGTCTTTTACTAATGTCATGTTTTCTTCAGTATTTCAGTATAGAAAGTCTTGACATTTGGTAGAGAAAGTCCCTCAGATTATTTATGTGACGACAGTAATACCATTTAAGAACAATGACTCTTTGTTCTTCCTTGCTTTCCCTTAATCCTTTTATTCCTTTTCGTTACCATACAGTTCTAGCTCAGAGTTACAGTACAGGGTTGAACTGAAACAGTAATAATGGTCGTCTTTGTTTGGTCCAAATCCCACAGGGAAGGCCATCAGCCCACACAGGTATTTTGTAGGCACCGTTATCAGGCCAGGGAAGTTTGCTTCTGGATGCTGGGATGATGTAGCTTTGACAGCTGTCACCCTTTTTACTGGCAGGGTTGAATCAGCTGATGCATCATCAGCACGTGTGTCCATCCCAAGCCTTCCTTGGGAGAGGAAGGGCGCCCCTGCCCCAGCTGAAGCAAACTCATGACTGTAATTCCCTTCTGTTTACAGTGCACCATGGACATTGTTTTTAAATAAAATAAATGGTTGCTGAATTTTATATTGAGGTTTTTCTATTTCTCTTGATATACTCACATGGTATGTATATGTGTGTGGAGGGAGGGAGGGAGACCCAAGTCATATCATATTCCCATGTTCCAATGTTAAGCTGGCCTTGCAGTCTTTGGACAAACTTGAATTGGTCTTGAATCGCCAGTTTTTGTTGCATTTGCTAGGTTTCGGTTCACTAGTGCCTTATTTTTCCACACTTAAAATGCCACTGAAGTGAGTGGCATTTCAGGGACACACACACTTTAAAGTGGCTAATTACAGGGTGTCACAGGTTATTAAGGTGAACTCTGTTTTCAGAGCTGATAAAACACATGTATGTCTTAATGCCAATCAGGAGTTTTATTGTTTTGCATTTTTAATGAACATTTGCTTCTTGTCACGCTTTGTCATTTATTTATTTGTATGTGTCTGTGTGTCTTTGTGTATATGTGAGTGTGGTGGTTTGAAAAAAAATGGTTCTCAAAGGGAGTGGCTCTGATGGGAGTGTGACCCTGTTGGAGGAAGTGTGTCACTGGGAAGGTCTCCTATGCTCAAGCTACACCCATGAGACAGTTCACTTCCTGTTGCCTAAGGACTCTCAGCTCCAGCACCATGTCTGCCTAATGCTGATTTGCCTCCCACATACAATAATGGACTCAAGCCCTAATGAAATGTTGTGGCCATGACGTCTCTTCACAGCAAAGGAAACTCTAACTAAGACAGTGGTGTGAACGTAGTATGTGGAGATGAGGAATCAGCCTTGGGTGTCGTTCTTCAGGAGCCCCACCCCTCACCCCCACCAACTGTCACTGGGACCAGGGATACACTACCTAGGCTATGCTAGATGGCCCGACTCCACTCTTTCAGCTCTGCGATTTCAGGCACAAGCCACCATGCCTAGCTTTTTACCTGTATGCTGGGATTGAACTCAGGCGAGTCCTCAGGCTCGCAAGGCAAAACTTTACCAGGTGAGTTAATTCCTCACCCCCTAACCTCCAACTCTTTGATCCTCCTGCCTCATCCTTCTGAGTGTTTGGGTTAGAAGTGTACCCACTGTGCCAGGCTCTGCCGTTTGTCTCCAATGAGACCTTGTACATTTTAATCTTTTGGGGCTCTCAGAAAAGATTTCTGGAATCAAATTCTGTAGTTATGGGTTTTGTCATCATTATTGTTGGTTTTTTGCCACTATAGAAAATGATACCGAGTATAAAACCTGTCTGAAAACTGTACTGTACTAATTATGGGGGTTAAGCCCTGCAACTTGGTGCTCGAGTTTGGGATAGTCTATTCCCTGGCTGTCTAGGTAGGGTCACTATCAATTTGTTTTTAAACGAGGGCCTGGTCTTCGGCATCCAAACTTAGTGGCAGGGTTTGCTGTTAGATTCCTCACCTCGGTCACACTCCGAGTGGAGGACTAGACTCACGTTGGTCACACTCTGAGTGGACTCATCAGGAAAACTCACACTTGCTTCAGGGTTCAGCAGAGTGGTCTCCAGACCTAGGGCCTTCATTTTGTAAGTGGCATTTTAGTGGAACACAGGAGTGCCTGATGTTTTACGTGCTACCCACGACTGCTTTGTTCTTCAGCTATAACGCTGGATAATTGCAACAGCACTCCACAGGGAAAGCAGAGACACTTGTGTGCTGAAATTTGTTGTCTTCGAACTCACTAATTTTCTGCTGCCCTGTTTACGTAAAAACCTGTTTTCAGATCCTTCAGTTTCTCAGCCCAAATCTTTCTTCTTGCTAGCTCAGAGACAAAGGCTTTCATGTGGTCAGAGACGGTCTCTGTGTATGAATTTTCTACTGTGGCCACTGGACATTTCCCGACAGGGACTTCAGTAGTGGCTGGTGCCTGAGTTGGCTCAGTGGTACCTCATGTTCCTTGTATTGTGACTTAGCCATGGGATGGGGAGTGTGGCAGCGTACCGTAGTTGGGGCTCATCGCAGCAGTGTAGGGGTCTAACTGCGCGAGCAGATGTAGGAGGGCTGCATCTAGGTTTTATGGCCCAAGTCATGACTACCTTTCTTTAATGAAGTTTCACTCTTAGGAGTGGTTCAGAGTTTAGAATCCCCATTATTCCCATATGAGCAGGGGAAGCAGAGTGAGGACAGAGACGTCCCTTGGTGGCTTAGCTACTTGGAGGTTCACATTTCATCGCTGTCTAAAGAATCTGCGGATGGGGCTGGAGAGATGGCTCAGTGGTTAAGAAGAGTACTGCCTGCTCTTCCAAAGGTCCTGAGTTCAATTCCCGGCAATCACATGGTGGCTTACAACCATCTGGAATGAGGTCTGGTGCCCTCTTCTGGCCTGCAGACATACACACAGACAGAATATTGTATACATAATAAATAAATAAATTAAAAAAAAAGAATCTGCGGATGACATCATTGGGAGTGGGGACATTAGGGATTGCAGCCCAAATCTCACTCCGTGCTTTCCTTCATCTGAAAGCAAAGCTTGGACGGCAGCAACCTTCAGATTGGGTGCCTTGCGGCCAGCCCAGAGTCGGTATTGATATGGAGACGGCCTCTTTGTGCAGTAGCCCTCATCTCTACGGTGTCCAGGGCTGAACCCCAGATCTCTCTCCCACTCTTAGCTGCTTATTTTTCCTCTTGGTAAATACCAACTCCATTTCACCAGTAGGCTGGAAAATATTTCTGCTTCTTTATTTTGTGTTTCCTGGGCCTAACACGAGCTGTGACAAAGTACAAGGCTCTGTGCACAGGCTGTGGGGCATGGGGATTAAGAAGGGACTTGGTCAGTCTTAGCTGTAGAGATTTTATACTTGCTTCTGATCTTGAAATAATCTACCTTGCCCTAACCAGGGTAGTTTATGATGCCACACACACACACACACACACACACACACACACACACAGCCATTCACACATCTGTCCCCACATGCCAGCCTGGAAACATGACCTGTTTTGTGTGTGCTGCACTCCCGGTGTGCATAGGTACTCAGTAAGTTTGCGTGCGTGGGTTGTAGGCGTTGGAGTTGCTCTGGAGTATACAGCAAGGAGGCCCAACCTGCCTCAGAACTATCTGGATTCCTGACAAAGAGTGGGCTTTCTGTGCCTGGCCCAAGACCCACAAAACCAAGATTTCTAAATGTAACATTGGGAATCTTCCTTTCAAGCTGTTATTGCAGGGTCTGTCTGTCTGTCTCATTCTCTAAGAGCCTGAGTAGGAGAGGGGTCCTCGGCTGCAGGCTGAGAGAGATGCGCAGGGCAGCGTTCCTTCTTACTTGAAGGAAGATGCAGACTCCCGCAGAAGGCGTAAAGTATTGTGGTAGGCTGCTTCTGTTGCTGGGACAAAATCCAGGAGGCCCTGTGAGCCCTGCTGTACCCAGTCCTGCTCAGCCAGGGACCCCTGTCGATGGCCTCCTTTTTAAGAACCTGTTTGTAAACAGAGTCCCATTGAGAGTTCCAGCTTCCAGAATGAATACACAGTGCAGGCCATAACATCCTGCTGCCGCCTGGGACAGCGGGGCCAGCAAAGCATAATAAAGTATAGGAGGGTCTTCAGGATCTCTAGTTAGTTCAACTTATTGATCTAGTCTAGTTATTGATTTATTTCAAGCTTTAAATATTTATTGATTTGTGTGTGTATATGTGTGTGTGTGTATATGTGTGTGTGTGTGTGTGTGCATGCATGTATCACATTGCACATATGGAAGTCGGTTCTCTCCTTCTACCTGAGTGTCCTGGGAATTGACAGCTCAGTTTGTCAGGGTTGGTGGCAAGGGCCTTGGCCAGCCGAGCCATCTCACCAGCTCAGAGTCAAGTTTTATTTTCTTTTACATAAAATTTGTCACTAAGAGTCAGGCTCACATTTTTATTGATCTTGTTTTAAGGTTCTTGGTACTTCTACACGTGGTAGTATACTCTGGAGTACACCTTTCTGTGGACTGTGAGGTGTTTATCATGGAGGGGTACAATTTTGATATCTTTATGAATTATACATGATATCCTTATGTTAGACCTTTCTAAAGAAATAGATAGCACGAAGCAGTCATTCCTTTACCAGGTCTTATTTATCTTACTACCTGCCAGGCATTGCCAGTAGACTCGTAGACTGTAGTCCATCAGAGCGAGCCCTGGGCACCTAGACTGTGAACTACAGTGGAGGGATGCCTGTTTAATGCCTACCTAACAAACACAGGCACAGCCCAGGCTGTGCTATGAAGAGAACTTCAGAAAAGACAGGACGACGGAGAGTAGTCTGCTAGGTGGGCTGGAAGGTGCTGATGCAGAGAAATGGTCAGAAAGTGTGGGTCTGAATCAGAGGGACATTGGACGGCTGGGCCTCCTGCAGGATGTTCTTGGTAAGGAGCATAGAGTGGCCCTTACTGTTGGAAGTGCTCAATAAATGTTTGACGTTACTTTTACGCAGTTGAATAAGCAGCACAGATTTAGTTACCATAAGCAAAATTATGTGCTTCACATACACTTTTTGTTGTTGGACATCCCCTCCTCATGCCCTTGTCCTACTCTACCTGTGAATGCGTCAATGTTGTCACTTCACCGAGTTTTCATGTGTGTGTGTTCAGGTCCTTTCAGAGAAATAAACTTTTTCATACTCTGTCTTCCTGCTATTCTAAAGATTTGTTCCAGTTTTGTCTTCCTTTAAGCAATACATGTGCGCATTTTGTGATAGCAAAGTGATGTTTAGGTGGTGACTTGGGGAGTAAGCCCTGCCTGCTCTGTGGATGCATCCCTTGCCCTGGACACACTCCCAGTCTGCCTGAGTACGAGGAGCCCTGGAATGGAGCCATGTGGCCTGGGTTCTGGCTCAACATTCGGCAGCAGGCTGATGTTACCCAAGGGGACTAGGGTGTGGGCTGGGTGGTTTCACTGTTCAGTATCCTGTGAGGCGAACACAGAAATGTTCAGCTTCCTTCCATAAATTATATGTGAAGTCAAAACCAAGAAAGTGCCATTTTTTTTTCCCAGAATGAGCAATATCAAGAGTAGCATAGGAAAATGCAGTGTCCAGGCCAGAATGAGCAGTGAGATCCATCCTGTCATCACCAGCTGGGAAGTATAGTAAGAATCATTTCTTCAAGGCACACTGGTGTTTCATTTTGAAGTTCTTTAACAGGTTGATTTTTGTTGTCAACTGTGTCTCATTGGATTAACCTGACAGCCTCTGACTTCCATTAAGAATTCGTGAATAGGGGGCTGGAGAGATGGCTCAGTGGTTAAGAGCATTGCCTGCTCTTCCAAAGGTCCTGAGTTCAATTCCCGGCAACCACATGGTGGCTCACAACCATCTGTAAAGAGGTCTGGTGCCCTCTTCTGGCTGCAGACACGCACATAGACAGAATATTGTATACATAATAAATAAATAAATATTAAAAAAAAAAAGAATTCGTGAATAGTGAGTGGGTGACTCAGGCGTGGCATTTGGGCTCAGAAGAGTCATCCTCACCACATTAGCAGAATGCACTGCCGTGGATGGCAGAGATCCGCAGCCCATTCCTCTGCTCTTCACTTGCCTTCTGTTGTGTCTGCCCGGCAGGTCCTGCCCAGCAGTTCTCTAAGAAGCCATTATTAATTGATTAGAGTTGCCTGGAGATGGAGATGTTTGGGAACTGCAGCCTGCTAAGCAGAGATGTACTTCATTAGGATAATTGGGGACTGTGTAGAGTAGTGAGTTCTGTCCTTCTTGGAAGGTTATGTATTTTTAATAATATACAAACAGTTTTAGGCAAGTGTTATGCCACTTTCTAGATTATTAAATGAAATACATTTCAAGTTTTTACTAAAATTGAAAGTAATGTATATTTTGAGTTAAGTGATGATTTTACACCGTTTGGTGTTCCTAGCTTGAACTATTTCTTAACAGCATTTCCAGGCAGCAAGGGAACATGTATGCGATCAAGACTGGCCCTGGAGAAAGGAAGAAGGAAACTCTAGTGGGCTCTTCTGCACCTTAGCGACAGTTAGCAGGCCACCGACATCTTCAGAGCCAATCCTAGTGCTTGCTCCTCTGTTTAAATGGCCTCACATCCGAAAAGGGGCAAAGATGTATTCCTTTTAGACAGTAGGTGAGTTGGTTCATCAGTATCCCGTTAGCTGAGTCAGTTTCTTCTGCTGTTCATACAGACACGGAAAGGAAGTGGCTGTAGCAGCAATGTGAGGTGGGAATTTGGGGAACCGTGGGTTTGAGTGGGATCTTTGGAGATCGCTGAGGAGGAAACCTCACTGTTGTGTCTAGAGGTCTGTTTTGGAATTTCAGCTGCCAACTGGAAAGCAAGTTACAGAACTGAGAGCATCTTGATGAAGATTGATACTAAGATGTACATTCTAGGGTCAAGAAAACTGCTCGACATTAATTTCAAATCTTGGAGCGTTCAGCCATTCATTTGAAGGATAAAATTAATATCTGAAAGCAATAATTAAGTCCATGACTGCCAGGATTAATTGGAGAGAGGAAATGTGTGATCCCGGATGTCATTACTTATTCCTGATATGTCTCACTAATAAGAGGCTCTGGTTTCTGTTGTTTCCGTACTAATTGTTTGTAACAGGACAAGCTCTGTTTAATGAAGCCCATTGTACATGGAATACTGTTCATTGTAATTAGAAGATAACAACCAAACAAACATGATTATCTTTAGCAATCGGAAGCAAGGGTTGTCTCAATAACATCATTTTGAAGCCACCGTGTTTCCCCTTTCTTTTCCAATACTGGCTAGATTTGGTTTTGCTTAAGTGACAAGATCTACCAAGAGTAAAACCCAAGGACATATGACAACAGGAAATGCTGTGCCCCTCCAGTTTCCCAGTGGCTTAGGGCTCTGCAGATGAAGATAAGGCTTAGTTGGTTCAGACATGCAGTAGCATGATGTAGTGGTCCAGGGCAGGGTTTTAAGCTTGGCACTCTGTCACTGTGCAGCTCTGTGGCAAAGTGTTCCTTGTTCTCCCTCAGTTGTACATACTTGAAAAGCATTGAAAATCGTAACTACCTCATAGTGAGAGACTGTAAATGGTTTATAAAAAAATCTTACCAATATTGATTTTCAAAATATTTGTAGATAAATCAGACAGGCTTTTGTTTTGTTTTTTCCTGGTAAAATGTGTGTGTGTGTGTGTGTGTGTGTGTGTGAGAACATGCACACGTGTGTGCATGTGTGTGTGTACAATTTGTACAAGTGTGAGTACAGGTTTTACAGTATATGTATGAAGGTCAAAGAACCACTTTGGGAGCTAGTTCTTGCCTTCCACAGTGTTGAAGCGGGGTCTGGCATTGGTGGGGGTTACACTGTACCCGACGCTCTCCCTACCCGGGCCATCTTAACATTGCTGGAAAGCAAACAGGTGGGACACTGTGAACCTACGGGCACTGCTGGCTTCTCACGAGTGGCTAAAATAGAGTGTTTCTGCCAGGCTGTTGAGATTCAGACCGGCCTCCCGAGCTTCAAGGCTGTTACAGCTGACTTTGCTTGTGTGTTTGTTGAGTTAATGGCTTAGCCATGGGTGTGATTCTTCCTTCCTTCATCCACACAGCAGGATGAGCTCCTGGTAGCAGAGGGCCCGTCACACAGCTAGACCGCTTTATTTACCACTCAGTGCTACTATAGACTTAAATGTATCTCGAATTTGAAGCCCGGCACCTGAGTGCGTAATTTTGCCCATCTCGCACGCTCTCTTGCCCTGGTTCTTTCTTAGCCTTTGCTCACCGTTAGCATGAGAGTGTGACTTCAGAGGCTCCTTGATCTCGCAATATAGCTCCATGGAGCCAAGGGGACTTCAGAGGGTTACGGTTGCTAAAAGCATTTTACTTCTTGCTTCAAGTCTATGAAACTAATGAAATTGAACATGTTTGGGATCACGGGACATGGGACAGAAGTTTCTGTCATATTTCACTTAGGACATGAGTTTAAATTTTGTCTTGAGATTTTTGCACACTAGAGGGGTTTGACACTGTTTTGAGCTCGGCGTATTCAGATGTAAGGACACCATGGAATGGGAAAGCGATCATGAGACATGCTTTTCCTTGTATGATACGCATGGCACATGACTGCATATGTCTTTCTCATTGTTCAGCGTGAATGGGAATGGCATTTACAAAATACATGGTAGTTGCGTCGTCACTAAAGCAGGCTGTAAGACATGTTAGAGCTCTGTGAAACTTGAGCTCCGCAGTAGAGGATCTTACCGAAACCACCCTTACACTGTGATTTACCACCCCAAGCACAAACGCGGTGTCCCGCGTGAGACTGCTGCTCTCCCACGCAGCTTGAGGGGCGCACCTTTCAACTGCATCGATAAATGCCCGTTTTAGTGTTATTACCAAATAATGGGTTTTTGGAAGATAAAATACCAGGGAAGAAAACTGTTCAAGTTACCCAAGGATTGATCTGGTAGCATTACCCCACTTTCATATCGCTCCTAATGAATCTTGATTAACAAACGTAGAGTGAGAAGCATGTTTAATGTCTTTAACTTAGATCAGATCTTAGCCATGACTGAATGCATTGTTTCCCATTTAATATTATAGAAGACACTGCATAGAGAATTGTGAGGTCCATCTCTGATTCCCTTGGTTAAGCTGGCTGAGTGTGTTCACTGGACTCTGTATGTGTGGTGTGTTTTGCATGTACCAAAGATGGTTGTTTTTCTTTCTTTTCCTTTCTTTCTTTCTTTCTTTCTTTCTTTCTTTCTTTCTTTCTTTCTTTCTCTCATCTTTCTTTCAGGGGTGGGGTGGGGTTCGAGATAGGGTTTCTCTGTAGCTTTGTAGCCTTTCCTGAAACTAACTCTTGTAGACCAGGCAGGTCTCGAACTAACAGATATCTGCCTTCCTCTGCCTCCCAAGTGCTAGGATTAAAGGCGTGCACCTGGCTTGTTTTTCTTTTTGAGATGGTATGTAGCCCAGACCACCCTGGTCATCCACCTCTGCCCTGCTGGAATAACAAGTGTGTGCTGATTTGCCCAACGTGGTTTTATTCCTTGCTTAAGTTGCTTCTGGCTTTCATAAGGTGGACACACTTGCTTCTTTAGAAACATCTTTGCTGTCTCTCTTAGCAATAAAGTGATTATCCATATTCATGCCCAACTTCTGCTCCCAGTTTGTACCTCTGCCGCACTGAGTGTGGCAATGTGGTCCTAGCACTCAGGAGGCTGAGGCTGCAGGCTTAACCGTGTGAGGCTAGCCTGGCCAACACAGTGAGTGCTAAGGTAGCCTGAGCTACATGGTGAGACTGTATCAGTTTTCTTCGTTGCTGTGCGAAAAGACCATAACTAAAATGTCTTATAGCTCCCCTGGAGTTGGAGTTACAGATGGCCATGAGCTGCCTGGCCCACGTAAACTGATCTCTGGTCCTTCGGAAGAGCAGCAGGTTCCTTTAACTGTGAGCCATTTCTCTAGCTCCTGGCCCTTGCCCTCCTCCGTGTGGGTTATGATTACACTCCGGCCGTCAAACTCAGCAGCACACACTTTTACTCTCAGCGCCATCTCTGGCATTGGAATCTGTGTGGTCAGAGTGAATTAGTAAGTATATAACCAGAAGAGTCGATCAGTACCCTTTAAATTAGACTACACCCCCAAATTAATCTGGATATCTGTAATTAAAATTCTTTATTTGGGGCTTATGTTTAGAGTTCCCAATTTATTTGTCTTTTTAGGAATGCATTTGTTGTGTGTGGTGCTTTGTGGTATAGACTGTAACAAACTCCTGCTGTGGACCTCCAGGCTGGCCTTTCTCATACAGAAGGAGCACCTCATGCCAAGGCTTATTCAGGTTCGCTGATTTGATACCCACTCAAAATACAATAGCAACTGCTGGCTGCATTGAATTGGGAAAATTGTATTTAAGCTCTATGCCATTCTTGAGAATCACGGCTCCTAGGGAATGTCTTGAAATGACGGGAGCTTTTGGATGGAATCACGGAGGAAGGAAGAACTGGGCACAACCTCCAGATTCCCCTACAGGACTTCAGTGTTCATGAAGTGCTCATTTTATAATGGCTGCATCTTCCAGAAAGGTTCTTCTTCTTTCGGACTTTGGATCTATCCAACGATCATTCCATTGATTGATTGATTGATTGATTGATTGATTTATGGTTTTTCAAGACAGGGTTTCGCTGTAGCTTTGGAGTCTGTCCTGGAACTAGCTCTTGTAGAACAGGCTGGCCTCGAACTCAGAGATCCACCTGCCTCTGCCTCCTGAGTGCTGTGCACCACCACTGCCTGGTTCCAATGATCATTTTTAAATAATTTGTATTATTTAATTAGGATGGAGCTCAGTCTTTTGTCTGTGGTGGTGCTATCTGCTCATCACTTGTCTTTCCCAGTCCACCTCTTCTGCTTATAGACTCCAGAAAAACAATAGATATTTTGCCAATGGCAGTATGTCAGAACCACAGCCCTGCAGTGGGCAGTGCACCAAGAATATCTCTGGTTCCTTGGTCTCTCATGCACTCTATAGTCACCAGGCTTCCAAGTACTGGTGTCGCTTTTACAACTTCCCCAAACTTCCCCTCCTTTGATACCTCTTTCCTCACAACTGCTGTACCCCCCCCATTGCATTGTCATAAGCATCTGCATAGATGCCTGCAAAACACAGTAATAAGAAGAATGAAAGGACAGCGGAAAGTAAATGACTAGAAGATGTCATATGTGTTATGATATATGTTAATGACACAGTAGTTAACTGATACTCAGAAAAGGAAATATTAGGACTTAGTGGGACAGCCATTTTGTCCATCTACCCATCCATCCATATCCACCCCTCCATTCATCTAACCACTAATCTATTCACACACACATCCACTAATCCATCCATCCATCTACCCACCCACCCGTCTGTCTGTCTCATCTAACTACCATGGATCAAGAGATACTTGAGCAAGTGAGAACAGGCTTAGTGAGTTAGTGGCTTTGGGATCATTAGGGAAGAGCTGTGGTGGGCGTCATCATGGTAGCTAGATTTAGCATAAATGAGATCTGAGGACCAATAGAGGATCTCGGATATTGTAGGAAGATGTCTGATCCTAATTTTTTTTATGTTATAAATACCTATAAAATGCTTTTGATGAAGGTATGGGAGCATAAAAGAAAGATTGCAAGGGAGGTTGGCTGGAGGGAAGCAGACCGGCTTGGACAGTAATAGTGTGACCTACAGTGGTGACAGCAGCTGTGTAGAATGCGGTCATCCAGATAGAATTCATTGTCTTGAAGAGTTCCTATATTGTTCTCCTGTCAGCACTGTGTGCTTGAGAGTAACAAGATGGACTTTTAAAAATGGCGTGTACCGTCACCCCTTCCCTTGGTGCTTCTTGGGGTGTTGGGGACCTGTTTCCAGTCACTGGCATAAGCATGTCTTGTGAGGGTGAGCTAAAGTAGCCTTTCCTTGAGCTAGCTGGCAGAGTTGGCGATATAAATCACCAGTGTTCAACCTACACTCTGGAGCCAAATTCCTTATATGTTTGTCACTCCTGTCTGGGTTCAGATTTAAAATGTTGTAGTAATGTTATTTATGAGCATACAATTCTCCGTGTCATCTGTTACCTAGAGTCTCTTCAAATCTTAAACTGACAAATACAGTTTTATTAATCCAGCCAGTGATCCAAGAAGTTGTTTCGGCTTTTAAAGCTTCTTGTCTCAGTGGCCTTTCAGACAGGTGATTGAGAACGTGCATTTCTGTGGCTGAGCTTTGGAAGAAATACAACATTTTTCATACATTAGAAAATATTCAGGCATCCTAGAGGGAAGAAACTATGTGATATACGCAGTGTGGCAGAAACTTTGGCCATGCAAGCTGTTCAAGTAACCCAGCCAGATTTGAGACGAGCGTCTCCAGAATTGGAGAAGAAGCGTTTGACTATAGGAGCGCTATGTCGTCACCGGTCCAGACTCAAAGCAGCAAGAACTTAAGGAAGGCGAACTTTTCAACATAAAACAGCATCTCAGAGGCAGTGAGACAACCGAATAAGTTCCTTTAAACAGGCGCCTTGGACCTGAGTCCATCCCTGACAGCACCCGGATGGAGCTGTCAGCGTGGCAGACTAAAAGGGAGGGCTGTGACTCCCCAGGGGTGGGATGCGGTGGGGAGGGGGCACTCTGCCCTCAGCCTACAGCAGGAGGAAGCAAACCTGCCTTCACTTGTCCTTTCTTAAAGGCAGAAACACTACTTCTCAATGCTTCCAATGTTTTAAGCTGTAATGTGCCCTGTTGATACCTTGCTGGTTTTTTTTCTTGCTTAATAAATTTATAGTTTTGAACACTTTGTTGAAGATTCCCAAGGGTCACTGAACAGTTCTAGTGTCTTCTCATTAATTATTAAGATCACTCTGGATAGCTTCGGCTTGCACATTCATCTGTGCAGTGCTACCGCGTAAGACACGACTTGCCGTTACTAACTGCCACCGCTGTCCTCCGGCAGTCGTTAGCCACTGTTCTCTTGTCTCTGTGTGGCTCTGTTCCTGGACCTTCAGTGCCGGGATCGCATCGACACCCATGTCCTGTGCGGCTCTCTCTGAGTTGTGTCGCAGGCCAGACTCCAGCATCTGCTGACAGCTGTGCCTGACTCCTGCACTCGCAGGATTTAGCGCCTTCCCCAGGTGTCCTTCTTTCTGCCATGGCCTCCGTTTCCTCAGGTGTGGTTCCAAGTGGCAAACCTGACAACTGGTTTAATTGGCAGGCGTTTAAGTTGTCAGGCTGCAGAGCGAGAACACAATCTAACCTGTGTTCTCCCGCCCCCCTAACTTCCACTGCACACAGGCCTCTACTGTTCCTAAGCATCACGAGCTGTTACCCCCCCCCCCCCATACACACAATTACTATAGGTCGGTGCTAGGTTTCTGGAGCCTGTGCATTGCACTTCTCTGTAGACCCAGGGTTGAAAGTCATCTCTTTTCAAGTGTAATCATCTGTCTCTCGTGTCCCAAGAAACCCTTAGTATTTTCTGTGTTCGTTTTTTTTTTTTTTTTTTATTGCTGTTCTTTTCTAGAGTGCTCTGGTGGGTTGGGATGGACTCAAAGGAGCGAGCTCTTTGCGCCAGTTTCCCAGTCCTAATTCTCAAGTACCATGGTGGTTGTGTAGGCACAGAAAGCAGGGCGAGTGCGGCTGGAGGCTGTTTCCCTGGTGGCTCCTTCCAGGAGAACATCGCTGAGAAAGTGAGGAGTGAGCAGGAGAGCAGCAGGCAGACCCGTGGGAAGGTCAGGAAACCAGTGCCTGGGGAGCTGGACCGCAGTACCCACTGTGAGCAGAGCGTACTGGTGACAGCTGGCCTGCTGGCCGGCCCTCCTTCTACAGCGGCGCTTGAGGTCCCTGGGCTTGCTCCTGCCTGAGCCGCAAGGCTTCCCACCCTTCTGGGCCCTGGAAGAGAGGAGGGGGGAGGGAGGCCTGGAGCAACAGCTACAGGAGCTGGCTGTGGCGTGGTACTTGTGCCAGTCAAAGCCAAACTAAGCATACCTGTGACAGGGAGGATACAGGACTGTCTCTGTGGTTTGGCTTGGAGCCAGTCTAACAAAGAAGCTGAAGGCTAAGTTAGTGTTTTGGGAGCACAGCTATGTCCGTTAGGGTATGTCCGCTTTTTCTCTATTGTTTTTCATTTTGATTGTTTGACTTAACCCAAGGAGGAGCCATTGCTACATTACTTTGGAAGTACCCCTTGTCTTACGTTATTTAATGTGGATGGTACTCAGTTATTAAAAATCAATTTAGATATTATCCGTTTTATGAAGAGATGGTCTTTTCTAGGTCATAGAACAAAAGTGGTTTGTGATCTCACTTTTGGGTGCCTTATAATTTTATAGCTTAATTATAAATAGAATTGAATCATCAAATAAGTTGGCAGGTGGGAGTGGCTTACTTTAAATGTTCCAGGATGTATTAATTTTAGATAAAATGAAATTAGTATTCCTATGGACAATTGAACGAAGTTTCTGAATTACTCTATTCAGTTGGGATTGACTCAATTTAACAAAACAGTACTTTTAGAGTTTTTGCAGCTAATGAGAAAATGGAGCTGAAATTAAAATTCTCACAGTGTGAGCAAAATGATGTCTGTGAGCTGCAGTTAAGAAGGTCCACAGCAGAGTCACGTAGTGCTCTAATTTCATTTTGTCAGAGTGCATGGTTTTTAATCCTCCTCTCTATTTGGGAATATATGACTTTCTAAAGTCAGGTGTTCCACAGTACATGACTTTATACTGTTTTTTAAAAAGTTATTAAAAAGCTCAAAAGACAGAAATAAAACAAAATCAGTGATTTCTCTCATTTTTTAAAATTTACTATTTTATATTTTTGGTTTTTCAAACATGGTTTCTTTAGACGCCTTAGCTGTCCTAGAACTTGCTCTGTAGACCAGGCTGGCCTCAAACTTGCAGAGATCCACTTGCCTCTGCCTCTCAAGTGCTGGAATTAAAGGGGTGCGCTACCACTGCCAGGTTGTTGTTTGTTTGTTTGATTGATTGATTTTGTTTTAAATCAAGAACAGCTTGAGAAAAGTTTTAAGCCAAGTCTACAGTGGGTGAGAAACCCTATGATATGCCTGTCTTTGGAAGCAGCAGAGACATAGCCCTTTTGGTGGGCGAGGGTCTCAGAATGGGTCATAGGCCAGCTTGACTCACTGTTTTGAAAAGACTCTATGGTGGAACCAGGAGCGGAATTTTTGGACATGGATTGACTTCTGCAGGCATGGGCTATGTTTTCAAATGCAGAGGCTGATCTCCGCTGTCTGTGTGTCAGTTCTGTGTGGCAGCCTCCGGTTGATGTACCCAAGGCACAGTGGCCATAGAATTCTGTAGAAATGCGTTTTGTGGCATTTAATAGAGAAAGACCCTGCCATCTGCTCCTAGTGCTGGAACTGGGGTACTAATAATCAAGAGGTGCTTAGCTCCTTGAATATTGTCCAGTCTTCACCTCTGACACACTTCGGACATTCTGGGCCCATTCTGTACATTGTGTTTGTTTCAGTCTTACATTGACGGGGCAAATGCCGATGGGAGTTCAAACCACAGCTGGGCAAAGTTGATCTGGGAGTAGGTCAGAGAGTGAGGGCTGGGCTGGTGGAAAGGGGTGAAAGGGCCTCTTCTGACTTGAGTGTTCCCCGACATTCACGTCAGATGCTGGAAGGGCCCCTTGATCGGGGGTTTGGTATGTGGAGAATGGGAAGCTGAGCTGGCAAGCTCTCTTCTTTCCTCCTAAATTCCACCCTGATAACCCCAGAAGAGCTTATTTGACCTGCGTGCCTCTAAACTATTTGAGCACCGAGGGTCAGGTGCTGGGCCCAAGAAGCTGCCTGAGCCTTAAATACAGCTGCGGGGCTGATGTGGTCTCTCACATAACTGAGGAATAGGTATGCTGGTTTTTACTAGTAACTGAAGTTAGCTGTTGGAAGCACACAGCAGGCCTTTTGAGAGCAGTTTAAGGCCTGGGTGTGGAAGGGGGTGTGGGGGAAGGAAAGCTCAGCAGAATGCTTTTAGATATTTCCTGTTATATAAATGCCACATACTTCTCATGCCTTCAGACGTCTCGCAAATGGGAACAGAGCCCACTGAGGCTTAAATTTAATTACTGTTACAAAGAACATAGAAGCCTACAGGTAGTTATAGAGCCTTAAAAACTGGCCCGGAATGTAAGTTTTCATTTTTCCCTACATCTTTGTCTTTGAATATCGTCTAATGAAGCATACTTGGGCCCAAAATAAGCCTTTGAGTTTTGAATTGTGCTTTTGGCTAGTTCACAACTTTTAGTAAAAGCCATATATGTTTGACACATTCCAGACGTTAACTGCCTCGGTGATAGTGTCTCCAAAATACCTTGATGGTTGCAGCATTTTAACATGCCAGCTTTTATTATTATTAAATGCTGCACACGCAATGATAAGGAAGAGTCACACTGTCACATAGCTCTTTTAGAGTCTGCGTTGAATCTAGTAAGTGGATTCTGTGTTAGAAGTTTTCTACTTCTAACTTCCCAGGATGCTAAACTCTGCCCTCCTGCCCCTGAAGAACAGTGACTCGGGAAAGTTTTCTTTTAGATCTCCCTCGGTTTCAATAAAGTAATATAAGTTGGAAATACATTTGGTACATTTATTGTAAATATTTTCTTTCCTTTTTTTTTTTGGAGGGGAGTGGTAGTGGTTTTGAGGCAGGGTCTTTCTGTGCAGTCTTGGCTGTTGGAACTCAGACCAGGCTGGCCTCAAACTCAGAGATCCACCTACTTCTGCCTCCCAAGAGCTGGGATTAAAGGCGTGCACCACTACTGCCAGTGTAATTTTTTTTCTTTAGATAAATGTCACACCTGAATTGCTGGGTGGGTCAAGACTGAGCTGGCTGGTGGGTTTCAGAACTGGATGCCCCTTAATAACTCACTATGGACATTGATTTCCATTTCTGTGACCTGCAGTGCTCTGTAAAATGGAAACTCGTTGTCTCCTCCTCACAGAGTTTTGCATATTGAGGAGTTGGAGCAAATAACGAAGCAGGGGCAAGGTGGCTCTATTCAAGTGTACTTCAGCTTGGCCAGCAGAACTCTCAGTTCAGTCAAGGCCCAAGCTCACAACATTTGCTTACCGATTGCAAAATTAACTTAGTGAATATTCTGATGTGGGAGTGTCATATCAATCTGTTGATTTCATTGGCTGAGCAATAAAAGAAACTGCTTGGCTGGCCCTGATAGGTTAAAGCATTGGTGGGAGGAGTAAACAGAATAGGATGCTGGGCGGAAGAAGAAGTGAGGTCAGACTCTGCTCTGCTCCCGGACAGGATGGATGTAGGCTAGAATCTTCCCGGTAAGCGCACCTTGGGGTGCTTACACGCATTATTAGAAATGGGCTAGTCCAGGTGCGAGAATTAGCCTGTAAGGGCTAGAGTTCATGGGCCAAGCAGTTCTTAAATGAATACAGTTTGTGTGTTGTTATTTCGGGCATGAGCTAGCCAAGCAGCCAGGGTGTTGGGGACGCAGCCCCGCCGCCGCTCTTATTTCAACAATATTCATTTAATATTTCTGGTGTTTGTTTTTCTGTGTGCTCTGCAGGATATAAAGATCAATGCAAACAGATCTGGATCCCCAAGTGTTGTCTCAAGTACATAACAAAAAGTGATCAATAGCTTATAAAGAATACAGATTTAATACCTTGGGATCCAGGGGAGCCAAAACTGTGTTGGAGAAGTAATCCCCGGCCTTCTGTCCAGAGAGCTAGTGTTCTCTGAAGTTCTGCTAAGACAGAGCAATGATTTGCATGACATACCTCATGGAAGCCCAGAGTCCAGTTTTTCTTGTATCAGAACTTAGTGTATTGTCATCACGGCTCCAAGGGGCTGGGTGATCCCTTTGTGTGCTAATTTAACATCATTATACCTACTTTTGTTGGGGACACCAAAGAAGTGTGTCAGTACAGTGAGCAGAGGACATCACCAAAGGGAGACAGGTCCTTGATGCAGCCAAGAAATATGGTTTCTTTTTTTCTCCTTCCCATGTATTCATGTGCGTATGATCGTTATACATACATGTAGACATGTGTCGGCACATGTGTGTGCAGGTGCCTGTGGAGGCTGGAGGTGGATGTCAGGAGTCTCCCTCAGTTCCTCTTCCACCTCATTCACTGAAGCAGGATCTCCCCATCAAACCCCGAGGTACCATTAAGCTAGTCACCCTAGCCAGCTTGCTCTGGGCTGTAATCTCAAGTGGGCCACCATGCTCACCTGACAGCTGTGGGTTCCCGAGATATGAACTCCAGTTTTTGTTCTTGTGCAGGAAGAACATTTCTTCAACCTCTTGGTTCCTCTCTGTGGGAACTATGTTGGTTTCCAGAAGACAAGTCTTAACCTTCTGAAGTTAGACATACTTAGGAAATCATCCCACCTACTATGTACTAAGCATTGAGAGGAGTGTAATGTTGAATCATGGCATGACTCAGACTGGGCTAGGCAGAAAAAACTTTTATACACATAGCTCAACTGTGTGGCAGAAATAATAATAAGTAAAACGAAATACAAATGGAACAGAAGGTCAGATGAATGCTTTTTCCTTTCTTTCTTTTCTGTGAAGTGTGAATGTGATGGGTTTTCTGGGAACTGTTGCGTTCCCACTGCGGCAGCTCCCTGCTGTTCTTGTTATCTCATCCCATAGACATTCCCTCTCAGGGTCAGAACTGTGCCAGTTTGGAGGATAAGAGTTAGGAGGACCTGAATCATGTGGACAGAACAGTCTAGCTCATGATAAGTGCTATACATTAAACACATGGGCGAGAGGCAGCTTCAGGGGCTCAGGAAAACACTTTCCCGCAGGACTGTGGCTTCAGGAACAGTAAAGGGATCACTGGAGACACTGGAAGGCGAGTTGAGGTCGGACTGTTAGTGCCCTGAAGGCCAGACACGATAGCTAACATTTTATCTAGTTGGCCATGAGTGATATTTTTTTTAAAAAAAAATATTTTAAAAGATACATGTATTTCCTGCCAGATAATACTAAAGGGTTCATTTGGGGCACAGAGGTTTAAAACAAAATTGTCAGAGCCTACCACCAACTAAGAGTCGTTTAGACTTCTGTTTGAGTCAGTGAGAGAACACAACATCCATTACTACAACCTGAAGTGAACCCAAGGAATCATTAAGTCTTCAAGCATGAATTAACCCTGGGCATTTGACTCCAGTGCTATTGTTTCACAGATGAAAATGCTGACAACAGGCGTTGTTAAATGGCAGAGCCTCAGGAAGCTGCAGAGAGACGGTGTTGGACCTTTGACTTCACTGCAGAGCTGTATTTTGGGAGCTCTAGGATTCACTTTGGTTCTCTGAATCTTGGCTTTGTGATGAAGATATCTGTTCTACTTAAAGGATGATGAAGCTTAGAAATTCTGAGGACAGCAGACATGAAGAGAGTCTGTTATGCAAGACTCCTCTTGTGTGCCCCTGAGTGCCCCCCCCTCCCTGTGCATGCTGGGGAGGAAGAAGCCATTGAGGAGAAGAATGGGAAACGAAGGCAAAAGATATTATTCTTCCACACTGGGAAGAGTTTTACATTTTGGCCTGTGTTAAATATGCCAAATATTAATATTTCAAGATAAAAACTGTCTTTAAGCATGAAATCATAGTTTATGATGTGAAAAAGAAAGCCTATTAAAAATGGAAATAATGACTGTAACAAAATGATTAAGCTTATAAATTAGCATGTGAGGAATTTATTTTACTTTGCTTATTGAAATATGCGTCACTATAAAAGTGTTAAGGTTTGAGGAAGACCCCACACATATAATTTATATGTTTTTATACTTTCATGGATAGTATTTTACCATTTTTTAAAAGGTGGCCATTGGAGAGACATAGCATGACCATGGAGCGCCCATGGGTGGGATGAAAGCATTACACATACAACTTGTTGACGGGACACAGTGTGTGTGCTAAAGCAGCAGGTAATTTTGGGGATTCAAGACAGTGTGAGGAAGTGTCATGCAAAGTGTCAACCTTCCCCATCTCCAACCAGCCAATTACCGTGTTTATTGACTGTGTTTAAAAGAAACAAAAAACAATGTTTAAGAGAATTTGTTCTGGCCCAGCAGCCTTTTTAAAAGCCTAATCCCACGTTACTTGATGTAACAGGGAGGGAGACATTCACCTAAGGTGACAAGTTCCCATAAATCAACACTTTCTCCTGGACACAAATTTGTGCTTCAAAACAGGATCATTATTTAGAGAATAGTAGGTTTGTTGGGCCAATTGAACACAAAGCTGCTGCAGAAATAACGCCAAGAGGATTAGCGTTCCAAATGCTCATTAACCCAAAAGGACAGGAACGGTAGATGAACAGTCACTGTGCCCTTGGTCGGATTCCTTCTAGAAAAGACCCGTGATCTGTCGACTGGCTTAAAACAGCTTTAGGAGCCGATGCCTGACAACTCAACAGGGGACCACCTCCCAGGCCAGGCCAGCCTCAGGCAGCTCAGCAGAAGGAGCCCTCAGTCTACCCCTGTGATGGGCAAGACTGGAGAGGAGGGCCGGTTGGGGTTTGTGGGTTGCTGTAAGGTCTGATCTGTAAGGCTTGACAGAAGGAGGGCGCTAGAGGTGAGGCCTGCGGGCACCAGAGCAAGCGCCAGAGCGGGCACACCCCTGCTCTCCTATTGCTGCTTCCCGTGTTTACCCAGAGCAGGCCTGGGAACTGCACCGAGAAGTGCTCTCCAGACACAGTCACAGAACAGCATTTGGAAGGAGTGGTTGGCTTCAGTTAGTTTTTGCTGCTTTCTAAAATAAGGGTAGTGACTGAGAGTTTCCTGGGCCAGCCATTTCAAATACAGCCACAGGGACACCAGTCACCCCCATTTCTTCTCTGCTGCCTTCAAGGTGCCCAGCACCCACGGTCGCCTTACAAACAATTTTGGGTATGCTTTATCTTCCCAGTGGGCTCTAACCTCCTTGAGGGTGCAGGGCATGGGTCTTTTAATCGGACACTGAATGGGAAAAAGCATCTAAGTAAAAGGCCACACAGCTAAGGTGGTGATACATGCCTGTGGTCCCCGCATTTTGGAGGCTAAGGCAGGAGGATGGTTGATGAGTTTGGGGTCAGATTGGGGACACATAGTGTCCTGCTGCAAAACAAAAACCTAAATAAATAAATAAATAAATAAATAAATAAATAAATAAATAAATAAAGCCAGGACAGGGAGATGGCACGGGGGTAGGAGTACTTGAGGGTCTGCGTTCCAGTGTCCAACACTCATGTAAAAGCGGGCGTGGTCACATGCACCTGGAACCCCAGAGAGAAAAGGCCACTGAGGCTTCCTGGCCACCCAACCAGTGGGAAAGCCACAAGCTCCAGGTTCAGTGAGAGACCCTGTCTCGGGGGAGTAAGGCAGAGACATAGAGTAAGAGGGAGGTATTAACTCGGGGATGGAGACCCGTGTTCTCTTTTGCGCCCGCCCACATGCATACACCACACATACAAGGACCAAAACACAGAAGAGCAGCCAAAGAGCAAGGCACGCCTTTTATATTCACTCTTCGCCCACACTCGCTAGAACCGGCTGTATCCCCAAAGGCTGCTGTGTAGCCGACATCCTGGTGTTTCATGTTTCTGGAAACTGTATTTACATCTAGGAAATTTTTAACTTTCAAACTTTATATGAGATTTCTTTAGGGATGAGTTTACAACCAATGAATAGAGACAGCAGGAAGTTTTATGACTTTGAAGATGAGAGTTGGGGAATTTTTAATGATTTTACAGCTTCCTGTTAGCTGTATCTGAACATGATAAATGAGCACACAGTGGGTTCCCACCGCAAGGTCCCTACCCTACTATTCGTCCCCCGAGTCTTTCTCCACAGGGTGAACCATAGAACATGCATAAGTTTCTCTTAGTGTTTATCTTTGTTTTACAATAATATTTATAGGTTGATTTCCCAGTGTTAGGGGTTTTAAAAACATTTTATTTTTTCTTACTTGTATGTGTGTGGGGGGGTAGTGTGTACAGAGGTCAGAGGTGTGGGGGCGGGGAGTGCTTGAGTGTATGTGGAGGTCAGAGGTTAGCGTGTATTTCCCAAGAACAGATGCATGCTTGTAGCGAACATATTATCACAGACAGAACCTTTTAAAAATGGCCCCGTAGTGTCATCCGACACCTGTGTGCAAACCAGTTGAGTATTTACAAACTTTTATTGTCACATTTTATTTTTTTCCTTCACAGTTCAATTAAAGGATATGGTGGCACACACTTTTAATCCCAGAGGCAGAGGCAGGTGGACCTCTGAGTTTGAGGCCAGCTTGGTCTATAGAACAAGGTCCAGGACAGCCAAGGGTCCACAGAGAGGCCCTGCCTGGGGCAAAGAAGAGTTGAGTTGAGATAAACACAGCTCAGTTGACATTCGCTCTCTGAATAGAGGAAATCCTTCAATCTCCTAGTTCATTTTGTTTTGATTTTGGTTCTGTTTAATCGGCTAAATTACTAGAGCTGTGGCTCTGATCAGGAGGAGTTGGTGAGAGCATGTGGGGGCAGAACACGTTTTATTGTACAGCAATCATAGTGGCTTTTTTCCCAACCCTGCACTACTTATCTAAAGCTCAACGAAGCTCTGGTCTGTATGGTTCGTTAGCATTTAGAATAAAGAAAGAGTATTTATGTTAGCAGTGACGGAGACTTACATTTAGAGCTTTCCCAGCCTAGCCCATGTCACCTTGTCCCCTTTGCCAGCATTCAGCCTCATGACTTTTGTCTGCCTCAAATTGAATCTGAGGCTAAGCTCAAAGGGCATGCATTTCTGTGTATGACTAGGCCTGATCTCCGAAGTTATCAGACATTCCTCGCATTCCATATGTCTAATTTTTAGTGCTTGACGGATCTGGTGCTGTGCCAGAAGAAAACAGGCCAGAGAGGAGGAGGAAACACCACCAAAGAGTCTCCACAGAAGGAGAAAAACCCAGCCATATGTGTAAGGAGCAAAGCAGGCTCGTGGTATGGGATTGATTTGCAGCATGTTAATGCCATTCCTTAGTCTGCTTAGGCGCATTGCTCAGTTTTCTGATACTTGATTCTTGAAATTCCAACCTAGGAGCTTTAGAGAATCTGTGATTCTTTCCATCTGCATGTGTGGTGTACGCAGGGCCAGTAAATGGTGCTTTAGTAACTTACAAAAGCTAGCAAGTATTGTGGGAGCGACTCATTGTGACCTATAGGAGCCACCAGCAGAGAGCAGTGTGGTCAGAGTCGGATACAGTGGGCATAGGGAGGGTACCAGCCGCTGTTTGTCTTCCCAGGACTGCAGGAGTCACGGGGGTGTACGGGGAGGAAGATGGTATCAGTCAGGCATGAAGGGGTCTGTGGCAGACAGCACACTCGTATTGGTCTGCTCTGCTAAGGAAGCAAGCAACTTGTAAAATTCTAGCGACCCCTCGCCCACCCAGCAAGTCCATTCAAATAGGAAATAAACCATGAGTGTCAGGGCTGGGACCAGACACGGTCTATCAGTCACAAAAATGTGTATTAAAAACCCAAATCTGTGTTGGTCAAATATTACATCCTCTACAAAGACGTCAAATTAGATTCTCATGTTGATAACTCATACATGTTGTGTAAGTTTAATAGAAAATAATTTCAGACCCAGACATTGTAGGATCCCAGCCAGAAACTTTAAATGCCTGTTGTCTCCTTTGGTGTCCGTCAGGATTCAGGAAATGTAAATAAGGGGACTGTTCCCTCATCTTAAGTAAGGCATCCTATATAAAATACGAATACAGACGTTCTGTGACGTATACAGATGTATACATCTGTCTGGATGTGCATTTTGTCCAGCGAGAGAGCAGCAGGTGTACAGAAGTGTCTGACTCATTTATCGTCTCAAAACTTTTCTTTGGAAGATTCAGGCTGGATTTGATTGGCTAGGAATCTGGTCCGATGCCACGGTGGCCTTCAGTACTGGAGTGCCTGTACTAGCTGAGCGGTCTCTACCTCAGGGCCCAGGCCGACCTCTGACCTATCTGTCAAAACTCAGGCTTTGCTTATTGCTGCCCTGGAAGTGTATTCATAAGTCTGACAGGCATGCGCTGCTATTGTGGCCAGGCCAATGGGTTCATTTACGCCAGCAAGGTTGACGGAGTTGAGATTTGCTAAAACTCTAGCTTTACGTCGTGGACAGTGAATTACAATTCACTATGAGATTCTTTTGCATTGTCTCTGAATGCAGCAATCGCTGTGAGAATAAGAAAAAGGAAAAAAAAAACAGAGTGGAATTGAAAGTTCAGACACTTCCCCATGGGCATCAGGCCTTAACTCTTCTGGAGCTTTCTATGCCTTTAGACTAGAGGCCCTGACTAACTAACTAGACCTCTGAGACATAGTTGAACACTTTTTTTCAGAAAGAGAGGCTCTGGGGCTGTGGACCGAGAACTTTCCAAAGTCCAGCACCTTGCTCCAGTCACTGGCCCACATACTTTGTGAGTGTGTGCACGTGCACACACGCGTGTGTGTAGCTGGGTGGCAGGTGCCACTCTTCCGAGGTCACCTTGATAAACCTGCATTGGACAACATGCTAGTCAGTATCTAACCTAGAGCTTATCCAAGGGTACTTGTTATGTTGTTTGGGTACAATTAAAATCTCAACAATCCAGCACAATCCCAGGTTGTGCTGGAACTACCAAAGCAACTGCGGTCTCAACAGTGAAGGAGATAGCTACCGACATGAGATGTCCAAAGCACAGCATCGGGTGGAGAGTAAACCCAAGCATATTATTGCTCTAAAAAGCTTGCCTTCTATTTTCCTGGCTCCTTGTAAAGACTAGAGAGACGGGTACTTTATAGAAGAACCGGGGAACCTGCGTATTAGCTCAACACTGCAGTGATCTGCAGAAATGTATTCTTTAGATTTTCTACTCATAGTTTGAGGCTTTTTTTTTTGTTTGTTTGTTTGTTTTTGGAGATAGCATTTCGCTCTGTAGCTCTGGTTGTTCTGGAACTCACTCAGTAGACCAGGCTGGCTTCTTGAACTCACAGAGATCTGCCTACTTCTTCCTCCCAAGTGCTGGGAGTAAGGACCATGCACAGCTCCTCCCAACGTTTTTCATGACTCGATTTTAAAAGTTGTTCTCAAAAGACTGCAGCTGCTGTGTGGAGAAGTGAGTGCAGAGAGCGGCTGTGCACTGAGCTTGGGTGGTAGTTCCGGCAGCACACGCTAGAAGCTTTGATTAGAGAGGCGGTGTGTTCTGGGGGTCAGGCTGTAGCACTGAACTCAGTAAAGGGATGCTGGGTGAGGAAGCGCCTGGAAGCCTCCAGGGTGTGACTTCAGCATTCCTGTCATCTTCTAAGACTGGATCGTTTGGAGAGAGAAAGTTGAGGGGTGCAACCTTGAGAAGGTTTGGGGGGGAGAAATCAAGTACTGTACTTTATTCTAGTTACATTTGCTGTGCTCTTAGACAGTAGTCCCGTGGGGTTGGCAGGTAGAAACAGCTGGCTGGAAACCACACACTTATTGTTTTTCCTGAAGGGATGTCTGTCGGTTGGCATACAAAGATGAAAAACCAGTAGGCCTTCTGTGGGCTGCACAAACCAAGAAATGCAAACACTGTGGAATATTGGAATGGGAAAGTGTTTTTCAAAGCTTCTAAAATGTCGCTAATTAGTGTCATCCTGGAGATGGTGACAGCTTCCTCAGCAAGGGATTTGAACTAATTTTAAGAATATTGAGTCTTCAAGGACAAACATGGTGAGAAAGAGGAAAGGGCTGACGGTGGGCGAGCGGATGGGGGTGCTGGTGTGGGGCCTCCTTAGCAGGGTGTGCTTTCTCTGCCTGTGTCTTCAGTTCACGGGGTTTGCTCGGCCTCTTCTGGACTTGTTATTGGTAGACTTTTCAGTAGTTGGCGCCACAGGGCTCTGCTTCGTGGATGTCCTGTTCCTGAGCTGTGAAATACTGGAGTCTTCCTGCTCTTTATATCTATCTCATGCTTTTCCGCTGTTAATGAAGGTATCTCATTGGAACTAGAGTTTTTTGTTTCTTCCCTGACGTTGGGTATTTGTAAAACACTATATCCATAATTTTTGGCGACCATATTAAATGCAGTGTTAGAATTATTATATTGTGGCATGACTAGCAATGGGCCAGACCAGGAGACTTTCTTGTCGGCAGAGCCGTCTCCTTGCAGAGAGCATCATTGCCGAAGGACTCAGAATGTGTGGAGAGCTTGTTAATGAGCTGACATGCAGGCTTTCTGGGAGAGGAGCTGGATATTTTGCATCACTAAAAAGTCCAACACACAGAGCACTGTTAGACTCAGGTTCCTCAGTTAATGGTTGCCAGGTTTTGCCATTCCCTGCTGCAGACCGAAAGAGAGAGAGAGAGAGAGAGAGAGAGAGAGAGAGAGAGAGAGAGAGAGAGAGAGAGAGAGAGATCAAATTAAATGTTTGTTCTTGGTCAAGTAAGTTTTATTTACCCTCACAACCATCTGTAAATTTTGTTTGGGAAGGGGTCTTAAAATTGTATTTATCTGTTTAGTGTGTGTATGTGTGTGTGCGTGAGTGCGTGCATGCGTGTGTGTGTGTGTGTGTGTGTGTGTGCATGATGTGGCGGTCAGAGGACAACTCGCAGTAGTCAGTTCTGTCCTTCTACCATGTAAACCCTGGGGACTGAACTCATATCATAGGGCATGGTGTCAAGAGCCTTTATCACTTGCACCACCTCACCAGCTCTGTAGTCTTCTAGTGGGCTAAGACCTTGTTCCGAGCATGGGAATAGTGAAACAAGGTTGCAATATAAAATAACTTATAGTTATATTTTTCCCTATGTTTCATTTTTATATCCCTTCTGATAAGCCCAAGGAGAAAATATGTTCAGCTCACAATACTTTTCTATTTATTAGTAGGCAGCAGCAAAGAGAGCGATGCCGTAAGCTCAAGGCTCTGCAGAATTCTGTCGTATGGTTTTGTCTACCTGGGGTTTACCTTCTGTGGCATGTGCCGTTAAAGGACCATAAGGGAAACGCCAAGTTAAGGGACAGACCCAGAATCTTTCAAGGGCCCTCACACAGACTTTCTCCTTGTAGGTTTGCACACTTGCCTTTTTTCTTTTAGTCACCTTCGTTTTCCACACGTAACTTGGCTCATCTGAAATTAATTCTGGTGTAAGGAAGCTCTAGGGTTTACCTTTTACTCCCACTAACAGGCTAATTAGCCTTCCCAGAACTTTAAAATAACCGTCCCAGCTGGGCGGCAGTTATGCATGCCTTTAGTCCCAGCACTCTGGAGACAGAGTCAGGCGGATCTCTGTGAGTTCTAGGCCAGTCTGATTTACAGAGCAAGTTCTAGTACAGCCAGGGCTACACAGAGAAACCCTGTCCCAAAAAAACAGTAAATAAGTAAGCAAGTAGATAAATAAATAAAGCATCCCTTCACTCATCAACAAAGTTAGGAGGTAAGTAGTATCTTCGTGAAATACTTGCGACGTCAAGAGATTAATAAATGTGTAGAGAGCTGCTGTAGATCACAAAGGCCAACTGATGCAACTTTAAGAAGAAGAAAATCAAGCACCCAAGGATCTGGCTGATGGGAGAAGTTACAAAATAATCCCACACTAGTTCAGAATTATGTATAATAAAGGATTATTTATTTAAGGGAGACTTACAGATCTCTGTCCTAGATCCCAGTCCTCTGCACAAACAGGGAACAGGAACAGAGTCTAGCAGCCAGAAGTGAGAGCTGGAAGCAAGAGAGAGAGTGCATGCTTTGCAGATGCATTTACAGCATAAGAGTCCATGCCCAAGTGGACTGGTATCTTAAAGGCTATTGGCTGAAGGAGCAGAAGGAGCTCCCACAGCACCTCCCCCTTTTGTTTAAATAAGAGAGTTCCAAACCCAATACAAAACTATATATACTAGGAACAGATATCAAGTATAAGATTAGAATTACAACCAGCATAAACATTATTAAGCAAGGAACATATACGAAATGTTTTTAATAAACATTGTATCCTAAGGAATCTGTGTCTTATATTGGAAAAAGCTTGGCTAGATCATAAGAGGATGGTAACTACGACTATCTAATCTTCAACCCCATCAAAGGTCTGAGAAGGAAAATAATATTACTTGAGTAAGCAGGAAGTACAATCAAGCAGCTTCCAAAGTGTGCAGTAGATGACAGAGACAGCTGTCTGTCTGAGCAATCACCCAAAGTCTCATTTGTAATGTTGAAGCAACCAACTTTGGCTAAGGCCTAGAGTAACTGACAGACCATTTTCAGAGACAAGAAAATTTTCAAAACCATCTTACCCTATCTTGGCAAGATTTGACAGTCTTTTTTCTTGTATCCTGCGTATCCAGTCTGGATGTCATACACTTTGTCAGTGGTCATGGCATGGGCAGTTTCTTGACCAAAGGCCAGTGTGCCAAGAAGAAGACACACTTCAAGTGGAGTGTCTTTGGTGTTCAACACTCTCTCAGGAATAGATCAGTGCTGCCAGGAGCAATCGTGTCTCACGTCAACAGAATCCTAAGTCATCTAAATGCCATGTTCTACAGATCTTTGAAGTGGCTGAAGGTTACCTATCTATGTAGAATACAGTCTATACATATCTAAAGAACCTAATTAGTCTGACTAAAAGTATAACAAACACGAATGACTATTGACCTATAATACTTCATACCTATATAACTTAAGGATTAAGACTTCATGTCAGAATATTAAACAATCTTTAAACAACTGTGCAGTGAAGGAGGACAATGACATCAAAATGTAAACAATGTATAAGTATCTTAATCAGAGGTAGAAATATATAATGCAATATAATAAATATATCATAAAATTGTATCAATATACAAAATGTCTTAAGCTGAGGTAGAAACATGCATATGTACAATATGACAAAATAACTTTGCATAGATATACAAATATTGTAAACAGAAATAACAAATATAATTCGAACTTGTATCAATATACAAGAAACTATACCAATGTAAATTGTCCATAAATAATAGTTCACAAGTATTCACTATATTACTTACTATTATTATTAGTCCAACTACTAGGAATTTAATAGTAAATTCCAAACTAAAAATACAGGCAAGCTGTAATTATTTTAGTATGTTCACTGAAACAAAGATTTCTCTAGAAGAAAGTAGATAGTAGGAACAGGCCACAGCCACACAATGGGCACAGATAGCAATGGGCTGAGGGTAACTTCTATTTAACTACTAACCTGGAAACAATGTGGATAGTGGCCCCGTTTTCATTTTCTAAAATCATATGAATTTATGAACTGGGAAAGTACCAAACTATTGCAATAGCTGCCGCTCTGTGGGAATGGAGGTGCTTTAATAATAGTGTGTGCTATTGGTTTATGGCGTCGTCAGACTGAGAATATAAAAGAGGCATTCCTTTTTTTCTTTGTAAAAATGTATACGAGTATTTTGCCTGCATGTGTGTCTTTGCATCTCATGCATGCCTAGTGTCCTCAGAAGCTAACAGACACTGTCTGAGCCCCTGGAACTGGAATTACAGACAATTATGAGTCACCATGTGGGTTCCGGGAATTGAACCTGGGTCGTCTGGAAGAGCCATCTCTCCACCGTGTAGCCATCTCTCCAGCCCCTAAAGGGTGCATTTGTAAAGTCGAGGCTCACAACTATGCTGTGTGTATAGTTTATTTAGTATGATCTCAACTTTGTAAAACCTATGTATTTTTAATATTTACACACATGTATATGATTATTTATTCAACAAACAGCCTGAGGAAATGTCATCTTGTTAACTGAGATTATTCCTCTGTTTTAAGAATAAAGGGATTTTTAAAAATCCTCCTAGCTCAGCCATTGTGATAAAAGGCATACAAGTCCTTTTCAGTCATTTCTGTCTCTCTAAAGGAGGCGTAGCAGGACCGTCTCCAGATGGACAGTGGGTTTGTGTTGTCCCGACAAATCCCCTGCGTGAGCGCTCAAGCTTCTCCGCTCTTCCTCCCTGGATGGGCTCCATCCTGTGGTGCTGAGCTCCAGGTTGGGGGAGGAAGCCGTCTTGTGCACTCCTGTTTGTTTGGAGAATAACTTAAGAAGTCCTCTTTTTCTCGCCGACATTCCTGCCTTCTTGGCTGGCACGGCCACTTGCATTCTCAAACCATCTTTCAAAACCAAATAATCTGACAAGCAAATATTCCTGGCTCTTAGCAGAGAGAAGAGGTCAGGTTAAAGTGTTTGCTTGACTAGTCTGTTCTCTTCCTTCAGTGCAGTAAAGGCTCTAAAAGAGAAGAGAAACACTTGCCAGAGTGCTGGAACGCCAGATACACTCTGTTACGTCTTCGCTTTCTGTCTGCTTTTCATTCTGGTTCATAATGCAGCTATAATATATAAAATAAATCACAGATTTTGATGCAGTGCTGGGAGACTTCCTCTCTTCTGTACCTGGTGATCCAGGCAGTATGTCAAGTGTCGCCTTGACGCCAGCCTTCATATGGTTATTTGCTCAAACACTTACTATTAATGTAATCAGATGGACCATTTTTAAAAATAAGCAAAAAGAAAAGAGAGAGAGAACCAAACAAGCAAACAAAAAACCCGGGATCTTTCTTTGTAGCCTTGGCTGACCTGGAACTTGCTATGTGGATCAGGCTGGCCTCACACTCACAGAGCTCCTCCTGCCTTTGCTTCCTTCCCAAGTGCTGGGGTTACATACCCAGCCATAAGTGGGAGTTTTCAGAAAGGATAACTTACCATCCCGCAGCCTTCTTTTCTAATTGTCATTTATTTAACCAACATTTATTATATCCTATCTATGCTATGAGGCAGGCAGCCCTTGTACTTAGGGACACCAGGCCAGAGCAGAGCTGAGGGAGGCTTAGAGCACAGAACATGCGTGGGTGGTAACTTCTGTGCAGGTGAACAGGTAGCTGAGGATTCCTAGACGGCGGAATAACATGATGGGGAATAAACATTTAGAAAAGATCGTTTACTTTGTTATTATGAGATGCGTGCAGAAAAAGAGGGAGGGAAGAAGAAGAGGAGGAGGAGAGAGAGAGAGGGAGGGAGGGAGTGTGTGCATCTAAGGAGCTCACATGGAGACATGGAGGACTGAGTGCAATCTTTGGGAGTCGGTTCTCTCTCCTTCCACCGCGGGCTCTGAAACTGAACTAAGTCAGCAGTCATGGACCTGCTGTGCTGCCTCACTGACCGACATTCTTTTATTTGTCTTGTTTGTTTGTTTTTAATACTGCCAGATTGTTTCATAAGAGTCCTTGAATGAAGGTACCTGGTTTCTTCCCCATATTATCACAGAGCTGAGTTTCCTTGTGCAGACAAAGCAAAACCAAGCCAAACCTTGATAGCTTAATAGGCTTAAAACGCAGCCTCAGTGGTGTTGCCCTTGGCATTTCTTTTTATTATCAGGGATGTTGAACGTTTCCTGGTTTTTTAATTATTGTCTCCTGTGAAAGGATTTTATTCACCAGGAATCTTGGCTTTGTTGCATACCTGTTACTACCCTTTAAAACAGCTTTCTGAGGCAGCATTTATGTGACAGGGATTAACAGTTATTATGTGAACAATACAATGACATTTAATGCAGCCACAGCTCTGGGCAACCCCAGACCTACCTGTGTTCAGTTTGAAAGATTCCCACTTCTCCACGGAGCCCATCAGGAGTCTGTCTGTCCCACGCTCTCCCCGTCCACCTTCTGGTCATATGATTTATGGATTGCACGTTTACTGTGTGCGATGGAATCACGCTTTCCTTTCACTTAGCCCAGTGGATTGGGGTGGGGGGCACAGACGATTGTAAGCACTGAAGCTATTGTCAGGAGCATATCTGGTCTCCAGACAACAGCATAAATAATGTGCTATTTCAAAAACCAATTGCTTTCAAGTGTTGCTTTTGCAGAATGTGTTCATGAGGTAACTACAGAGCCAGGCGCCGAGGGCGACTGAACCCTCCAGGTTATCGTTTCCAGGCTGCAATCAGCTAGTGGTTAGGATGCCATCAGCGAGCTGTTAGGAAGCAGCTGTCCGAAGTAGAGGTGGGCGGGGCTTGGGGAGAGACTTCGTTAGGATGGGGACTGAGGTGTTCCTAGGCCACAGGAAAGAAGTTCCTCTTCTATCACAGTGATCTTCCATTGTCAGGATAGCAGCACAGCTGTCGACTTGATTTTGTGTGTTGGTGCCTGGGGACAGTGTTCTAATCTGATGGTCAGTCTTTAAACTTGGACGTCTATAATCTGTGCTTAGTGGTGTTCCTTATAGGTGGAGTACTCAGAAATTACGCTGTCCAGATGCAGAAAATAAATCATGAAGTCTAATTTTGAAGGGACTCTGTAAAGAGGACTTTGCGTTAGCATTTTCATGAATGAGAACTTCTGAAGGACTGGTTCCCTGAGCTCCCAGTCCAATTTCTACCTGCCAAGTGCAATCTGCTCTTCCGACAGTGACGGGCCAATGAGTGCTCACTAACCAGTTCAGAGGGACAGCAGAACTGTTCGTAATGTTAACAAGGCCGTCACACCTGTGATCACTGCACACGGCCCGAAGCTTTTGAACTTTTTCTGGTAGTGATATGCCAGCCACACTCGGGTTTCCGTGTGTCGATTTGGCAGCTTTCAGGTATACGGCCTTTCTCTTGTCATTTAACTTTGCCCTTCCGTCTCCTCGCTCCTCTTTCTTCAGGCTGTATGCCATTTGACAGCCTCCTTCAGACGGTAGGGAAACGAGAGTCCTCAAATCGAGTTGGGCAACGCACACAGGTGCTTCTGGACAGGAGGTCAAGAGGCATTCCTTGGGTTGCGGAGGTAGACAGGGTCACTTTATTTGGCATGAGAACTTTTGATATGGCATATAATTCCTTTATCAAAAGAAAAATGTTGTTTTCCTGGGCAGCTTATGACATAGGTAGATTTTGAGTACAATTCTAACAGGATGATTTTTTTTTTTAATATTTACTTATTTATTATGTATACAATATTCTGTCTGTGTGCATGTCTGCAGGCCAGAAGAGGGCACCAGACCTCATTACAGATGGTTGTGAGCCACCATGTGGCTGCCGGGAATTGAACTCAGGACCTTTGGAAGAGCAAGCAATGCTCCCAACCACTGAGCCATCTCTCCAGCCCCCAGGATGATTTTTTTTAACTCAAATTGAGGCCTACTCCACGATTGCTCAGCAAACTGGGCAAATTGTTGCGTTTGAGCACACTGCTTTCCACAGCTTCAGGTTCATTTAACTCTTTCAGCACATTTTGAAGTTTCTTCTTCACCAGGCCCTACCCTGTCTAGCTGTCTTAGTGTGCTGTTGCTGTCATTAAAAACACCAAGAGCAAGAGCAAAAAAAAAAAAAAAAAGGGTCACTGTCCTCCATGAAGGGAAGCCAGGGCCGGAACCCGGAACAAAAGCTGATGCAGAGGCCGTGGGGGAGTGTCACTTGATGGCTTCCTTCTCATGGCTGGCGGCTGGCTCAGTTTGCTGTCTTCCAACTCCCAGGGCCCCCAGCCCAGTTGTGGGCTGGGCCTTCCCATATCAATCATCAATTAAGAAAATGTTCAAAAGGCTTCCTGCAAACCAATCTGTCCTGTACATTTTCTCAACTGAGGCTGCCTCTTCCCAAATGACTCCAGCTCGTGTCAAGTCGGCATAAAACTAACTAGCCCCCATTTCAATCCCCCCAACTGTCCTTTTCCATGGACTGGACTCTTGCAGTGAATAACTTACCCTAGGTGGTATAGTGGGTATGTTTCAGGACAAGGGTTTGAACCCAGATCTCTTTGGTGCCATATTTTAAGCTCTTAAACTTATAAGTTAGAGGCTCTTAAGCCTTCTCGTGCAGTAGAAATACCTGGAGAGAAATACCTAGAAAGTTGCTAGGACACAGAGTTTGTAGATCTACCCTAGAACCCAAGATGTGTGCTCCTGTTGATGGTGCAGATCTTGAGGGGCTCTGTTCAGTAGCACAGTGACATGGAACAGGCCTCAGTGCCGCTTAGGAGCCAACGGGAGAACTCATGCTGGGTTGTCCTGATATCCACTTATAGTAGCATAGGAACCATTCCTGTATAATCCCTTTCTGTCCTGGTGTGAGTCTTAGGCAAGGAGTTGCAGGAAGGGCATGTGGAGACAGGATGATTGCCACCTTCAGAGAGAAATCAAGGAGATGCCCAGTTAGCAAAACTCACATCCTGGCTGTGTTAGAGCTGCTTGCCCTCAGTATGGATTTTGTGGGCTTCAGAGGCCAGTGCTCTATTGAAGCCATTTCCAGACTGTGAAGGGTAAGTGAAAGCGGTGTCAGGGTCTTGTGTCCTTGACGGGCCGTTGGGAATTCTCATGCCATTTTCTGATAGATGAAGTGATTTGGAAAGTAATCTATATGAGATTTTTGCTTTGCCTCAGCACTGGCAGAAGGGACGCTGGGTGATTTCGTATGGAAGAGCCATGCCAGTGTTGTGAAGTCATAGTCAATCAGAAGATGTGCCGACTGACGGCGGCTTCCTTGTGACAGGGCATTGCCAACCTGCAGCAACAACCTGCCATGACTGCTTCAGCAGCCGAGGGACATCCCTGAACCTAAAGGAAGCATGTGAAGGGAAAGGTCAATCTGGAATTATGTCTAGACCATATTCTGCTGAAGGAAGACCGCGTAGTCCACCCTCATCAGTTTTAGAGAGAGAGGTGGTAAAGTGGAGTTGGTCTTTTTTTACAAAAAAAAAAAAAAAAATCCATTTTTATTGAGCTCTACAATTTTTTCCTGCTCCCCTCCTTGCCTCTCCCCTCCCCCTCAACTCTCTCCCAAGGTCCCCATGCTCCCAATTTACTCAGGAGATCTTATCTTTTTGTAATTCCCATGTAGATTAGATCCTTTTATGTCTCTCTTAGGCTCTTCATTATTCTCTAAGTTCTCTGGGATTGTGAATTCTAGGCTGGTTTTCTTTGCTTTATGATTAGAAACCACCTATGAGTGAGTACATGTGATAATTGTCTTTCTGGGTCTGGGTTACCTCATTCAAAATGATGTTTTCTAGCTCCATCCATTAACCTGCAAAATTCAAGATGTTGTTATTTTTTTCTGCTGTGCACTATTTCATCGTGTAAAAGTACCACATTTTCCTTATTCATTCTTCGGATAAGAGGCATTTAGGTTGTTTCCAGGTTCCGGCTATGACAAACAAAGCTGCTGTGAACATAGTTGAGCACATGTCCTTGTGGCACAGTTGAGCATCCTTTGGATATATACCCAAAAGTGGTATTACTGGGTCTTGAAAAAGGTTGTTTCCTAATTTTCTGAGAAATCAACACACTGATATCCAAAGGGGCTGTACCAGTTTGCACTCCCACCAGCATTGCAGGAGTGTTCCCTTTACCCCACAACGTGGAGTTAGTCTTAAAGAGAATATGTCTCCAGAAAGTTCTCCTAAGAGAAAAAGCCTAAGGCAGTTTTAAAAGGTGAGACTGTGTTGATATATGTACAAATACTGAATGCGCATGGTCCCATCAGATGTGTGTCCTTCCTCTCAGGGAGACCTTAGAGCAGGTGCCATAGTTAGACCTTTAAATCAGCCAGACTACCCACAGCTGAAACTGGACTAGCCTGAGATGTATGTTTAAAGAGAGTAGCCACCACACACACACACACACACACACACACACACATTTTGGGGTAAATGCGTGTTTGCATGCTTGGATGTGTGTGAGGTGTGCTTGTACTTAAGTGCACGTGTGTAGAGGCCAGAGGTCTTTCTTAATTGTTTTTCACTTAATTTACCGAGCAAGGTCTCTCGTTTAATCTTGAGCTTGTCTCTTTTATTGGTCCAGCTAGCCAGCTCTCCTGGGAAACCCCTCTCTCCCACATGCTGGATCCAGGTGGACTTTAGCTCCACTCAGTTTTATGTGGTGGCTTGGGTCTGAACCCCACAAGTGCTTTGTCGACAGAGCCCTCCCCCAGCCTCTTGATGCATATTTTTGTCTCAGAAGTGCCTATATCAGTTCTAGAATGATAGTGTTTGAATCCTGGGGCAGCTTTTACTCCTACTGGGACGTCTGCATCGCTCCACTGTTCCAGCTAGGTCCCAGCTCTCTTCCCTGACCGTCTGGGGTTCTGAGACTGAAGATGGCCTGCCTCGTTAGTAGAGTTTCATCTTCTGGTTTTAGGAGTGATCTCTTCTACATGTTTAGATATTCGCTTCTGTTATTTTGTCCTTGAAAAGAAACAGACAGTTCTGAGGTTCAGAGCACTTCAGCTCTTCCAGAGAACCAGAGTTTGGTTCCTAGGGAACTCATGTTGTTTGGTTCGCAACTGTCTGTAACTCAGGGCATCTCTCCTCTACACTCACTTGAGTGCTCATGCACATGTACACACACATACACAAATGAAATTTGAAAACAAGTCTCAGATGCGATAATGCAAATTCTAGGAACAGTTGAGAACGAGAAGAAAATGTAACCTGGGTGCTGAATTCACAGTTAGAATTAACCTGCATTTTGACACGGCTGATTTGATCGACTTGTGACGGTGTGTTTCTTCTGGTTTGTTGTAGGTTAACGAAGCCCTTGTCCTTCGCTGACTGTGTCGGGGATGAGCTGCCATGGGGATGGGAAGCAGGGTTTGACCCTCAGATTGGTGCCTACTACATCGATCACATCAACAGTAAGTGTTCATTTGGTGAAATACAGCATATCAGAAATTGAACCTCCAAAAACCTGCAGTCACTCATACAAAAAGATGGACATTTTATAAAGGAAGTTGCCTTATTTTAAATTCTTGGGTTTTTACATTTTAACTCGCATTTTTTTTTTTTTCGAGACAGGGTTTCTCTGTGGTTTTGGAGCCTGTCCTGGAACTAGCTCTTGTAGACCAGGCTGGTCTCGAACTCACAGAGATCCACCTGCCTCTGCCTCCCGAGTGCTGGGATTAAAGGTGTGCGCTACCACCGCCCGGCTTTAATTCGCATTTTTAAAACTTGTTTTATATGCTGACCACAGTTCCATGTTGGTGACTCCCCTCCCATCTACCTTCCTCCCTCCACTTTTCCTCCATCTCTGTTCAGAAAGGGGCAGACCTCCCATGGGAGTCAACAAAGCATAGCACAAGTTGAGGGAGAGCCAAGCTCCTCCCTCTGTGTCAAGGCTGGGCGGAGTAATCCAGCATGGAACAGGTTCCCAAAAGCCAGCTAAGCACCAGGACAGGTCCTGATCTCACTGGTAGGAGCCTTACAAACAGACAAGCTACATAACTGTCACACACATGCAGAGAGTCTAGAGGGATGGCTCAGCCATTAAAGGCTAGGCTCACAACCAAAAATTCTTGGTTTTTTAATGACTAGTATTCAACTTGAGTGCCCACTTAAGTACTTGGGACATATTTAAAGGAACTATTCTTCTGGGGACAGAGGATGAGGATATCTGGACTGTCTGTGAGGCAGGCAATGAGTTTATAATCTAGTCTAGGTCAAGGGGGGCCACTGGGTGCCTCTCCCTGTGACACTACTCCTGATTGGAGTTCTGTATTCTTGTCCCAGAAAGAGTAGAGCGAAGTCCAGGCTGGTGTGGCCTGGTGGCTGGGAAGGGGTGGACATCGTCAGTGGCTCTGGAAGTCAGCAGAGCTGGTGGTGGCCGTGCAGTCATGACTCCAGAGAACACAGCCTGCGTGTTCCCTTCTTCACCTGTTCCCATCATGTCACAGAGTCCCCTCTTGCTGATGTCATCTGAGACACCACAAGATGGTGGCAGCTAGGCACCACTGTAATCTTGACTTTTTTGATTTGTCACCATGGGTCATTCCTTTTTCCTGACTCCTGGGTTGCGTGGGGTTTTTCCCCTAGAGGTCCTTTTCCGATACTGACCACACTCTTCTAGACTTGGTCTGTTCGGATGCCTCTGCTCCCGAGAGGCTTCCTGCTGCCCTCTCCACTGTTCTCTTCCCGTGGATTAGGTGCCTTAGTCCATGCATTTCTCTAATACTTGGACCGTCGGAAATGTAGAAGCGCTGTCATCTTGCACTTGTGTCTGTTTGCACTTCTTGATTCCTCACCAGCTCACAAGACTCTTGGAGGCGGTGACCACATCGCGTGTGTTTATCCTTGGGCTCCTGATGGTAAACTCCCAAAGGGGGAGCTGTGATGTGGAACTCGCAGAGTAAAAGCTGTGGATTTTAGTGTATTTCAAGCATATGTTATACTTCAAAAAGCAACATTCTGAATATATAAAACCTTAACATGAATTTTTAAGCCCACCACTTTGCTTTATTTATTTAATTTACTTATTTATTAAGTGTGCCGAGTGCCTTAGTGGCCTGACGCATTCACTATGCCCTGAAGGACCCGAGTTAGCAACAAGTAGTCGCCCCCCCCCAGCTGCCTGCTAACTCATTAATCTTTGAGACATTCCTGCAAAGTAGTTTATCAGAAGCAAATGGTATTATCTCTTCTCAGCAGCTGCTGCACACAGATGCTGTGTCTTGACATTGTATAGTTTCAGCATTATTTCCTCTTTATTGAGATAAAAAAAAATGCAACAATGAATGTTTGGTTGCTCATTAGTATTGCAGCAAAACACTCTGAAACAGCAGCACTGAAGGATTTGACCTTGACAGTGAGCGTAGCCTCAGGCCATGTTTCCTGTTTGCCCGCTACCTTCAAGGTGTGTGTGCACAGGGCCCCAAGACAGGGCAGCCTGTTTGTGCCCGCCTAGAAGATACTATTGCTATAACCAGTAGGAGTCACTCTCAAAGATTTATTTGTGTGTATATGTGTGAGCCTGCAGGAGTCTACATGCAGCATGAGTGTGCAGGAGCCAGGGGAGTCAAGAAGAGGGCATGGGATCCCCTGGAACTGGGTTTGCAGGAGGTTTGAGCTGTGCTGTGTGGGTGCTGGGACCATCGTGGGTCCTCTGCAAGCACAGAGTTAGCACTACTCCCTGGGCCCGCTCCTCCTCAGCCACGGGACAGCAGCCTTTTGAAAGCTCAACACTGCTGTGATTTCTCCTTTAGTGATGGGAGTGTTGACACACAACTGCACAGACACTGCACAGTTTTCTCAGTGAACTTTGGCCAGCATGTAGCCCTTACTCCTTTATAGCTTTTCCCTCATCAAGACACAGACTATTTCTGTTGTCAGCCCTTCCTCGCCATTCCTGTGTTGTTCAGATTTCAATCTCCATAGCTTAAATTTGCCTTTTGTAGAGCTCACTGCAAAAGGTTTAGAAGGAGAGCTTTTTTTTTCTTTGTTTCTTCATCCATTCATTCATTATGTATGCAATGGGACCAGATCTTATTACAGTGGTTGTGAGCCACCATGTGGTTGCTGGGAGCTGAACTCAGGACTGAAAAGTCTCTGTGCCCCAATAAGCTTCTCCGCCAATGAAATAATCCAAATCAGACCAAATCAAACCGAATTAGGAAAAGCCCAGGTTTAGTAGATACCATGTTCCCGGATGGCTTTCCAACCCACCCCCAAAAAATGAGGAGATAGGAAAGGAAGACCGAAAAGCCACATGTTTGTTTTCTGGGGGGCAGTTTAAATACCCTGTGGGAGTGGTCTTGAGCATTCTGGGGAGGGGTCATCATTTGGCATGCTTTCTCAGAGGCGGAGTCTGGATTGAGGCAACACCAGAGGAGGAGGATTGGGATGGAACCTCTATCCGAATATCCCAGAGTCTTTGTATTTATGGATGCAAGGGCCAGAATGATGCTGCCACCCAAACAGGGACCTCTGACGGAACAGTCAGCCCTCTTAAGTGCTGAGCCATCTCTCCAACCCACCTTTTTTTTTTTTTAAAGAAAAAAAGGAAAAGAAAGATAGTGTCTCACTATGTAGCCCTGGCTGTCCTAAAACTTGCTATGCAGATCAGTCTGGCCTCACACTCACAGAGCTCCCCTTCCTCTGCCTCCTCGTGCCTGACTGGAAGTAGATTCTTTTATTTGGCATGTTTAAAAAAAAAAAAACCCACAAAACCTTGTACTAGGGCTGAAGCGATGGTGCAACAGGTTAGATAGAGTACTTGCTGCTCTTTTAGAGGACCAGGCTCGGTGCCGAGCAGCCACAAGGGAGGCTCACAACCTTGCAACTCCGGTTTCAGAAGACCCAGCACCCTCTGATGCTGGCATGATGATAGCATGTATACATCAAGTCAGATCAAATAAACCGTCCTATTGAATCGAACAATGGCATGGCATGATAGAGTATGCTTTAGAAGTATACTTGACAATGAACTGGTATTCAAAACATGCGAACAGTTTGCCAATAGTGAATGTTAATGAGAAAAATTATTTCAAAATAGACACTTCAAACAAACCTAGACACTTCATGGACATACCAGTGGACTCCTTCATTTCTTTTATGATGTCATTTGTATTATATTTCTTTTTATTGCTTATTAGTATTCCATCTAAGAATCTATTTTGAAATTGAAATTGTTCCTGGTGGGGCTATCATGAAAAAGGCTGTTGTGAGCATTATTATAGAAAGCTTTTTTTTAAAAGACTGTAACAAAAAGATGTAAAATTTTTATCTTAAGCTGTATGATCGAGGGCAAGGGCATGTCAGGATGTCTAACTGAATGCCATGCCCCGGCAGCCAGGAGAAGTGCTCCACCACCGAGCTACACCGCAGTTCATCAAGTTTCTAAGTGGACAGTATGCTAGTGTTAACTCTGTGCACACCGCTGTGAGGGTAGCAGATCTCTAGAAGACTCCTGGGGACCAATAGGATGGTGTCTCCTCCCCCATTAGTTGCCCATGGCGGCCATCGTTCTCAGTGGTGTAAGCGGCTCACTCCTTTAGAGCCCTCATCTATTTGTCGAAGTAAGAATGTGTGATGAAATTTCCTCCGTGTCATCTGCAGCACAGGGCAGGATGCCCTTATTTTGCAAGCTTGGTCATAGTCGAGGGTGGGTTTACATTGCATCTGTATTGCTCGTGCGTCAGGGAATGGGCATTTAGGTTGCTTCCAGCTTTGAGTTACTGTGAATCATGTTGCAAGCAACATGGGTGTGAAAAAAAATCTTTTGAGATCCTATTTTGGATAAATATCCAGAAGTAGGATGGCTGGGTCACAGCTTTGGCTTTAACTAGGGAATTTGACCTGCTTTTCCCATCCGGCTCCCAGCCGTGCACAAGGAGTCTTGTTCTCAGCCTTCCTTTGCGCATCCTGTCTTCTGTGACAAGCCTCACTGCTGTTCGGGTCTGGTCACCCAGAAGTGACCAGAGCTGGTGGCTCCCCACTCTGCCAGTTCTCATGTTCCTCACACTGTTTATTCAGTGGGTTTTGCGGTGAGCTCATCCACAGCTCTCAAATACCCCTTCCTGAGGTCCATCCTCTCGTCCTCGGATCTCTGCTCTGGGAGCTGAAGCTTCAACCTTGCTATGTTATTTGGCACTTCCCACGAGTGGGTGTATGTCAGGGCAAAGTGGGAAAACATGAACCAGAGGTGGCCTCGTGCTTAGCTTTAGTATCAGCTTGACACTCCTGGGAAGAGGGAACTGCCTCCATCAGACTGGCCTGTGGCATGTCTGTGTGGGGAGATTCTTTATTGCTCACAGAAGGTAGGGCCAGCCAACTGTGACCAATTCTATCCTTGGAAAGGTGGCCTGGACTGCAGGGGAAAGGTTTCTGATGGGAGCTTAAGAGCCAGCCAGGAAGCAGGGTTCCTCCATGGTCCCTGCTTCTGTTCTTGTCTCTGCATCCCTGTCTGGGCTTCTTTCCATGATGGAGTGTGTATGACCTTAAGTCAAATAAATCCCTTCCTTCCCCAGGTCACTTTAGTCCCTGTTATGCCATAGCAAGAGGAACCAGGCTAGAAAGGGAACCCGGTTTCTATTGCCTGAGGCTTTTCGCTGTGTATCTAGGATGCCTTCCCTCCCCAAACTCAAGAGCTTTGTCCGACAACACCCCCGTCCTCATACTCCTGACCAGAAGTGGGCTTCTGTTTTGGAGTTTTCTTCTCTCCAGTCCATTTATAATCTTGTGAGATCTAGGAAATAGCAAGAACTATTAGAGGCATAAAACAACAAACAACAAAGCCGGAAGCTCTCGTTGGTGCAAACACAGCCCTTTATTTGCGTGAAGGTGCCATGCCTGATCTAAACATTCTTGTCCTACCCCACTGTGGCCATAGGAGGCTGTTGAGCTCCTTTTTCTAGCCTGCCTGGATACATGGCCTGCTTGGTCTTTTGTCAGCTTGACACAAGCTAACTGGGAAGTGGAGCCTCAATTAAGAAAATGTCTCTTTCAGTTTACATGTAGAAAAGTCTGTGGGGCATTTTCTTTATTAATGATTGGTGTGGGAGGGCCTAGCTTCCTGTGTTGGTGCCACTTCTTTGGTCAGCACAAATGGTGCACTTTTTTTTTTTTTTTAAGCAACATTCTGGCCAGAACTCCAAATAGGAACTTCAGAAAAACCCTACCAAATACTCAGAGAGTATTTGCAATTATATCAAACAGTAATCTTGAAACTTAACCATCATTTTACTTTCACAGGATCCCATAGAAAGAACATCGCCCCCATGACAGCTGGAAGTAATTCTAGACAACATCCTCTGGGTTAGGGACATCATTTAGCGGTTGATTATAACTGCTATAGGGTTGGGGGCTGGGAGGAAATTATGTAAGGTCAGGGATCTCTTTGGGGAAAAAAAGGGGAAATTGGATGGGATAATAGATTAGTGTGTGCTTTTCTGTGTGTTCTAATTTGCTGTAAACCTATTTTATAACCTAGGTAATTGACAGAATCTCCTCTGTGTTTTTTCAGGAGCAAATCCCCATTTTGGCAAAACTTTATTTCTTCAAACATTCTTTCTAAAATATTTATGTTTGAATCAGATTGCAAAATGTCATCCATGTAATGGTAAATTATAGATTTAGGAAATTTTTTACATGTTATTTCCAATAGCTGACTTACATAGTATTGGCACAGGGTGGGGCTATTGAGCATTCCCTGTGGAAGGACCATCCACTAGCGTCTCCTAGTAGACTGAGAATTATTATAAGTAGGCACTGTGAAGGCAAATATTTCTCTATCCTTTTCTCGTAAAAGCATAGTGAAGAAACAATCTATTAAATCTTTTAAATTAAATAAGAGGCCATCCTTTTGGTAATAAAGAAAACAGAGGAATTCCAGTTTGTAGAGGTCCCATAGGTTGAATTACCGTGTTGACAGCTCTTAGATTTGTCACCATTCCCCATTTACCAGATTTATTTTTAACAATAAATACAGGAGAATTCCAAGGGCTGGTTGATTCTTCAATATAGTGAGCATCTAGTTGCTCCTGTACCAAATGTTCTAAAGCTTGTAGTTTCTCTTCTGTTCTAAAGCTCGCAATTTCTCTTCTGTTAAAGGCCACTGTCTAACTTATCTTGGTTTCTCAGTTAACCATTTTAAAGGTAAGGCTATTGGTACCTCTAAAGGTTTGATAGTTGCTTTGTTTTCTTGTACAACCTGAATGTCTGGTGACCTTTGTGTATAGTACCTTATAATATCTTTCCCAGAAATTTGAGTTTCTGGGACTGCAGGAATGTTAATCTGGGAATTCCGTTGCTGCAGCAGGTCATGACCCCATAAATTCACGGCAATATTAGCCACACAAGGCCTCAGCCTTCCTCTTTGTCCTTCTAGCCCTATGCATTCAACCCATCTCGTGCTTTGTTTCACTTGAGATAGGGTTCCAATTCCTAGGAATTGAACATCTGCCTCTTGAAGAGGCCAATTTAGATGCCAAGATTCTGGAGTAATGGCACTCATGTCCATACCCATGTCTATCAAACCTACACTTACGATGGCATTTATACACACTCTTATCTTTGGTCTTTGATCATTTATAGAAGTCTGTCAGAATATACGTTTCCTATTTCCTATTGGAATTTTTGATTCATCTTATATGTTTATCCCATCATCCTGAACAGAATGATTTTTTTATAGAAGGTTCTGGATTTTTTAATTTTTCTGGTGAGATGTGCCCTCCACAGTGACTCAGAGTGACTGGACCACTTTTGACTTGGGGAACTGTGAGAGGCCCCCCCCAGGAGTTTCCTGATGGTATCAGGTTGCCTTGTCTGTTTTGTTGATTTGCATTCATTGGTCCAATGTCGACCTTTGCCACACCTACATAATCCAGAAGGTTGATGCCTTTTATTTTTGCCATTCCCAGAGGAGACATTATTTCTAGGGATTCCTTGCTTACAATCCCGTCTCAGATGTCCTATTCTACCACAATTAAATCATTAGGCATTTTGATGTCTTCTCATTCCTTTGGAAATTGCTTCCCCTACCCAAGATTCAGTATTATAATCAAATGTCTCAATGTTCATTGTATGCAGGATCCATTCAGTCATTGGTGCTGATCTAAACTTTAAAGGCCCAAGTATATTTTTGCATTCTAAATTGGCATTTTCAAAAGCCAGAGATTCAATAAGTACTCATCTAGCATCTGGGTCTGTTATTCCTATTTGTATATCCTTAGTTAATCTTTGTAATAAGTCACTAAAGGGTTCTCTCTGGCCCTGTTTAACCCAGGTATATGATTCAATTAATTTTTCTAGGCCTCGAATCCTGTCCCAAGCATTTAAGGCTGCTTTGTGGCATAGGGACAGATTTGTTCATCATAAAGAGCTTGAGCCTGTGGGTCAGCATAAGTGCCCTCACCAGGAATTTGATCTTGGGAAGTTTCAAGTCCTTTTGCTTCCCTGTCATTCTAAAAATTTTGCCTCTTCTCTGAAATAGCATTTCCACATCAATTAAGGCCCATCATTCAGGACTGCTGAAACTAATTGAAGACAGTTGTGTGACTGGTTTTAATGCTAGAAGCCCATGTCTTTACCATCTCCCTAACAAATGTGAAATGCAAGCCATAAGCTACTACTGCTTACTTAATTTCTTTTAGATCATTCATTCCTATAGGTATCCGTCTACCTTCTTTAGATCCTTTTGGGCCTTTAGAACTTGATGCTTTGTCAGAGTAGATTACAGGGTAGGAAGCTAAAACTCTGGGTAAGTCATCTCTGACAACTATTGGCGATGTTAAATCCTATCCTTGTACCTTCTTTCCCTGCTCGTCAGCTCCAGTAATTTCCTCATAAGTTTCAAATCTTTTTACTACTGTCTTTTGTAAAGCCTGAATCTCCTGTCCTTTATATATTTCTAGTGATTTCGCTGAGGCATCTAGTCTCTGGTTCTCATTCTGCACATGTGATTCCAAGGTCTGAAGTTTTTTGTTTAAAGATAACATCTCACCCTAGAACATTATTTGGATAGCATGCAGATTGCCTTCCTGAAGAGATAATTTATCTGCTTACCTATCATAACTTTTTTAACAAATTTTGATTGTCAAATTCAACAGTATGAATTCTTTCAGACAATTTCTCAGTACCCTTTGACATGGATTCAATTTTGTTTGACAAAGTAATGTTACCCTTTTCAATAGTATCAATTTTTTTCAGGTAACTTTTGATTTTCGATGGTATTAATCCTGTCAGCTAGCTGTTCATTATTAGTCTGTAAGGACTGTATCATTTCCAAAAATGACTAATTCTTGGCTCTGTTATCAAACCATTTTCTTAAGGATATAATATGAAGAAAACTGAGTCCCATATCCAATAAATGGATATATCACAATAACCAAATAAACCTTGCAGAATACAATCCATAGTATTAGCAAAAAAGTTAATAAAATTCTCAATGGTAATTTTGTCTGCCATTATATAACTTTCAAGTTATTCATTTATTAATTAATAAAATATTTACCTGTTATAAGGTCTGGTAAATTGTTTTGGGTGTAATAATCTTTATTGTCCAGTAGGTGTCGTGGTTGCAGAATCGTTGCTAGTGGCGCCAGGCACAGTCCAGCACCACTTTGGTTTCCTGCCTTGGTGCTGGTTAAATACTGAGAAGTATGCTTTCCTTGACAAATTAAAAGCAATTAAATGAAGTTTGTACACAGAGCAAGAAGCCCAGAACTCACGGGCAGGAAGTACAGACTGAAAGCTGTGCAAGTCGCCATGCAACAGGGAGCACAGCAGTGGGGGAAGGAGTTATATGCGCTAGCTTGGGAAACTTCCAAATTGCTGCAAGCACTTAGCTCCGATGTGGCAGGGGTTTTACAGAAAACTGCTTTTCGTAGGTAAAAGCAAGCCAAGTGGGTGGCGGTGTGAGACTTTCTGGGCTGTGGACTGGTTAGGCCTTTAAGCCTGTCCACCTGATAGGTGTGGGGTTGTATCTACATGGGCGCCAGATGAAGATGGATGATGGATGCTAAAAAGAAATCCCACACTAGTTCAGAATTGAGTATAACAAAGGGTTGTTTACTTAGGGGTAGACTCGCAGATCACAGTCCTCTGCTCAAATGGGGAACAGCAACTGAATCCTGCAGCCTGAAGAGAGGCCGGACGGACACGCTTTCCATGGGCATTTATAGTATAAGAGGCCACGCCCAAGTGGGTGGGTAACTTAAAGGCTACTGGCAGCAGGAATTCCTGCAGCACCATGGTTCCTGGACTTCAAGGAGGGGAGTGATATTGATGTCCCACTGCTGGTTGAGCTCTTTGCAGACTGGTATTTTCTGCACTTTGATCGTCGTGAGTGCTACATTGCACTGTAGAAAATATGGAGATAAAGATGGGGATAGAGAACAGATCGATACTTTGTGCATTCACCAGAGTGATGGTTGTAGTAGGTTAGGCCCCTGAGCTCCCCAGTCTTGGGTTCTTGGCCAGATCTGCAACAGTACCAGGCACGGTCCCTGTAGTGGAGGCCTTAAATCCTACCAGAGAGTGTTTGGTTGCTCCCATACCCCAGGGGTCATTTTGATTGCTTTTGCTCGCTAGTAAAGTGACTGAACTGGCAGTGTGAAGGCAGGAAAGTGGAAGCCGCAAGAGTGCCAAGAGGGCAGCCAGCTTATGAAGCAAACATGGGAGAAATGACAAAAGCTAACACTGAAGACAGAAAACCGTATGTAGGCTCTGGTCAGTGGGAAAGCTGCAGGAATTGTAAAGACTGAAGGATCAAGGGCCTTCATAGCATAGCACCCAAAGATGTAATTGCTAGCCTTTGTGTGAGCTGAATGTCCTAATACCCAAGACCCATTCAGCAAATGGACCTGCTGCTGGGCACCGAGATAGTTTCTAAGTGCAGGGGTATTAGTGGTTCAAACCTAGAGCACTGAGTCTCTGCTTCTGAAGCCTGGAATACTTGGCCCCCAGCCCTCCGGGCATGGAAGCTGTCAGCTTCTGGTTCTGCCGGTGCATCCTTGTATTAGTTACTTTTCTACTGCTGTGATAAAACACCACAGCAAAATCACCTTATAGAAGAGTTTATTTAGGCTTACAGTTCTAGGGGGTTGAGAGCCCACGAGGGTAGAGCAGAGGCAGCAGGTACAGACACATGACCAGACGGAAGCTGAGTGCTGAGGTGTCACATCTCAAGCTGCAAACAGAAAGAGAGCTACCTGGGAGTGTTGTGGCTTTGAAACCTCAGAGCCCGCCCTTAGTGACACACTTTCTCCTGCAAGGCCATACTTCCTAAACCTCTCCAAGCAGCAGCAGCAGCGGGGGCCAAGTATTTAAATACCAGAGACTATGGGGGACATATCATTCCACAAGCCCCCAGGTCCTGACTGCTCTGGGGTCCAGCAGTTGAAAATGCCTCTCACTCGTGGCTCAGGTTCAGGTATAGCAGACAGACCCAATGGTTGACTGGGAGCGTGGGAGGAGATGCTACATTGAAAATATGATAATTTATATATTCCACAGTTTTCTCCCACCTAGATGTAGATTTGACATAGATTCTTCCACCTTCTGAACTTTCAGATTTTTGTTCAACTTTGTATTCTTACTCTCATTTGTTTGACGTATGTATTATTTTGAAGATGCGTAAACTGTCCTTCCCAAAGTTGTGACCTCCTCCTTTTTCCCCTTACTGTGTTCCTTTTTACCTGTCATGATGTTTTCCTTTGCAATTACTGTCAAAGGTCCCTCTCGTCTGTTTCCTCCTGATGGTCTTCATTGGTTAGACTTTACCTGTGAGAAACTTGTAACCAGTGTTGTCTTCAAGGTCTTTTAAAAATATTTTTTTACCTTCTTGTATTATCACACACATTTGGGCCCTTATGAAGACTAAATGGAAAATAATCCAGAGTCCTCTCATCTGTCCTCAAGATGCTTTTTCTCACTTGTGCCTTTGCTTTCTTTCCTTCTCTGTTTTCCCAGCTCAGCCATGGCAGCCTTACTATAGATTTGCAAAAGTAGTGTGCAGAAAAACAGAAATGGGGATAAGGGAAAGCCCCGTGTTCAGAAGGCCTATGCTAAATGATTTCCTGATTCTCAGATGTGCATCTTCTCAGTCCTTTTCCTATAGCAAAACGTGTTCATACTTACAGTTTAAAAATTATTATGTTATTAATTATGTTATGCTTTGCTTTTAAGTACAATTATAGTCTTTTCTAAATTTCTTTTCTTTTTTTTGGGGGGGGGGGTGTTCGAGACCAGGTTTCTCTGCAACAGTCTTAGCTGTTCTGGCACTAACTCTTGTAGATCAGGCTGGGCTTGAACTCATAGAGATCCGCTTGCCTCTGCCTCACGAGTACTGGGATTAAAGGCGTGCGCCATCACTACCCGGCACATTTTCTAAATTTCTTTCTTTCATGTAATATGAAAATTTCACTACAAAAGGCTTTGATGCTGTCATATCAAAGGGGTTGCCCTTTGGCAGGAGAACCTCGCATTTCTGTCAAGTGGTCTAAAATGTAGTTAAGATCCTTGCATGGGTTTGCACAGATTCTTCTGTGGCTCACTGTGGCTTAGGAGGTGTGAGGAGAAGGAAGGGTGGAGGTCGCCCTGAGAGCAGGGGTCAGGTGGAAGTCCCTCCCTGCTGAAGTGTCCCTGTGCCACCTGCAGAAAGCTCCGGCTCATCCTCTAGGGTTGGTTGTGTCAGCTGGAAAGAGAGCGCCTGTGGTGGAGTTTAGTAGGGGATGGAAGGAGGAAGAAGAAGCTGGAGATCGCAGGGCTTGGTGAGATAATGAAGGAACTGTCGGGGCCATTGTCATTACTGGAGAAGAGCTCTGAGGCTAGGTAGATGGCTGGAATTTCTTGGTCTCTTATTTAATTATAGCTGGATTCCCTGGCATCAGACTTTCCATCAGAAGAAGCCCAAATGCTCTAAATTGCTGTATTCTCAACCATCCCTCTTTAAAGACAGTTATTCTAGTCTACATTTGTGCACTGTGATTTCCTCCAGCATCTTATTCTGTCTAATGAATCCAGTAGGTGCTTAATAATTGTACGTGGAAGAAATGGGCAACAAGAAAATTGTGCAGACACCGTATAAAAAGGCCGATGAGAAAAGTTGTTCATATTTATTTCATTCATTCCTCTGAGCACAGCAGGAAGAATGGAAATCTGCATTATAGGCAGAATCGCGATTCTCTGAAGTGCGATGTCGTCTTCCATGATAAGCTTTTGTGTTCCCTGTCTGTAGAGTCCCACGTCGATGAAACTGATGGGATGTGAATTCTCTTGAGATGTGTAATGTTTAAAGTGTGTAATAGATTACTTCTTTAATATAGCAGACAGCATGCAAATTACATTGCGTTGTGATATAGTGGTCTCCCAAGGCCAGAAGGTCTTAATAAAAAAAGAAAATACCACATTTGTAAAACACTCTTCTTGTGTGTTTACATTTAATAAATATTCTTTTCAAATCTACTCAGCAAATATAAGAGATGGAGATGAGCCTAGCCCTGCTTTATGAAACCTTCAAAGATGCCTTTGGGAGTTCTCTTTGTGGTTCATGTTTGAATTGTGCAATATTTCGGAAATATAAATGTTTCCTGCTTCTGTTGTAACAAATCCCAGTCAGTCTTCTCGTGTTTCTTCAGCCTCATCCAAAACACAGTTATTATCTTCATCTTTAGTGTTGTTTTAATTCATTAATTTGAGTGTTAATGCTGTAGCAGATTCTGCCTCTTAGCTATTGACAAATATGTATTTAAGTGTGCCCGTTCCCAAACATGAGGGCGCATATGACTGGCTGGACCTGAGGGCTGTCTGCTTACGTTTCTAACTAAAAACATCCAAGTCTTTGCACCTCTTCACTTCATTGGTTTAATGGTTACTTATCTCATCGTGACAAATTACTAATATTCGTTATCGTATAGTTTCTTTGGATCTTGAAGCAGTCCTGGCCACAGCTTTTATTAACTCGTAGCCAGGGTCAGGCTGCACTTATCCCAGGCTCTGCTGGAGAAGACTGCTGGAAATTCAGGCTGTGGGTCTTGGCAGTATTCTTTTCTGCTGCTGGCCACAGGCCTTCTCACCCTTTCAGACTGAGCTTGTCACTGGGCACCCACGCCATGGCAGCTGGCTCCCTTGTGGTGGAACGGGTAGGGTGGAGAAAGAAAGGGAGCCCAGTGCTGTCCCCTCTCCAGCCTGATGCAAACATTGGGACCGTAAATTCCTATCTGTCACGTGATGCTTTCTGTACTCTGAGGCAGAGTACAACCCTATGTGTGTGAATACTGGAAATTAATCTAAACACCATTAGGATATTAGAGGCCGCGTTACAGCCAGTGCATAAATATCCGGCTGACGCGTTAGGCTCTTCTTCGGTGATCTCTGTGTATCTGCCATATTCCCCAGATGGCTGCTCCACATTGTCTTGTCCTTGAAGATTCTGACGTGGAGGGTCTGCTCGTTCAGGGCATCTGTCGAGACAGTGGCTGTAGCACGTATTTACTCCCAATAATTACATGAGATGTTCGCCTTTTGTGTATTAAAATATTCATAGTTTTGAAATGAGTATTTCAGAAATCGTGCCTTGGAGAAAGCTCGGCTTTTATAAGCCAGTGACTGTGAAGCCAGGACTGTAGGTGTGAGACAGTGGTTACAGTGTCCTACCAAACTAGACACTTTTGTGAGTCACCAAGGGCCTCGCTTAGCCCCAAGAGGACCCAGCCTTCCCTGCACATGTGTATATGTCTGTGTACATGAATCACGGGTATATATGTCTGTGCATGTGCAGCATGTGTGTATGTCTGTGTACGTGCACCACACGTGTATATGTATGTGTACATGAATCATGTGTGCATATGTCTGTGCACGTGTACCACGTGTGTATATGTCTGTGCGTGTACACCATGTGCATGCCTGGTACCCAGGTCAAAAGAGGGTGTCAGATCCACAGAACTGGAGTTACAGATGGTTGTGAGCTACAATATGGGTGCTGGGAATTGAACCCAGGTCCTTTGCAAATGCAACAAGTGTTCTAAACCACTGGGCCATTTTTCTAGCCCCACATCTCCGTAACATGCTAGTCATTCATCTGAGTTCTTAAAAGTGATCAACTTTAAATTTTATTTGTTTAATGTAGCTTTTTCTTTTGCACTACTGGGGGAGGAGGGATTGTGTGTGTGTGTTAGGCACTCTACCAGTGAGCTACATTCTGAACCCCTTAGACTGACTCTATGCAGGTGTACCATACAATGAGTTGCATCCATTTTAAGTTCATGAGTTTTGACGGATATATACCACATAACCTTTGTAATAACCAAGATATGGAGTGTTTCTGTGCCCTCAGAAAGGACATTTGGCCTCCACTGTAGCAAGTACTTCTCAGGTAGTCATTGATCCCTTTTCTGTTTGGATTTGATTTGTCTTTGACCAGGATTTCGTATAAGTGGGTTATGCAATAACTGCTGCCTGGGATTTGATACATACATACATATTGTCTGTATCTCTTTTTATTTCTGCATAGTGTTTTCTGTACAGATAAACTACATTTTACATACTGCAATGGGTGGTCTTTGTGTGCCGTGAATAGAGCCGCTAATGAGTGTCTGCGGGCAGGTATTCTCGAGCGAGTAAATACTGCGCTCTGGCCGAAGTGTGCATTATTTTGTGACTTCGCACAAGTGTCTCTTAGCCAACTGCACTAGCGTCCTTGCAGAGTCACAGACCCTGCACTTTGCCTTGTAGCCACCATTTACCCCAAGTAAGACAGCAGTGTGTGGCAGATGCATTTATTATAAAATAAAATAGCTAGGGTGAGCCATCCCAGGGCCCTTATCTTTCACTGGCAGAGGTTATCATCGGTTTGGAGACTTTTCAGTCATGAACGGACTTTCTCCTTAAAGTAAGAGCAAGGTGGCTTTGGTTTTTAATTGTTTTAAACTTGCTCATCTACCACAGCGTGATTGATATTTTTTATAAAATAAAAATGAATTTTTATTGATTAAAAAATAGAAAAATAAAATGCCCATAAAGAAATATAAGCTCCAATATTTATAAATTCAATAGATGTATAACTGAATAAAATGGCTATGAATACTTCAATGTTCTCTTGATTTTTGTGGGTATGAAAATGAATTTGAGAGACAGTGATGGTCCATGGACCGAGCCAGGGGTAGCACTGGGTGAGAGGGCAGGAGGCCTGTGTTAAGTCAGTGGAAGTCTGGTCCTTCCAAAGTCCATTTGGCTCACAGTATCCAAGGCCTTGCATGCTGATGACAATTTAGCTCTTGTTTTCTGGGTATTGGGCACCCAGAGGATTTTCAAAAGGATGATTGATGGGTGCCATCTGTATGAGGGGCATATAGTTAGGATGCATTTCTGTCGAGGACTGCAGTTGGAGGGCCAAGGGTGGTTTGGGGTTAATAGAAGAAAACAACCCCATATCCAAGTTTTAGACACTTTAAAGAAGTGTCTGGTAGACACTTTAGAGGATATAGGAATTTAAACTAGCTAGTTCCTCGGTGAGTAGTCTCGCAAACAGACTCCACCTACTGTCTTTTCAGAAACCACACAGATCGAAGATCCGAGAAAACAGTGGCGGGGCGAGCAGGAGAGGATGCTCAAGGACTACCTCTCTGTGGCCCAGGATGCACTCAGGACGCAGAAGGAGCTGTACCACGTGAAGGAACAGAGGCTGGCGCTGGCCCTCGACGAGTATGTCCGCTTAAATGACGCCTACAAGGAAAAATCAAGTTCTCGCACAAGCCGTGAGTACTGGGTGGCCGGTCACACTCCAGAACTGAAAATGAGATCGTAGAGGAACAAAAGCCACTCACACTTCTGGAGATAAATCCTGAGCCCCTTTCCCTCCTCAGCAAAAATCCTCCAGGCCGTGAGAGATGAGGGTTCCCGACAGATTGCTCAGGGAAACGCCCATCCCCACTTGAGGTACAAATCTTCCCGTTTAGGCATCGGCTTCTGCCGGGTTGCCTTTTGTTTGCGTAAATTTGTCTGTCAGAACAAGGAAAGGAGGCCAGAGGCATCTGATCCCCTAGAACTAGAGTCAGAGAGTTGCAAGCTGCCCAACATGGGTGCTCGGAACTGAACTCAGGTCCTCTGCAGGAGCAGCAGGCGCTCTTTGCAGCCCAAATTTGAGTCTTGCAAAGGTCACGTTTACTCCTAGAGAGGAACTGGGACTTGCAACTCAGTCCCCTCCTTCTCCTGTGTTCACCTGTCAGTCATCTGGAGCTGGCCTGAATTAAAGGAGCAGCTAGGATGGGCTCAGAACTGTTACATTGTAGCCCCCCTTCCCCCAAGGATCTACACTGCAGATCTCTTGAAGGACCCAGAACAAGTTCCTTTCAGTATTTTTGTATCCCGAGGCTTTGTTTTGGTTTGTTTTTTAATATAGCAAAGGCTTAAAGAGCCAGGCCTGGTGGCTCATACCTATAATTCTTGCACTTGGAAGGCTGAGGCAGGAGAATCACTACAACTTTGAGGCTGGCCAGGGCTACATAGTAAGACCCTGTTTCAAAAAAGAAAATAGGCTTGAAATAAGTGTGCGAGCCTATCTCCTAAAAGAAAAGGAAAAGCTGTTTGAACAAAAGAACACACATCTTGGCCCTGTGTGTGCCTGTGTGTTACAGGGACCAGGAAAGTTCTCACACATCCTAGGTTTGTGCTGGACCACTCCCTGAGTGGTGTAAGCTGTCCTTGAACTTGCCCTTTGGCCCAGGAACACTTGCTTTTGCCATCTTTCTGCTACAGCCTCCTATCTAAGGGATACAGGGCCTAGTTTGGAATACCAGGTCTCGCCCATAAACCTTACTTTTAAAATAAGTAAATTCCAAGCTTCAATTATTGCAATTAATAAATGATTTTTTTCCTCTCTTAAAAAGTCTTCTCAGGGTCTTCATCCAGCACTAAATATGATCCTGATATTTTAAAAGCTGAGATCTCCACCACGCAACTAAGGGTAAGATTGTTCTCATTGTGGTTTTTGATTGAACAAGTGCTTAGAAACTCAGGCCATGGAGAAATCATGAGAAATCACCTCCCATCTTTGCCTCTGAAGGAAACATCTCTGTTCTGCCCTGTTGGGTGGTCTTTCTCCTTTGTTTGAAGGATGGCTGGGATGGCTTTTGTCTCCCATCGGGCCTGACCCTGCTTAGCTTCAGAGATCAAATGAGATTGGGTACCTTCAGGTGTGTGGTCATAGCCTGGAGATCCTTTGTTTCCATTGCTGACTTTTTTATTAGCAGTTATTATTTGCAAGGGAAACCTGCATCCTCATAATTTACCTTCCCTCCCGGTCTTCTGAGACGTTTTGCTCTTTCATCAGGTGCCCTGGCATTTAAAAGGTGTCTGCAATTTCCACTAACTACCTTGTCAGTCTGACATTCCTTCTCCGAAAGGATTATTTCCTGATCATTGCTCCAGTTATTTTGATCAAACTGCTAAATACCGATCTTGTTTATCGTTGATTGGGGGATCACATGGGCTGTTCATGAGCAAGCTGCATCATATGTAATAACTGCACGGTCCTGCAGCAGATTATCACCACAGCACAGACACCTCCATCGCTCCCTCTCACATGAACTCTCAGTGCGTTCTCCGCTAGAAACGGTGCTCGCCTTGCTCACTCTGAGTCTGATGCTTTCATTAACATTGTAAAACCAGAATGCCTCCCATGTATGTGGTTCCGTGGCATTTGTTTTTCCAGCGTTATTGCAGGACTCATTCACAGTCACTTTTAAAGCTGAACAGCTACGTCTTTGACAGGCAGGTTTCTCTGTTCTACCACTGGTGAGTCTGTTTACTCCAGCTCCTGATCATTAATAACGTCTTTATGTATACATCCTACAGACTTTTGGTGCATACTTGTACACATTCTTTTGCTTGTTTGTTTTTCAAGACAGGAGTTCTCTGTGTAACAACCCTGGCTATTCTGGAACTCACTCTGTAGACCAGGCTGGCCTCAAATTCACAGAGATATGCCTGCCTCTACCTCCTGAGTGCTGAGATTAAAGGTGTGTGCCACTGTCACCTGGCTACACTTCTTTTGATACAATAGTGGAATTGGTATGTCAAAGAATGAACACATCTTTTAGTAGGGCTAGCTTAGTTGGCCAAGTGCTTGCCTACCAAGTGGCTCAAAACAAACCCACCACTGTTTTCAGTGGGTATTGCCAGAGCTTTAACCATTCTTGCTTCCAAATATTTGCATTAAGGCTCAAAGTCACTTAATACCCATGACTTTTGCTTACACCATAGGTTTGGAATTTTGAATTTTTGCTATCATGTGCTCCAAATCATTCCCTGCCTCTCTGAGAAATCACAGAGTACATTGCTTCATTTTCAAACACCTGGAGAGTTTTATCATTATCACTTATTTCAGCCAATTCCACTTCTGATTTCAATGGTTTTATTTATTTGGTTTCTAGCTCCTTGCCCACATTCTACACACTGTACACACTGTACATACTGTACACACTGTACACGAACACACTGTGCACACCGCACACACTGTACACACTGTACACACACACACACGCACACTAGTACTTTTCATTTCCGTTCCTTGATTAATCCGGGATCTGGTTCTCCTGTCTTCTGGGTCCTTGGGTCTAGTCTGCTGTTTTGTTGGGTTTTTTTGTCAGTTCTTGGTCCTTACAGATGCTTACTTCTTAAGAACCATATACTACGTGTGCAGTCACAAAGATAATTTTAAGCTTTGGACGATCTTGCATTTTTCAGAGCACTCGTGTTTGCTTCTTGTGGCATTAGGGTTGGGAGCAGATGGTTTAAATCCCAGAATTGGAAATGACCGAAATCCAGTCTTCAATCCCTTTCTCAGTGTGGGTCTATCTCCAGTTTATCCCGTCTCTTAGGGCAAAGCTCTCAGAGCTGCCCATGAGCTCGTGGACACCCCTTTCCCCTGCCAACCCCGTCAGCTTCATTGAGACCGAACTCCCAGCCTCTCCCCTGAGCTGTGTGGGCTTGACTACCGTCATTCTCTGTATCCAGAACCCGACTGTGTATCCTTCCAGCTGCTCTGCTTATTGCACAGCCGGGTCCCCAGGAAAGAACTCCATGTGTGGGTGATTGCTGGGCTCCCGTTACCGTGGGGCCTTTAGCATAGTCCTGTGGGCTTAGTGATTCTTCAGTATCTTCAGGTGGCCGGTCTGGCTTGGTTTATTACAGTTTACTTGGTGATTCTCAGAAAAAGAGCATGAGGAAAGTTCACATGTGGGTTTGCGTGGAGGCTGAGGATGTGGCTCAGCAGTAGAGCAAGAACTTAAGTTCAGGCTCCAGGACAAAACAGAAACAAAATCCCCAAAGCACAAACTCAGATTCCATCTACTGGAAGTCTGGATTCTCTTCATTTATTTTATAAAATCGTGTGTAAAAGCGATTTGTGTTACCTTGTAGTAAATAGTCTTCAGGGTGCCATGGACCCTCTAGTCTGTCAGTCTGTCTGTATTTCTCAAGACTGCTGTGCAGTAGGCTCATATGCTTTGGGCTGTGTCTCTGTGCCATGTCTGCATGTTACTGTGATTTATTTCTCGTTATTAGATAGCTTATTTTGAGGATGTGGGAATGAAGGTATTTTTGTTAAAGCTCTCTGCCCAAACTTTGCTACTACTTAGTTGTGACTTTTCAGACAGTTACTACTGTCCTTTGAAATATTAACCATTTTTCATAACCATCTTTTGTGACACAAGTCAGAGCCACAGCAGACCTCTGTGGTCTGTGCATTCAAGGACGAGAATATGGAAACTTAGGGACAGGGTTAAAAACAAAAACAATCTAAGGTCCCTCATACAAATAACCATAAAGAGGGTCCTGTCAATCAGGGATGTCAGGACACCCCCATATGGACACATCCTAGTTTCCTAGTGAGGCTTTGACACAGCTTATGTTGTGCCTGGATGTGTGGTCTTAATTAAGGGCATTATATATTATATACCTGTTCTATTCCTTGTGATACAAGGTAAGCCAGAGAGAGCTGCCCACCTTGGGAAGGTGTGTCTGTGAAGATGTGAGACATTCTTTCTTCTTGCCCTATCTCTGTCGTTAGATAGATGGACAGTCGAAAATGCTTTTCAGAAGCAGTCAGGCCCCTGACTCTGCTGCTGTTGTAATTTTGGAGCCTGCTTTGAGCACCGTGGCTGGTGTGGCTGGCTTCGCTAGGTCTTCTAATTCTGGCCAGGTAGCACTTGGGGAAGAAGCAATTGGCTGGGTAGCACTTGGGGAAGGGATGGGTATTATTATAGAGTCTCTGAGGTCACACAGTCTCCTTTCATAGGTTGTTGTCTGAAGGTGGTAGTTGATGAAGGAACTAACTGCACCACTCCATCACTTACCTGCATTTTAAATCACGCTGGCAGGTTTTAGGTATAAACAAACACTAGTTTCTTACTTCATTGCTTTGATGGAGCAATATTACCAAGTTACTGTGTGGCTTTTCCTGGGAAGATCTACAGGTGCCAATTCACCCCAGATAGAACATCAATAAGTCAAAGAAACTACCCTTAGTTAGAGGGGGAGAGGGGAAAAAGTGAGGGGAACAGAGAAAAATAAATAGCTATTCAATGAAAACAATTTAAAAAAGAAAAACCAAAAAAGAGAAAAAAAAAAGAGAGACTACCGTTACTTGGTCCATCCTGGTGATCTAGGAGAGCTAGTGGGGTCACATAGTAGGAACATGGGTGAGGGATAGCTTACCAAGGTGTGATACCTCTTAGATAGATGTATCACCAAAAAGCCCCGCCCAGTGTGCTGAGGACTCATGACAACTGTATCTCTGGGGTCTCCTATTGAGATAATTAACACAAAATATCGCGCTTTAAGCAGTGTTCTATATAATAGAAGTCCTATCAATGTGCTTGAAATAAAAATATGCCATATACTATGAATCGCTACAAAGAACGATTGACATGAAAGATCTTCGTATTTGTATGAATTCTAGCCAGCCTGCTTGGGCACCGCTGCCAGCCTGGGAAATCCTATTAGATCATCGCGTAAACACACACACACACACACACACACACACACACACACACACAGCCTTTGTCTTACGTCCGAGTTTCAGATGTTGCTGACCTTACTTCTAAGATGTAATGACCAGTGCTAATTTGTAAGTCCAGCATTTACATTAGATGTTTTATTCTTAGAATGTTTAGACCAATTTATTTATTAATAGATGATACTTGGCTAAAGAATACAGTACAACTTTCCTAGTGGTTTTGAATGAAAGTAAGAATTATATAGCTAAGAAAAAGAGGAACCCGACAGAGAAGTTGAGAGAAGACTGTCCAGTACAAGAGTTCTCCTCATGCCCTGCTAGGAACTTCAAGGTGATTTTATAGCACATTTGTGCCCTTCTTTTCCCTCGAAAAATCAGTGTCGGGCCTTGAAAAGAAATGACAATCATTTCATGGGTTTAATGATATTTTATTTCTGTTTTTCTCTAATGATTTTGACCTCTTTGCCTAATTTTAAGGGCTCTGTACCGCAGGCTAAATAATATATGCAAATGAATTCCTTCCTCAACATTGTGTTGTTGAGCGATTTGGAGATTCTTCTCACTCATGTAAGTCACTAGCCTCTTCACTCTGACTCTCAAACACCCTTGTTCTACTGTGCTTGGAGCCTTTTACAAAATTAAATGCAGTTGACTTCTCTAGAAAAGGATATAGTGTCTTTTTGTATTAGACTCTCTCTCTCTCTCTCTCTATATATATATATATATATATATATCGGCCGGGAGACAGATACATTTGCAAATGATCGGTTTAGATGGTTTTTATGAAGCCTGAACAAACAACCATCCAGAACAGGAAAAGAAAATTTAAAGCACACTAAAGAGAATTATCTTAGATTAAAAAGTTTATTGGGATTACAGAGGGAATATACTGGAAATACATTGTATGTTTATTTAAATTCTCAGAGAATAAATAAAAGCACACTAAAAGCTTTCTTTCTTTTTCCTTGTTTTCTTTTTTTTTTTTTTTTTCTTGAAACAGAGTCTTACTGTGTAGCACTATCTGTCCTGGACCTCACTGTGTAGACCAGGCTGGCCTTGAGTGACTAGAGATCCACCTGCTTCTGCTCCTATCCACACCTAGATTAAAATACCTTGTATAGGAAAGATTAGGCTCCTTTTTTGGAAAAAGGAGAGCAGTCTCATTATCTTTTATATTTCTGTCACATGTCCTAACATTTTTATTCCTTTTTTATTTTAAATTAAATATTTTTAATTAGCAAAGCATTGGATTTTGTTATAGCACTTTGAAACATAATTTGTTTCTGTTGCCTATCCCTCCCTCCCTCTCTCTCTCTCTCCCTCCCTCCCTCCTTTATTTTCTTCTCCCTTCCCTGAACCATTTGATCCATCTGTCTGGTTTTGTATCATATATATTCTATTACCTTTTTCCTCTCACGGTTCCCTTTCTAGTTTCATGACAAATAGCCCCACACCTATGTACACATTCAAAGCTGGTTCTATATAGGAGAGAGAACATGCAGTGTGTGTCTTTATGAACCCCAGGAAAAGAAGCCTGGCCCCATTAGCAGTGACTCATTCCACACACTTCCCTTCTCCAGGCACTCTAGCCACTGGTTTACCCAGCCTCCCCAGACACGTGTGTTGTGACCGTTCCACACAGATGTCACTGCAGTGGCTTAAGTAAGAACGGCCCCCATAGGCTCATATTTGAATGCTTAGTTACCAGGGAGTGACACTGTTTGAGACGGATTAGGAGGTGTGGCCTTGTTGGGGGAAGTGTGTCATGGGGGTGGCCTTTGAGGTTTCAAAAGCCCATGCCATGCCCCCCACCCCTGTGTGTGTGTCTGCTGCCTATGGATCAAAATGTAGAACTTTCAGCAAGATCCAGCACCTCGCCTTCCTTCATGCCACTGTAACCCCCGTCATGATGATAATGGAGTGAGCCTCTGAGACCGTTAGCAAGCCCCAATCTGAATGTCTTCCTCTGTAAGAGTTGCTGTGGTCACGGTGTCTTTCTCACAGCGATAGAGCACTGACTGAGACTGTCGTCTGTAACATTCTCTCTGCTCTAGTTGTTGTCTTTGCTTCCATAATGTCTCAAAGGTCCCTGCGGGTAGTGGCAGCATCCATCAGAACAACAGCCCTTTGTAGTGTTGGGGAGCATACTGTGTGTGCCCTCCATCAGCCAGTGACTATTTGTGCATGCATGTTTGTGCAGATACATTTTCATTTTTCTGGATATTTGCTTGGAATGGAATTGTTGGGTTATCTGATAACTTGCTGGTTAATTTTACATGTTTATAGAGAAATTTTACATTATTCTCTATTATTTTTATCTTTAGACAGTATATTTCATAGATGTTAATATATTTTTTCTCAATAAAAATTTTTATTGGAGCTTAAAAAACATTTCATTCATTCATCCCGTTTCTTATGGCAAAAATCCATTAATTAGCCCTCAGGAATGGTCCAGACAGCATCTGGGGCTCCGTTGTCCTTGTTTTTAAGTTTAGAAGTGATGACTTTGGTCTTCTGACCATCTGGAGTTGATGAGCTGGGCAGTACAGTCTTGGCGCAGGCTAGGAGCAGTAGTCAAGAGAGATTTCCAGAAGGGGCGGGTTGACAGTTGCCCTTTCTTGTCTTATAGAGGGGCTCCTCGCAAGACAATGGAGAGACCGCGAAAGGGGAAGGTACTCATTAGTAAAATACCATTTTGCTCATTATAGCTTTAATGCTGCCGGGTTCACCTCGGGGGCAGCCTGGGAAACCTGCCTGTCTCCTGATCTTTCCGAGGCTTACAGGTTTCAGATTTACCTTATTCCTGTCACCCTCTTGAGTCACCTGCTCTTGAAAGAGAGCAGCACACTAGGACTGCACAGCGGGAAGAAGCGCTGTGCTTGACCACAGCGCTTCCCAGTTTTCAGAAATAACTGTGAAGTCAATTTAAAAATGTCAGTGGCTTTAGCTTAGCAGCAGACAACGCAGGGAATGTGCCAAAGCCCTGGGCCTCTTGCCTCTCACCGCAGACTCGGGGTTTGACTCCGAGGAAACTGGTGCATAAGATTAGATGGTCGTTCAGGCTAAGAGGAAGCCCCGACTCCGGGCGTGTGGGCTCTCCACGTTTTCCATTCTGGGCCAGGGAAGATCGATGACTCTCAGGTGGGAGAAAGGGTCATAGGTGCCACTTCGGCCACTCAGCTGTAATTCTAACGGGAGCTTTAACACTTCCCCCGGGCTCCAGCCTGGTCTCTGCTAGACTGCCCACCGTTTCCTCTGCAGGTCCCATACTGCTCACCTCTATGGTAAGAACGGGAACTATGTCGATATCACACATTGTTGTGAGACTTGAAGACTGGTGTGATTGGCATCACGCCTGGATAATAGAACTGCCCATCGTCACCTCTGTGGAGAGCGGGCTAGGTGTGCAGGTCCCTGCCGGCGCAGCCCTCCAGCTGGGCTAGGTGTGCAGGTCCCTGCCGGCGTAGCCCTCCAGCTGGGCTCCAGGCTCACGTTTTTACATTTGGGACCCTGCATCTGAGGGTGACTTGGAGTGGAGCACAGAAGCAAACACGTGACCTTCCCATAGCTACTGAAGAAATGTGGGTGGATTCTTACTTAACTCCATACTCACAAAACCAAAGAACAATTAGAAAGAATGGCTGGCTGGAAATCAGATCTCATTTGTCAATACAATGGGAGTGAATTGTTTCATAATTAAGAAATAAAATCCATTTTATTTTTCAAATTGATATTTGGGAAATAAGAATCGTCCAGGTAATGTACCAGACGCCCTAAAACAGAAAGGTTTGTGCTTACAGCTAATGTTAGACCAACTAGATGATGTGAGCGTAAAGACAGCTCAGGCTAGCGCCGTGTGTCATTGCCATCCAGTACACAATGAAATCCATCTTTTTTTTTTTTGGTTTTTCGAGACAGGGTTTCTCCGTGGTTTTGGAGCCTGTCCTGGAACTAGCTCTTGTAGACCAGGCTGGTCTCGAACTCACAGAGATCCGCCTGCCTCTGCCTCCCGAGTGCTGGGATTAAAGGCGTGCGCCACACCGCCCGGCCCACAATGAAATCCAGAGGCCAGAGATTATTTCTAGAGTTTAAAGTCTCGGTTTTTATTACATGTGGTAGGAATGTTTGACACGAGCTCCAGCAGCATTGGGTGTGCAGCGCTGGGTTGTTGGTGTAGGTGCCCCGTTGCACAGTGCCAGTGACAAATTAGTACCCGCTGAGCAGCAGCTCCCCGTCCCTCCCACTAGCCCCTGGAAGCCATTCCCGCCCGTGAGTCTGACTAATTTGAGTCCTTCACGTAAGGAGAACCGTGTGCTAGTTATTCTTCTCTGAGTGGCCTCTTATTTAACGTAAAGTCCTCACGGCCCATCCATGTTAACACATATTGCGGAATCTTTTGACTTTGTGAGCCTGAGTACTATTTCACTGTGAGTATCTAGCGTATTTCTTCTATTACTTGTTGATGGACACTTAGTATTTTCACCTCTGTGGTGAATGTGAGGAGTGCTAATACCCCTGAGATACGGAATAGTTGAAACACTTAGATTGATCTGCACTCTCTCCCAAATGACTCTACGATACCCCGTTTTCAGTGCACATAGATTGGTTTAATTCCGCAGTTCTACATGGTCTCAATAACAGTGCTTACCAACTCTCTTTTCAAGTGTAAGAGCTTTCAGTCCATCTTCTGGGTTGCTATTGACTGTTTGATATACTTATTTGTTGTTTTAAGTAGAGGGTTATTGTCTTTTTAACAAAAAGCATGAGAATGCTGTCAGGTACACAAGCACACAGGGAATGAGTTACTGATTACTCGTGGCTCCTTTGACATGCTAATAGTGAATGTCTTTCCAATGCACTGGGAATGCTCCTTCACTCTTCTTGCCACCTCCATCCCCACCAGGCAGCCCTGCCCCCCTCCAGGTCATTTCTTTCTTCTGGATCCCAATAGCATTGCTCTTACTTCCCTTTGTAGTTACAAATTGAGTCTTTTTTTTTTTTTTTTTTTTTTTTTTTTTTTTTTTTGGCTTTTTCAAGACAGGGTTTCTCTGTAGCTTTGGAGCCTGTCCTAGAACTGGCTCTTGTAGACCAGGTTGGCCTTGAACTCACAGAGATCTGCCTGCCTCTGCCTCCCGAGTGCTGGGATTAAAAGCGTGTGCCACGACCGCCCAGCACAAATTGAGTCTTGAAATATAATTGCTTGTATTATTTCCCCTGATAAAATATGAGTGGACACAAAGTGAAACGTCAGCTTGAGCTCTGACAGAAAATACTGGGTATCTTCTTTAACCTGGGTACTGTGTTTACACCCATGCGCGACTCACACAACTCCTGCCCTTTCCGCCGACCTCTCTCATCTCTCACATCCACTGTGTGTGTCCCCCTCCTACTTTGCCCCCCACTCTTTGATCTTATTTTGTCTTTTCCCTGGGATTTCTGAATACACTATGAACTGAATACAAGTTCAGAAACACACTAAAATGTGGTATAACAGAGGCTTAATACTTAAAGCTGTAGCCTAATATGTGAGAACGAGTGTCCCCTGCGCTTCTGAAGACTGACTGTAGATTGTCACTGAACACCAGGCACGTGCTACCTCTCTGAGCTGCCATATTGTCCTGTCACTGTGAACAAGGGATATCATAGGAAAGTGCAATAACAAGTATTTATTAATCACATGTTTTCTTTGTCCCGTGTGGACTTTGGGGATACCTGTGGTTTTCTGCAGCTTGCTGTCACCAGGGGCAGTGCCCTCCTGCGCTAGTTCTTGCAGACTTCTCTGAGATAAATAACGCAGAGCAGCGACATAGGGAGGTGACAGTGGACTAACTTGAAAAGACGCAAGGGAGGAGTCAGCCTTGAGAGGCTTGGGCAGTGCCTTGGGCAAAGGGATAGCTAGCTGTGAGTGCCTGTGTGTTTGCGTGCACAGTCGGTCCCTGAGGCATGTGTCAGTGGGCATCTGTGAGAAGCCAGGGCATGGCTGGCCCTGCAGAGCCCAGTAAAGGAAGGGAAAAATTTAGGATACAGAGTTAGTTGTATGTGGTTACAAGCTCTACTGTGACCCAGATTGACTGTACCACACAAAGTCAAGGCCGGGATGATGTCCAGCTCGTCACAATGTTGAGTAAGTGAGGGTGAGTAGTGGTGCTTGTACACCACTGATAATTTATATATAACTCATAAACCTCCCACTGAATTTATGCGATGGAGAAGTATTAAAATCTTTCTTAGCTTACTCAGTATGATCTTTTGAAATAATGTGCTATTACTAATTATTTATAAACACTAATGGCCACTGTTTTCTCACGAAGGTTAAAAAGCTGAAGAGAGAACTCTCCCAGATGAAGCAAGAACTTCTCTACAAAGAGCAAGGCTTTGAAACACTGCAGCAGTGAGTATTAAAATACTAAAATCGACGTTACAGCAATTCAAAGCTCCCTAATAAAAAGCAGATACACCAATTCCATGGGAGATTTCTCAGAGACACACAGAAAGTAAAAGGCTTAAAGCGCTGTGCCAAAAGCAATCAAGTTTAAAAAAAAAAAAAAAAAAAAAAAAAAAAAAAAAAAAAAAAAAAAAAAAAAAAAAAAAAAAAAAAAACCTTGAAAAAAATCCATACACTTTGAAAAGGGCTGAACTTAGTCATTGAAGATGAGCCAAACAAACCAAAGTGAAAATGTTAACTTTGTGTCCTGGAGCCTGGCCCACTGCGGCCTTCCCTCAGATTGTGGTCTATGTCAGCCTTGATGGGGCTAGACTGGAGGTCTGGGCTTGAGAGTCTGCGCTCTCCCTAAGATTCTGTCCATATTTCTGTCAGTCCCAGTGACCGTATGGATTCTAGCCTGACACCCCTAAGGGAGTCAGGGCAAGTCAGGCTCCGCAAAGGAACCCACTCTTCGTCATTTGCCACATTCCCTCTGGTTTTTGCCTTCCAGTTCTAAATGAAGGTGGGCCACTGGGGTAGCGCTAGGATGGGCCAGGTTAAATGGAAATGCAGATACAAAAGGTGGCCTGTTCTGGAAGAACCCATGCCATTTCCAGCCTAAAGAAGCCCCTGCTCTCTAATGATTGGGCTTATGCTAACCCAACCATGCCAGGCTTACCCGAGACACTGTCTCCTGCGGCCCCTGGTCCGCAGAAGAAGCCTGTGGTTTCCATAACTGTATGACCACAGGAAGCACCAAAGCTCTCCTTTAACAGCCTTTAGCTGCTTTGTGTGTCCTGTACTCGGGCAGGGCCAGGTGCCATCAGCAGCACGGCAGTGTTCTAGGGCTCCTGTTCCTGGCTGGTGTCATGCTCGGAGAGGTTTCTCAGCTTCCTCAGCAGTGTGTTAGCAATGCCAGGCCCACACGGGAGCCACCTCTCTGGGAAGTACCCAGCTCCGCTCCTGTTGCCTGGTCTGCCTTCTGTTCTTAGAAAATCTGGTGCCATTCAAGGCATTATTCCCATTAAATAAGGCTCGTGACTGTCACTGGCCTACCATGAGCTGATTGTTCTTCGTCCTGAATGGTGACTTGTGCTTCTGACGCCCACCCACCCATTACTCTTGACCAAGTCAGGCACATGACTGTAATCTCAGGCCTTTGTTGCTATGATTCGGCCTTCTTGCCTCACATAATCGGGGTACTGACATCCTTGTAGGTCCACTCACCCTAGTTCTCCCCAAACCTGCTGCTAGAATAACTGAGGAAGTCTGGAGACATCTGCTGCAGGTCTCCAATGCCAGGTGTATTTGGTGGTCGCTCGGTAAGTCTCCAGTTTAGACTTGCAGCAGCCTCAGCTGGCTGCAGACTAGAATGACCTAGGTGCATTATTTAGTAACCATGTGTCAACATAGAGCAGGGCTTTGCGGCAAGAGGAGATCAAACAAAGAGTGCCACAAAATAGTTAGCCGTATGGTAGACATTTTAAGAAATTATAAGTCAGGGTTAAAGGTTAGCCAAACTTGCTGGGTTGTGTTGTGTTGGTGTGACAATACGCTATTGTTTCAGAGCAGTTTGCCTGCAAACCCTTTCCGTGGGCAAGACTGTGGTAGCATTCCATGAGAAAACAATAGGCATCTGTGTGGGAAGGAGCCGAGAACAGAAAGATACAGTATCTAAGGACAGAGACCTCTCCTGTTGCTCTCAGGTATAGACAAAGCAAAGCCTTATCCTCCAGCTGCTGCCCCTGTACCACTAAAACACCGACCAATAGCTGGTAGACCAGAGACCAGACTGTAAAACAAACCTCCGTGCTTAATGCCACGGAAGACTTGTTTATTTGTTGTGTCTGCGACAGTTTTCTGTAGCGTTTTACTTCTTCACCACAGACAGGGATCCTGTCAGTGAATCTTGAATTATAATGTGATTTGTCCTTGATTTCATTTTGCTTGGCACAACAATTTTATGCTGGGTTAATAAATATCTTTCTATGTTTCTCGGTTTATGCCCACAAATTTGACGGCGGCCTAACAGTAGTGTGGCTTGTGTTTGGAGGACCCTGGGAATACCCTGTGCCCCCCCCAGATGGGAAATGATAGCAACACTTAGCAAATCAAAAGCAAGTGTGCCCCCCATGAAAACAAGTGTGCTCCCCATGAGAACCCCGCTCCGCAGCAAGTCTTCAGAGGAGACACGCCAGTGAAAATCTCTTTCCAATATAGAATAAACGTTTTAAAGTTTAAAAAAAATAGGGAAAAATTAAGATTCTTTTCATTCAAACACAGAGAAATAAAAGCATGGAACTTCATTTTAAAGGCAAAAGGTGGCTAAGCCTATGGATCTGTGTAGCAAGAGCCAGCAGAAAGGTTAATAAGACACTAAACTACTTTATATCTTTTTAGTCAGGTCAAAAGAGGGAGGAACGTGGGAAAGAGAACGTGGAGGAAGAGTGAGAGAGGGCGGGAAACACGAAGTGGAAACAAACATTAAAGTCGGGAGGTTTGAGGGAGGGCTCCAAATACAGTAAGGTAGCTGAGAAGTTTCCATCAAAACGAAAAACTCTCAGAAAATTAACCCAGTAGTCTAGCTGGACTCTGGGTTTTAATTCTTCAGTGGCAAAGCGTGTTTCTGAACTAAGGACAGGTTTTACCATTGCATACACTGAGGGTTCCACATGTGGGAAGAAATCAGTCTTGCTCTGCAAAGTCACTTTGACACAGTTTCTGTCATGTAAACTTTTTATGAAATCCCAGTTTGTTTCCTGTTTTTCTTTGCTTGCTTTTAATTTATTAAGTGCCTTGCTTGAAAATGCAAAACAACATCTGGAAACACCTTTGCTTTAGTTAGTGAGCCTTCACCTGTGTTAAGTTGGCGGGCATAATTCTTTGAGGAGCCAAAGAATGCATTGATAAATCTCTTCCGAAATAAGTGAAATTAAGCAATATTCACAATGTTGTTTTCACGAAATATTCTAGCTTAGTGGTCATAAGAGCCCTCAGCCAGGGTCTGAACTTTAGGATAGTCGCCCTGTGCTAGCTGTGCTATGTGATTTAAGAGTTAAATTTCCATAAGCTTTCCAGCCCCGCCCCCCTTCTTCATTGGGAAAAAATGACAATGGGATCACCAAGGCCCACTTCCTACACTAAACTGTGTGTGTGTCTATGTGTGTGTGTGTAATTCTGTGACTCTTGCTGTACTTCATTGTCAAATGACCTTATAATCAAGCTTATTTTGTTAGGCTTTTAAACGCTTAATTGCTTGTTCAGTAGCATAAAATATTCACTAAAATGGTACTCGGGGAGATGCGTTATCTACAGACTGCACTTGTTTGAGTTAACTTTGTTTGGCAGCGTTGAGGCGGTGTCGTGTTTTATTCAGATGCACCTCTCACATTGGAGGTTCAGATTATTAATTATTAAATGGCTTCAGCCAGATGAGCTCCGGGTCCGTTTCTTCTGATTCAATGTCTGCCATTTCTCTGGAGGGCCCATGATAAGCAAGTCCCAAAGCAGGTCTGAGAAACTGTGTAGAGCTGCAGGCTGCTGGGGCAGAGGCATTATCTGTAAGCAAAACCCAAGGTGTATCCAGAAGGAACCCTGGAGGGGCCTTAACTGACGAGAACAGGATGCTGATCATGACCGGAAGATCCAACAACTTCTTAAACAGAAGTAGGAGATTTGGTTGAGCCCTTCCCAAACAGTGAGTCTCCAGGTCCTCTGGCCTACAGTAATCATGATGTACATCTGTGGGGACCCAGGACAGACTGACGCACTGGCGGAGGGGCACAGCTGCCATCCATCTTGTTCCTAAATTCGAACTCATTCAGCAAGGCAAGAAGTTTGATCTCAATTCATAGCTTTAGGAAATACTTTTTAGATGTTTGACAGAAACAAGAAGCCGCACAATCCAGATATCGTCAGAGGCTCACTAGTACAAATAAGACCTGTCAGGCACTTACTAGAGACTCACCATGCCGCCGCTGCTCTGCCAGGTGTTGCTCGGGCCTCATGCCTGGGAACTTCAGTGGCCGCTGCTGCGTCTGCTGCTGCAGTGTGGCTGGTCCCTGCCAGTTTTCTTTCTTGGCTGACAGATAAGGCTGAGTGTGGTAAAGACCGGCTCAGCCAGCATCAGGAGCAGCCAAGAATATGTGTGTGCCTAAAAGTGGGTAGGAGGGCTAAGATACGATGCAGCGGATGGAGAAGTCGAACTGAGTCTGTGCGGTGTCCTGTGAGAGCAAAGGTGCAAGGTTGTCTGCCGAGGAAGGGACTGAAGCCAGCGGTTCCTCTCTGCACTTACCTTTTTATATAAACCTTCTTTTCCTTCACCTCCTCCTCGCCTAACAGAATTGATGAAAAGATGTCCGGAGGCCAGAGCGGGTATGAACTTGGGGAAGCCAAAGCCATCCTGACAGAACTGAAGTCTATCCGAAAAGCCATCAGCTCAGGAGAGAAGGAAAAGCAAGATCTGATGCAGGTATGTCGTGGGCGTCCGTGTCTGTCCGCTCGGGCCCGGGACGCTCTCCCTACTCCTGCTGATTGTGCCCACCCTGGATAGTTACAGGCTCTGAGGAACACATGGAGAATGAGTTGGTTTCCAACTTGTAGCCCTTGTGAAGGCAGGGCTCAGATGTCCTTCTAGATTGAATAGAGTCGGGGGAGATGGAGCCTGGAATCCATAGGGAGAACTTGTATCTTGGCACACCCCTAAACCCGTGGAAGCTTCGTGTGGGATCTAGATTATCAGGGTTCTCCCTACGAGTGACCCTCACCTAGGGCCCACGGGAGTGTGTCACCATCATCAGTAGGTAATGGATATGTCTCTTGGGCTGGGGGATGTTGGCCCAGCCAGGAGAAGCCACCGTTATCTCCAGAGAGCTGCTAGTTGATCCCTTTGTTTCTCACTGTACAGTCACCAGCCTGCAGATCTTAGCTCCTCAGATCCATCCTCACACAGGGAAACACAGAACTGCAGCTGGTTATGAGCAGTCTGAATATCTGTGCCTGTCAGAGCCCTGTCCTTGTCTTGAAGACATCTCCCTTCCGTCCCTTTCCCTCTACCTCATAATTTAAAAAAAGAAGAAATTAGGGGTTCATCACCTTCTAGCCAGGCTTCAGTTAGTGTCTCCGTCCAGTGTTAGAGCCAGCAGTGATACTTGGACCCGAGTCCCATTCCCAGCCGCCTGTAGCTCCAGATCGGATGCCCTTTACTGGCCTCTATGGGCACCTGCACACATGTGGCGCTCACACACAGAGACATACACAAAATACATGTGTAACAAATCAGTACACAGCTAGATTCTAGTACCCACAGGAGAAGGGAGGCCACCTGCTGAATATGCCCTCACACACTTCCAGAATCACACACCTGTGCAGAATACACAGCGGAGTCACGACTTTCACCAGCAGAGCCCTTCCCTTCAGTGGTACTATGGAAGAGGACTGCCCTCCTGCGTGGTAGTCTTAGGAGGTGCTGTGTGCTTCTTGACAGAGTCTTGCTAAGCTGCAGGAGCGCTTCCATGTGGACCAGAACATGGGCAGCTCGGAGCCAGACCTGAGATCTAGTCCTGTGAACTCCCACCTCTCTCTGTCCCGACAGACCCTGGATGCTGGGTCACAGACAAGCATTTCTGGAGATGTAAGTAGCCAGAGGGCACCAGCTGCCCCAATGCTGTCCTCCCTGGAGGGGGGAGGAGGGGGGGGACTCTAACCAGAGCTGGAGAGTGGGCACTCAGTGTCTCGCCCTCCAGATTCAGCCTCATGTTTTGCATCAAAGTGCCAAGTGCGCACAGCCGGAACATTCCCTGGCTGCATCTCTTTACAGATGCTGCTGAGGAGGTAGACATTACCACCCACTTTAATTCCCTCCCAACTCAGTTTACAGACTTGTGAACCGGAGTCACTTCTTATGAACACTAAGGAGAATGGAAACCAAAGAGGTGCTTTCAAAGCTGATGGCTCCACCTCTGCGAGTGTCTGTTGCTCTGCCAGAGCCTCCCTGCATCCACATCAGGCAGCTCATAACCTGTGACTCCAGCTCCAGGGGCTCTGACAGCCAGATGTGCCCCCCCAACACCCCCTCACGCCATAGACTCTCACACACACGTCCATGTGTATGAGTTCTTGTTTTTGAAAAAGAAATTGTTTTTGTAAATTTGAAGTTGAGTATTTGTGAATTATAGCTTATGTTTGAAAATATTTCCTATGATCTGTATATCATTATGTGCCCCTCTTCCCTGGGAAAAGCCGCCCACAAGTGTTTAGGTTTGTTAGGTCCCCGCTTATATTTATGCCTCTCGGATGCCTGTGCTCTGAAAATGAAGCAGACCGTGCTGACAGTAGGTCTCACCTGTTTGGAAATTAATTCCTGAGGTTATTTAATTTACATTGCATGTAGTTATGAGTTAAATAATGGAAATTTTGGCAAAGAAATCAGTTCCATTTCGTAAATTTCATTGACCTACACACCCTTCATAAACTCGCAGACACCAGACACAATTGCCTGGTGTCTTTGTCTTGGATTTAATCTGAGCGGAAAGCAGTGCGAAACTCTTTGCAAAACAGATGAGCCCGGGTGATGACGCCTTTCCCCTGCTGAGTAAATGCGGTTTAACTGGAGCTTCCCCATTTCACAGCCATTTTCTCCAGCTTTTCAATTACCCGGGCTTCCTAGAAACAAACGCCATTTACTTCATTCATTAGCAGAGTTAATTGACTTTCTTCCTTCTGTTTTTACTAGATTGGGGTGCGGAGCCGATCAAATTTAGCTGAGAAGGTCAGGCTGAGTCTCCAGTATGAAGAAGCCAAAAGAAGGTGAGGGCCAGGTGCTGGCTCGCCATGGTCTCCTTTTCAGAATTCATCTTTGCGGCTGTGGTGACCGGTGTGGCCCGTTCCCCTGCTATTGTCCCAAGCCTGCCCTTAACCTGTGAAGGCCGCGTCCTGTCGTCCAGCTCTCTCTCCACCCCCTGCAAAGTTCAAAACTAAAGAGAATTTCAATTTCTTTTTATTTATTTGTTTTCTGAGGCAGCATTTCTCCATGTAACTCTAGCTGTCCTGGAACTCAAACTGTAGACCGGGCTGGCTTCAGACTCGGAGATCCACCCGCCTCTGCCTCCCAAGTACTGGATTAAAGGCGTGCGCTGGATACCCAGCTTGAATAAGGAGAATTTAGTGAGAAGTATGGGGATGAAGGTTTCCCCTTCCCTTTTGGGAACAAAGTCTGGAACTTGTATAATGCATCCAATTGAAAATGAGATGGTTGTTTCCTCGGCCAAAGCCCTGTGCAGTGGCCCAGCCCTGCCCCTTTGCTGGGACTTACCTTTGAGTAGCCCTTTATCCTAAAGGCTCCTACTGCTACCTAGGAGGTGCTGCGTGTCTGCTCCAGCTGACAGGTCAGGGAAGGAGGCGGGAATCTCTCATTACCTCATAAGCTCTTGGGTTCTCATCTTTTTAATCCCTTGACTCTGATGGGGTTCAGCACAAGAAACCACAAGGTCCTAAAGTAGCAGGTAGATACTCTTAGTCTTACCTTATCACACCCCATTCAGGAGTTAATTTCCAAGCAGGTGAGACCTACTGTCAGCACGGTCTGCTCCATTTTCAGAGCACAGGCATCCAAGAGGCATAAATACAAGCGGGGACCTAACAAACCTAAACACTTGTGGGCGGCTTTTCCCAGGGAAGAGGGGGACATAATGATATACAGATCATAGGAAATATTTTCAAACATAAGCTATAATTCACAAATACTCAACTTCAAATTTATAAAAACAGAATGGCGGTGAAGGTCATTCTGCTACCACTGATTTCATTATTTGTCTTTTAAGAGCTCAAACACGCCACTGATTGTCACCCTTCAGGAGACTTAGGAGAAACTGCGTGGTCACCTTACAAGACTCTAAGGAATGTATTTTGTTCCTCCTCAGACCAGGAGGCCCTCCCAGAGTGTTGAGGCTCCTACCATAAAGAGGACCCTTCTGACCCTCAGACATTCGCATGTGTCCGTTGTTACTAGAGACGATAAAATTTTAAAGCAATTGACCACAGGTCTTAGAGGTTATCTGGCTTCAACAGAGTGAAATGAATATTACTGTATTACAGTATTTGCCTCTGTGTTAGCCAGTCTTTCAAATAATTCTTGGGTCTTCAGTTTACTGAACAGAAATCCAAGTTTCGTTCCATAAATGATTGACCACATGACCTTCAACAAGTTCCTTGGTCATTCTGAGTGACATTTAAGTCAGCTAATTTTAATGTCTCTAACTTCCTCTGGTACATTTTAAATGTCTTGAGGCTAGGAAAGCCTTTTTAATTATATTATCTCCTTTCAAGCTACTTGCCCTCAGTAGCTTTGGCGGGTCAGTCTTTGGTGTGGAGGCCCAGGCTGTGACAGCTCTTCCAGGGTGGCGTGGTCAAGGGTCCTCTCGCTGTGAGCAGGCCAGCCCTGTAACAGCTGCAACTCCTTGGTTCTGCCATGGACAGAGCCCAAGATTTATGTCCTGTTTTCTGAAGGCTCGTGGCCATAACTCAGAATTAAAGAGCCCTGGGGCTTGCAGCATGTCTTCCTAAGGACTGCACCTTGCTGCCTTGGTGATCAACTCTAACAGTTAATGACCTCTAGACTTGTGTGACACTTCCCTGCCTAGTTCCCGGAAGTCCCCTCCACATGTCTCCCTGCCACATCCGTGTGCCCATTCCAAAATAAAATCCAGTGTCTGCCTAATCGTGTGCCCTCAAGTAATGAATAGATTCCTTTCTTCCCGTGCCTCGCTGTTACTCCCAGCTCAATCGGCTGCTTTGGGCACATCAAAGCTTAGGCCATTGTTTCCTCGCCATTTGGCTGCTCTGCTGTGTTATCGGAGCTGGTTTTAGGGTTTCTGGTGATGCTGACTCTCAAGGGAATTTGCATGTGTTGAAAATGCGTTTTCCTCCTCAGTTCTTAACAAGGAAAGACGTGAGTTATTCTTCCCTGAACCTGTTTTCTCCTCCAGCTTTTGTTTTATGTGCTCAACGAAGCTAATAATATCATGCTTATTTAGCGATTTGATGATTAATTCCAGTACGGGGAGACAGTTGTTTCTGGCTTTGTGTTTAAAGCTGAAGAATTGCCGATGTCGTGAGTGCAGCAGAGGTGGAAAGAGAAGCACACTGCATATGTACCAATCCAGGATAGCTTTTGCTTTGTAAAAAACCACAGTAAGAAACTTAAGGCACAGGGGTCCAGACCTGCTTCATTCATATCTTTGTTTTGAGCTTTTTCTCATAATAGTTTCTTCCTTCAAAACAGGGGAAGTCATCCCTTTTTTCTGTCTGTTTCTCTTGTGTGGTGTGTGCAGCCAAAGCTGCCGTCCAGTGGCCTATGTAGGGATATGGGTTTCAGTGGTGTTTGTCTGGGTCTTCCCTATGGCCGATGAGCCGTCAGCTTTCAGTCCATGGGAAGTCATGATTGGCTTTGCAGTGCTGCAGGGCAGGTCATTTCATTCTGGAGACTCGGCATTTGTGCTGAATTAGGAGTTATGCAAATCTGGCCATCTCTAACTGGGCTCGAGACATTGGGAAGTCCTGGGTCAGCCAAGACTGTGACGCCAGAGGCTTTACAGCGGTGCTTTTCCCCTTCGCTCTGTGGTTGCCACGCTAGCCGCCTTTGCCTTGCTGGTTAAGGTCCACCATACCTGCCCCTCTGCAGCCCAATAACCAGATAGGAACATAGGTCAGAAGCAGTAACGCCTGAGATGGGCCAATATTACTCAATAATTAATGCTTACCATGCGAAGTTCCCACTGAGGGGAGATTTCCCAGGGTGAGGTTTGAGAAAAGTGGGGTGGGAGGAAATGGGGCCTTGCCCATCATCCTTGGTGATACGAATAATGAGTTGATTTTGCCTTCATATGGGTTGACCGAGGCCCCTCTCCTGTCTCATTTCTTCCTTCTGTGATCTGCTGCTGCCTCAGTTTCTACCCAGCTTTGGAAGTTACCATTTGACGGGGGGACTCCAACCTACAACCTGGCATTTGGGGGGGCAGCCTGACATGTTTGTTTCTTAATGGAAGCTCCTAGGTGGCCCTCCCATTACCCCGCACACATCAGGAGTGCCTGCCTGTGGTACTCTACTTTAGATGCTCCGTTCACGTGACCTGGAGTGTGTGACTGCTGCTTGCTCTCTGGGAAGATGTAGATTACAGTTGCACCAGGACGTAACCTGGGCTGGTTTCCCTTTTCCCGAGAGTCCTAAACACTTGTGTCTTCTATGTCTTTTAGCATGGCTAACTTGAAAATTGAACTGTCAAAGTTGGAGAGCGAGGCCTGGCCCGGGGCCCTGGACGTCGAGAAGGAGAAGCTGATGCTGATCAAGGAAAAAGAAGAGCTTTTGAAAGAGCTGCAGTTCATCACTCCGCAGAAACGCACGCAGGACGAGCTGGACCGCCTGGAAGCAGAGCGCCAGCGACTGGAGGAGGAGCTGATGTCCGCACAGGGCTTGCCGAGCAGGGCTCTGGCCGAAAGGTGTGTGTGTGTGTGTGTGTGTGTGTGTGTGTGTGTGTGTGTGTTTCTGGAAACAGGGTGACTTGAACCTATGGTTGTGTCTTAAGGTGACGTTTCCCCAGGTTTGGAAATCTTAAATATAACCTGCTGTTCGTGGACTCAGAAACAGCACAAAATAATTTCATTTTGGCAGAGCAATAAAGCTCACCCTCCTGTGCCCTGGAGTATCAGTTCCTCTGTGTCTATTAGGAATGGGAAAGTGCTCATGACAGATGTCAAATAACTAAGGAATGTTGACATAAAATCAGGAGCGCAGTCCATCACTGAGCGAGCCTGATAACAATAGCTATAAACTGTTGCTCTCTGAGGAAGATGCTCTAGACTTCATGAAGCAGGGCAGCCTTCCTAGGCTCGTTTTCAATACTGACAAGAAGCCCTATGTTTATTGCTTTTAATTTCAAAAGGAAAGGAAGCGACAGCCTGCTCCCTTTGATACCTTAATCATGTCACAGGATGTTCCTTGCATGTGGCTTGTCAGATGAACACTGCTTCTGAAGCAGAGGCAAGCATTCTGAGCGTTTTCTGATTTGTCTGTGGGACGGTGGGAGTTATTTATTCAAAAGTACCCAGTGCCGCCAGCAGAGCGGCAGGACTGTTGATCAGAGGACGCACGTGTCTCTCGGATGTGAGCACACCGGCCAGAGCCCGGTGCCTGGACAGATCTGTGTTGCTGGCTGCTGTGGCAGCATACCTGTTTGGTGGCAATCTGTGGCCCTTGAGAACCAGTGCGCATCCTAGACCAGCAAGGAGAAGGGTCTGCCCCAGCGACCTGGAAATGAGTGCACGCATCCATCCAGAACCCAGTTCCTTCTCCTTTCTCATTCTTTGCCGCTTGCCTTCTAATCCCTATTTCTCAATGACTGTCCAGAGTTTTAAACGTGAAAATATTTTAAACTATGGGAACGGTGGGGCAGGGAGGGAGAAATCTGCGGTTCCTGATTAGGTCTTAGCATGGGCATGTCCTGAGTTTAGCCGTTTGGGGAAGTCCTGCTGATGCTCCACATGGCTGCAGCGCCCTCGTTTTAGGGAACGTGAGCAGGTATCCCGAGGCAAACCCTCTACAGACTGCAGGCATTCGACCGAGTTCTCGCTCTTGCCTTGTTTCCCCTTCTCATCCACCTTCCTCTGCTGTCTCTGCCTCATGCTGAAAGAAGCGTTAGTTCTGGGTGTGAGGAAGGACCCAGGCAGCAAGCACCCACAGGCACAAGAGCAAGGAGACGGGAAGGGTGAGTTACTCTGGTCTGCGTTTGTATATTTTAACTTTCCAGCAAAGACTCACTAGTGGATATAAAGAACGGGTAGCCTTTGTGTACAACATCAGTGCATTTTACATTTACAGCACTTTCTAAAGCCCGTAGATTGTTCCCTTCATGTCCTGGGGGTTGGTTCCAGAACCTCTCCCTGATACCCAAGCCATAATTCCCCTTTACAAATGTGTAGTGTTAACAGAAAACATACACATGTCCTCTCAGAAGCTTTGAACACTTTCTAGATTATGTAGAATTCCTAACACAAAATAAATGTTATGGAAATAGTGGTCATGCTGTATAACTTAGGGAACAATGGCAAGGAAAGGGCCCACACGTGGTCAGTACAAACTCAGGGTTTTCCTGGTTGCTTGAATCCTTGATTATGTGACCAGGGTTGTGGAGACTCCCAGTCTCCCTGCTCCTCTACCGTGTTCAGGGGACGTCTCTCTTCCCCTTTGCAGCAGGTGAGGGAGTCTGGAAAGGCGCTGGTCCTCCTTTAGCTTTGTTCCGGGGAGACGGGGAACGTGTTCATCTTATCCACATTTACAAGCAAGCCGGCATTCTGCTTGTCTTTTTTAATCAGGGATGGTCTGTTCCGGAGTGACTGTTACACTTTGCACACATATAAAGACTGTCAAACTTCTAGTGGCAGGTTGGGACCCAGCAGAAGCAGGAGCTACATATTATGTACATACAATAATGATAATATTTAGTGAGAAGCAGCACAGGGTTGGGCCATGTGGGGAATAGAAGTGTGCTTAGCTGACTTCACCTGCGCAGCCTGTCTGCCACTGACCCGATAGAAGCGAGGAGGCATGCCTGTCTTTTGTTTGTATATTACTGGTTTTCTGAGCCCTCTGAAAGTCCAGCCACTTGGCATAACAAGTACATGCAAGTTTCCTTATAGTGCCTGTGGTCGAGGGCAGGTCCCATCGCTTTGCTGCAGTGCAAGGGAGGGAGCACTCAGATGTCCCATGGATCAGCTGAGCTCCCCCATCATTGCTCACGGTTCCCTTCCACATGTCCCAAGAGCAGAGCCTTCCGCTGCAGTGTGCGCCGGGTCCTCTGCTCCCCAAGCAGACACAGCACAGCAGGGCCTGGCTGTTCTTACTCACACTTTTGTTTTCTGGACCTTCACGCTTATCACCTATTCTTTACCTTGCTTCCTACCATATAGTCTTATTTTCTCTAGTTGCTTCGATCCAGCTGTCCTTGAACCTGTGTAAGTAAGAGCCTAGCCCTGTAAACCATGCCTCCTCCTTCTCTGTGGTAGAGCAGGTGGTGGCCAGCAACACCCTAGGAAGGAGAATTCACCGGGTGACATCGAGCACATTGTCAACATCAGACCCTCAGTTTCTTGGTGCTGACACACCAAAGCAAGCTTCCTGCTGTCTTGCTTTAAGCTTTCCTGTTTCCCATCCTATTGTGGGTTTCACATTCTTTCAGGGATGAACTCATACTGTGGTCTCCAAAGACACTAAACTCACATGAACTCACAGGCATCCTTTGTATCCTGACCCCTATTTCTGCTGCCGCTGTATAGCACAGCAGTGGCAGACAGCTCCCTCTAGCGGTGATAAAGCTTATCTGCACAAGCCAGAACTGGACCAAAGAGAAATTGCTCTCCAGTCCTGTACCCCTTTATAAACACTGGCGCTCTGTAAACTGTGGTTTCCTGTAGCTGACAGATCTTTGCTGCTTCACACAAATTCCAAGGGCTCACCCCGAAATCATTAGTGCACCTGGATTACTTAAAGTTTTTTTGCTAAGGCATCTGAAGATTATTTGAAACAAATGGGCCGGGCACGTGAGACTTTTCTTTTTTAATGGAAAGGAGACTGCTTTACTGTATCGATGACATGAGCACTTCCCAGGTGGAACGTTGTGAGCTCGGGAGAGGCAATGCCTCCCTCCCTTCGAGTGCTGAAGTAGACACAGAAAGAGATGGCGGCCTGATACATTGCCAAGGGCAACCTGAAGGGCAATGAAGAGTAACAGGACGGATGCAGGGCGGAGGGGTACCCTTTATGAGCCCCTTTCTCCCTGAGGAAACCAGACGGGCAGGACTGGGAAGGAGCATAGCGAGCCAAGCTCAGGAAGAGGACCATATTTATAATTCCCTGGGTGTGCAAGACCTTGTCACCTAGTCTGAGGAAGACTTCCAGCTGCCCTCAACTGACAGCTTGATGAGTCCATTAAGAGCAGTAGCTGCTGCCCTGCTCCAAGATCTCTGTGGCTTTTCACAGCGCCCTTACCGCCCTTCCGCCCTTCTAGTGGCACCAGCCAGAACTTTGTATAGAGGAGAGAGGAAGAGCCAGTGCCTGCCTTCTGGGACCTTAGCGTCATCTGGAGGAGGGAACATGTGAGCAAGAACACTCAAGTGGAGGCTTTGGAGACGGCTCAGGCAGTAAAGTGTCTGCTTTGTATGCACAAGGGCCTGACTTTGCGTCCATAGACCTGCATTTAAAAACTAAAAAAGCCAAACGTGTGTGTTCCTAGTGCAAGGGATCCCAGGGACTAGCTGAACAGGCAGTCTAGCCAGTCCATAAGGGCCAGGTTCAGTGAACCCAACAGCTCAAAAGATAAGATGGGGCTGGAGAGATCGCTCAGCAGTTAAGACCACTTGCTGTTCTTGTAGGACATTGTTTCAGTTCCCAGCACCCACATGGTGGCTCACAACTGGCTGTAACTCCAGTCCCGAGGGATCTGACACCCTCTTCTGACCTCCACGGGCAATGCATGCATGTGGTGCACGGACAGACACACACACACACACACACAAACACGAGAATACACATGAGCACAAAAGCCAAGCACCAGTAGTTGAGAGCCAGCCTGCAGGAGCTGGCCCAGCAGCCCCTGAATGTCATTATGACCTTGAGAACAAAAGACACTATCCTCCGCAAGGTGTCCCTTAGGGCGTGAGGAAATGCCTTTGTATTAATAAAACTGATATTTGTTTTTAAAATGTTACTTATTTCTGAAGTGTGTCTCCTGTTGCCAGAGACACATGTTTGGGCAGTGTTCGGGCTGTCTCCAGACCTTTGTGCCTTCCAACTCAGTTTATCTTTGTTAATATTTCTTCCTGATTGAGTTGATTTGTTTAGGAGATTTTAAAAGATAGGCTGCACTTCTTAAAAATGAAGTTATAAAAGTTATGAAAGAATTAGCCATGCCGGTATTCCAGAAAATGGCAAGAATCACTTTTTAATTGTAGCATATAATGGAAATTGTGTTGTTGATACATCAAAGGGATAGGTGCCTATAAATAAAACGTGCCCATCTCCTCACTGTCCAAGACGTGCGTAAAATTTCAAAGGGTTGGAAACTGGGGAGATTTTCTTTTCCTCCGAAGCCATGTGTCTTACTGTGTGTATGGCCACCTCGCAGGGCTGTGAACAAATGGGGCTGTTCTGTGGCCTGTTGAGCCCTTTCCCAGGCCTTACTCCCTTTGATCCCTTTAACCGCCTTATCAGGTAGACACAGAAGCATCGTAAGCATCGTTCACAGCCAAGAAAGGTGAGCCTTGCTAGCCGGTGGCTTTGCCAAAGGATCCTGGGCTCCCAAACAGCAAATCCCAGGCTGGGCACCGAGCTCTGCCTTCCCCAGATGACGTGTCAGGGCCCCGGTTGATGGGATTTGTGCAGGCACTAAGCTTTCCCTTGGATGTGTGACCTATTTTGAACTGAATTTGTTTCGAGATAAAATTCTCCAGTATTCAACTGTATGATAACCTGCTCCAGGTGAGGCAGGACGGAGCTAGGGAGGCGGCTCTCTTGGACTTCTTGGTGAGATTGTAATTCTGCAGGTTAGCCACAGCAGCCTCTTGGATCCATCTCTCTCACTGCTAAACCTCCCGGGAAATTAGCAGTGGAGTTTTTGTAGTTAAGCGCGATTTTACAGCAATGCCTGCTATATTCAGTACTTTAGCGGCCTTTAAACTACGCTACCTAATGGTATCCAAATGTTTAGGTTTTTGCTGAGGTCAACGTTGTCATTGTTTTCCCCATGTCTGGGGCCAAATCATTTACCAACTTGAGAAAAGTTTACACTGCCAGCACTTGAAGTTCTCCTGGCCTTGGACTGGACATACCTCTCCAGCTCCATTTACGGTGGCTGTGAAGCTCCGCCCCTTGCTGTGGGTGTCCTCTGTCAAGTTCATCCAGACGCCCTCTTACACGTGATTCTGGGATACTGAGTTTTTCTGTTGCTTAGTTTGGGTTTCTAAGTTATCATTTGAAAATTAATTTCTTTGTTTTTTTTCTAGATTGAAATTAGAAGAGAAAAGAAAAGAGCTGCTGGGGAAGCTTGAGGAGACTTCTAAATTAACCACTTCCCTGTACTCGCAGCTCAAAAGGTGAGCAGGGCCGGCCCTCCAACGGAGGTCTTTCCCAGCACCCAGGCAGGCCCTGGTTCCTCAATGGTTGCTTTTTGCTGCTTAAAAGTAAACAAATAAGTTATGCCCGCTCCACTAATGTTTAAATCACCAAGTTTAGAAACAGGTTCCTCCCCCACACCATAAACTCCTTATTTAAGTTTGGAGTGCTTTCGGAAATCTCCTGCCGAAGGGGGGGAGGGGCTCGCCTTATCTGTCAGTGAATATTGGAAAATAATGTGTTTCTGCCCTTACCTCACCTTCATTCACCAAGGGAGACAGGAGAACTCTACTGTGAAATAGCTGCCCGTGACTTCCTTACACGGATTAGAATATTCACTCTTGCATGAGGGGGCTCATGGGTCCGCCGCCACCCTGTCTTCCTAGCCACGGCTGCGACGCTGACACTTGCTGTCAGCCTTTTCCAGTCTTGTTGAAGTGTGAGGTTGCAAGGATGGCTCTGCAAGTTAACATACAAGCATGCGTTTGATTTGATTTAAAATTTTAAGGTGTTTCGCTGTGGTTGGGTTCAATGATCTCACCATGTCGCCCTAGCTGTCCTGGAACTCACTCGTAGACCGGACTGGACTTGAACTCACAGAGATCCACTTTACCCACCTTTATCACTGTCAAATTTATATATANGTCAGAAAGCATGGATTCTGACCCAAAAGATGTCTCTTTGTCTAGCAGTGTCTGAGTCTGCGTTCACAATAGGCCATCTGTTAGGCAGTGAATCTTGGAGTCCCACTGTCCACATCTGTGAAATGGAGGTATACATATACATATTAAATGAGAAAGTAAATAACCATATATATAATGACATACAAGCATGTGTTTGATTTGATTATATATACATATATATATAATCGTTGTTTGTTTATTTATTTATTTATTTATTTATTTTGGAGACAGGGTCTGTCTGTGTAGCCCTGGCTGTCCAGGAGCTATCTATGTAGACTAGGCTGGCCTTGAACTCACAGAGACCCTTCTGTCTCTGCCTCTAAAGTACTGGAATTGAAGATATGCACCACCACCACTTCTGGCCAGATGCTGTGTATTGTTTAAAAAGACCAGAATTACTGGGGTGTATGAGGACAGCAAGGTTGCTAATATTCATGAGTGAGTAGGGAAGTCATGGTTCAAACAGCAAGCTCCTCTGCCCAGGTTGTAAACCTAACTCCCGGGCATCGCCGTTGCCATTCTCTTCCTGTCTGAAGGAGTCCGTGTGCACTGTGCTGTGCTTTCTTCCCCAGCCTCTCCTCCAGCACACTGTCCATGTCGTCTGGCAGCAGTCTGGGGTCCCTGACGTCCAGCCGCGGCTCTCTGAACACCTCCAGCCGGGGATCTCTCAACTCCCTCAGTTCCAGTGAGCTCTACTACAGCAGCCAGGGCGATCAGATGGACGCAGACTACCAGTATAAACTGGACTTCCTTCTTCAAGAGAAGGGTGGCTACATTCCTTCTGGGCCCATCACTACCATCCACGAGAACGAGGTGGTCAAGTCTCCCAGCCAGCCTGGCCAGAGCGGACTGTGTACTGTGGCAGCTGCAGCCCCCAGCCACACACCCCCACTGACAGAGGCCTCCAAGTCAGTGACGTCCCTCTCCTCCAGGTCCTCCCTGTCATCCTTGTCCCCTCCCGGCTCCCCTCTGGTCTCGGACAGCACATTTCCAGTGTCCCCTCATGACCCCTCCGTGCACCAGTTCTCCGTTGACTTTGAGGACTGCGGCTTGAGCAGCCACTTTGCCGACATTGGCCTTGGTGAAAATCAGGTCTTGCTGGATTCAGACTCAGGAGCATCCCAGTCTCTCTTAGAGGATAAAGACCTTGACGAATGTGCGGGGGAGCTGCTGTATGAAGGAGTAACAGGTAAGGGTTGAGCTTTGCTTTCCCACATCCCCCTGCGCCATTTCAGGAAGGACTGGATCACTCATTCATATAAGGAAAGGGCATGACTCTCTTCTCATTCTCCAGGGTGTTCATTTAGAGCATTCATTCCATACCTAGACTTTCCTTCTCTGTCAAAAAAAATTACCATTCTAGAGGGGGGACATATTTATAGCTCAGTGATAGACAGCTTGCCTAGCGTGTGCAAGACTCTGGGTTCAATACCCCAGTACCACAAAATAAAAACAGGTACTGAAGAGATGGTGGAGTCTGTCAGGTGCTTGCTGCGCTAGTATGGAGGTCGGAAAAGCCACTATGACCACTCACACCTGTAATCCCAGGGCTGGGGAGGCAGAGAGGGGCGGAGTCCCGGGCTTCCTGTCAGACGGAACCTGCTCTGCTGAGCTCCAGACTCAGTGAGAGACTCTGTCCCAAAAAGTAAGGCGAAGAGTTTCTGAGGAAGACACCAGTGTCAGCCGCTGACCGAGACATACATGCACACCTTTATACACACCTGCATATACAAACATATACATGCACATACGCAAAGCATATTGCCCTCCTGTTGAATAGACTCGACCGTGGGGGCCTGTTCTGTAGTCCGGGGCCTCTGTGGGTGGTGGATGCCTAGGATGTGTTTTATGAGCGGTCCACACTTCCGCCTGGACTCTGGTTCAGAAATAGCAAAGAAATAAGGACTTTCTTTTTAAAATTGTCCAAAGCAGATGAAAACAAAGTCAATTAGCATGCCGGCTAATTAGCACAAAGATTTAGTGTTTAGCTTGCTGGGGGGGGGGGGGTCTATCTAAACAGTTTTTGGTTTGTGCCAAACCCCTTCTGCCCCAGTTACTTGGTGGCTATAGTCCAGTGTCCGGAGCCGCTCTGCCATCTGCTGGCTGCTCTCGCAGCTGCAGGTCCAGGAAGATGGGCCCAGTGGCCCTTGGGATGAGTACATGTTCATTAATGTTGCTCTCCTGCGCACTGGGGAAGCTTCCAGTGTGTGCCATGGGTTTATTGCTGTGTGGTGCTGTCCTGGGTTCTGAGGACAGCCCATTCTATAGCCAGCGTGAAGCTAGGTACAAAGCAAACTCTCGGCTCATGCCAGGAAGTCCTGTTCAGTCAGCATGTGTCAGCGTGTCCCACCATGCAGAAAGGGCAGCCCATGCAGAACCCTGGCCTTGCTGTTTTAAGAAGTGGTTTCTACCGGTGTGCACGTGTAGGAATTCTAAGTATTAATCAATTGGCCAATTGAGATGCAAGTTGATTTAGGGGTTTCTGATACCAAATGAAGTTCTGTGTTCTCGTTAGTAGCTGGGGCAGAACTGGAGTGGATGAGACCTTCCTACCGTTCGTATGCCCTCTTTCAGGGATGTACCAATGAGTTATAGGTCATTCTATTAAAATACTGCCTCCCACACACAAATGCACATGGGAGATGTGTCCATAATGGCTTCCCGCAACCAAGAGCCGCTGTGGGACCTCACAGGGGCCTGTGGGAAGCAGTACAGTGGAGCAGCTGTGCCTGCATCCTCTCCACCTGCCCCTTTGGTTGTTTTAGGTGAGCATTTATCCTCTCCGTTGTTCAGACCCATTCCTCGTCTGCACGGTTACCATCATAGAATGCAAGACCATGCATGGCGTCCAAGCCTGCCTGGCGCACACGCGCAGTTTGTGGTAACTGTTGCCCTGTGTGGTGAGAGGTCATGAACACTGGTGTGCCCCTCTCTCCACACCACGCTGCGGGTTGGGGGTGGGAGAAGCCCGCGTACGTTGTGGTTGCACCGTTCTTATGTGCTTTTGAGCCTTTCAGGGCGTGACACTTCTTGAGCATCTATAACTGACTGCCCTTTATGTATTGGAATACTCCCTAGCGAGGATTTCTCAACATCCCATCAAATGGTGAACCCAGTACATAAAGGCAGATGCTCAAAAAGCAGGAGGGTCCCAAATCCTTCGGTGCAAGGGCCATCACAATGATCCTGAGCCGCAACCCTCCCCCCCCCC
>NW_026067938.1:6076071-6142959 GCF_014885135.2 Alexandromys fortis
CCCCCCCCCCCCCCCCCCCCGCCACCCTCCAGTTACATGGCTGCCCAGTTCCTAATGCCTGAGTTTGCTAGCACCTGTGTTGATGACATTGTGGCTGGAGACAGGTGCCTGAAGGAAATTCCCACAAAACCATTTTTTAACCTTTTAAGTGTTACACAGCACTGCTGTTAAAGGCGCCCTAGACCTGGCCGTGGCCCAGTGGCAGAGTGCTTGCCTAGGACCTCTGAAGCCTTGGGTTCCGTCTCCAGTACCTCACGACAGCCGCTTGGGGAAAATGCACACAAGGGCTTTGTCTGCAGTTAGCTTTCAGTTTCCTGTCTGAAAACAGCAGAAGGTGCGTGTCTTAACCAACAAGACTAGTCAGGCCCCTGCAACGTCTTCCGGCCTCTTAAAGGGAGGGGGCGCTCTTGGAAGGACACTGTTCGTGTTCACGGGTGAAGCCCAGTTCGTTCTGTAGACCACTTGCTCTCCCGGGCCAGCATCAGTCCCTGCCAGATGACAGAAACCAAGGTGGAATAACTCTGAAGTCTCCCCACAGTCAGTCTCTGTCATTGTCAAAGTCAGTTTTCAGACTGCTGCGCTTATTCCCGGGGGTAATCAATAAATCATGTCATCACCTTCACCCCTCACAAAGGGGGTGGGCAAAGAGAAGGCCCTTCATCATCAAGGAAACAGCATTCCCACTGCCAGAAATGGAAGAGAAAATGCAGCAATCAATCCTGTAATCTGAAGCCTTAAAACTTAAACATCTTAACTGGATGTAAAGTCACGGCTCAGAGGGGGGCCCAAATGCATACCAATACCGCTCCTCGGGCTCACTAGCAGGAGGATGAATGAGACTCAGGGCTCGCAGCTTACCGCAGTACAGAGGACAGCTTTAAGTGACTGCGCCTCGCTCCCTGCAGGATGCTGGCAGAGGAATATGAGGTAGAGATAAAAGTGAACTGGCAGCTGGTGCTAAAGATTAAGTAACACGCAAAAAAGTTTTTCAGTTTCTGTTGTTGCTGTTGTTTTAGTGGTAGTAGCTGGTGAGAATTCATGTAATCAAAGATGTTTTCTCTTTCATTTGTTAGGAGAGCAGGGCAGGAGAAGGAGAGAGCGGCATGTAGTGTTTGATGAGGGCACATGGCTGCTTAGCCAGAGTTTGTGGTGGCTCATGGATGCTTAAGACAAGAAGCTGGGGATAATGGGAAGTTGTGTGTCTCTTGCCTTAAAATATTTTCCAGCAAGGACCTGTGAGATGGGCCAGTGGATTGCATCCAAGACTGACCACCTGAATTCCATCCCACACGATGGAAGGAGAGAGCTGTCCTCTGACCTCCACACGTCCATCACACACACACACTCACACACACATACACCATAAACCTCTGTATTTTTTATTGTTTTTAATGGAGGGGGGACATGGTAGAGCACTTGATGCTCTTGCAGAGAACTGGAGTTCAGTTCCCAGGTGGCTCACAACTGCAGACCTGGGGATCCAACGCCATCTTCTGGCTTCCATGAGTACTGCATACACATGGTGCCTTTATATAAATGTAGGCAAAACATTCCATACATTTAAAAAAGCTTAAAAAAATTTTTTTCGGCAGAAGCAGAAACAGTTTTTTCCCAAGTAACCAAATCCCAGACCGTGTGAATCCCAGCATCCGGTCTCACCCCATCTAGTAATATGGGGAGCAATAGTCCGCTTTAAGAAGAAAGTTGTACTTTGGGCTTCTGTGGTGCATTTTATGCTTTTCCCCATAAGAAACCAATGGTGCTGTCGCTTTCTCCACCTTAGATGTGGAAAAGTCATTGCCCAAGAGAGGACTCCATCTGCGTGGAGACAAAACTGCGCGTGTGTCAGCCGCTGCCTCTGACGAGTCCGTGGCTGGAGACAGTGGTGTCTACGAAGCCTCCATGAAACAGTAAGGCCCTTGATGCCTGCCAGCCAGGCTTGTGCATACTGTAAGGTGTGGTCCCCTACAAGAAGCATCCTGCCAGCTGTGGAAATGACAAGCAGATTGCTGTACTCAGAGGCGACTGACCTGAGGTTTCAGACCCTGCTTTTTCTGAGAATCTTGGTGATTGGCTAATGCTTGTTTTACACATGGAATGCCTGTTTAAACACATGTCTGGAAGCCCCTGAGATATGCCTCCTGGGTCTCAGGAAAGCCAGGCATCGCAAAATTTGTTCCCTAAGCTCAAAGTGAGATTTTTGATGGAGTTGAGGAAGCTTCCACGGGAATCAGTTCCACGGAAGTGGGATGGGAGGGCCGCTAATGTGACCCTTGAAAATGAGAGAAGGCAAAATCCACTTCACTGACTGTCCGCCTGCTCTCGCCTAGGCCTGGTGAAGTGGAGGACACGCCCTACAGTGAAGAGGACGTCACCGTTGTGGAGACTGCCCAGGTGCAGATAGGACTCAGGTGAGCCGGGGAGGGTGGGGGAGGGGCCTGGCCAGTGGCCGTGGTTACTCTGCTTGACTCTTTGTCTCTTTTGACAGATACGACACAAAAAGCTCAAGTTTCATGGTGTTTATAGCACAGCTCCGAAATCTCCACGCCTTCCTTATACCTCATTCTTCAAAAGTGTAAGTTAAGTCAGAAAAAAACAGCAACAACAAAAACAAATTGGGGAGCTTAAAACTTTCTTCCCACAATAATTCTGCATTTGAGCAAACAGTTCATCAAGATGAAGATATGGCGGGAGGGCGGGCGACCGGAGAGATGGCGTGGCAGGTAAGCGGGCCTGCTGCTCTTCCAGGGGACCCACATAGGACAGCGTCCAACCACCCCTAACTACAGTTCCAGGGCACCAACGCCCTCTTCTGGCCTCTGCAGATACCAGCACATGGATATACACAGATACACATAGTTAAAAACAAAATAGATTTTTTTAAAAACAAAACAAAAAACGAAGGCTATGGGGAGAAATAGCCAGGCTGATTGCATCTGAAGCAACCGTAGGTAAAGATGAGGAGGGAAATGTGGGCAAAGGGAACTAGGATTAGCTCTTATCCCGATGGCTATGGTTAAGATATGGTTAGGAATCAAAACTATATATATAGTTCCTTTCCTTGACAGAGCTGTGTTGGGACCTGATTGCTGGAAATATGATTTCAATTTTTATTATGGCATAGTCGTGGCTAATGTCAGTTTGGAGAGATTTTTTTGATGTCACCCCTGGCTGTGTAGTGATTACATGAAGCCTCGCCACAGAAACAGTCTGTGTTGCATGAAGCAGCGTGTCTTCACCATCCGTGGTCACTTCCAGTGACCAGTGATTGCTCAGCTGCAGTCCCATCACCGTGTTAGACCAAGAACTCCAACCAAGTGCTGATGTAATCTCCACCACCCATTGTCTCAGGGCTACTTCCTGAGAGAGCTGTTTTCTCGGCTCCATCCCGCCAGTCTCCTCTAGAGCTGGGGTCTCAGTGACTCTAAGAAGATGTTTGTGTACCGTGTGCAGTCTGTGCTGCCCATGGAGGCCAGAAGCGGGCATCAGATCCTCCAGAACTGATGCTGTAAGCAGCCATGTGGGTGTGGGACCCTAACCTGAATCCTCTGGTAGAGCAGCGAATACTTGAACCACTGAGCCATCTCTCCAGACGCCATGCCTTTTTCTTACATACAAGTGTTCTATCTTGTCTACACAGCCATCATCCTAGGCCCTTCATGAGGCATGGCGGCCCCAGGGTAAGGCAGGAGCCAGCTGGTGGTGTAGCATAGACTTCTGCTCCCCAGTCACTTGTCTACTTGGTCTGAACTTCCTGAGATGTAGCAGCGTTTTCTTTTTTTTAAAAAAAAAATATGGAACGCTTCACGAATTTGCATGTCATCCTTACGCAGGGACCATGCTGATCTTCTCTCTATCGTTCCAATTTTAGTCTATGTGCTGCCGAAGCGAGCACTGTAGCAGCGTTTTCTTAAAGTCATATGTAAGCCTGAATAATGACACGGCCAAAAGTATCTTTCTTTCCTTCTTTCTTTCTTTCTTTCTTTCTTTCTTCCTTCCTTCCTTCCTTCCTTCCTTCCTTCCTTCCTTTCTTTCTTTTTTCCTTCCTTTCTTTTTGTTTCTTTTAATTTAAACTTCATTATTTAAAAAGTTACAAATAAAAAACATCACCAATCAAAATTTGCCAGACCCAGAGACCGTATAACTCAATGAACTTGTATGCGGTTAGAGAAGCCACACAGAACAGGAGCCGTGGAGCCTTCACACTGGATTTTATACTTTCCGTATTGAAGATATATTTATGTTCTTAGCCACCAACAAAAATGAAAAATCTGTAATGGAGTTAGAACTTACACGTCCTCTCTCATGAGCCATGTTCCTTGCCCATATTCAATCCTTCCTCTCCCCTTACTACCGAGCCTTTCTCGTGTGCTTTTCTACCTGGTAACCTATGCCCACAGGTACATTCGTTTGTATATATGCATGTATTACTGGTTAGATTCCACATGACTGAGAGCCTGTGGGTTTTTCTTTCTTTCTGAGATTGTGGGACCTTGCTTAACACTGTATTTCTAAGCCCATCCATTTTCCTGAAATTTTTGTGATTTCATTTTTCTTTAGAGCTGAATAGTTAGTCCTAGTTGTTCATCAACACAAGAATGGATAGTGTGTGTGTGTGTATGTGTGCGCGCACATGCACGCACTATTCATCTCTAAAGGAAAGCAGTTTTAGGTTTTTGAGACAAGTTCTCATATATTCTGAGCTAGCCTCAAACACCTGATCCTCCTGTCTCCACCTTCCAGGTGCTAGACCAAGGCTATGGACTACCATGCCTGGCTCTAAAACTTCTTTTTGACACTAATTATGACAAATTAAAGCTGGTGTTCAGGTAGTTGGTGACAGCTTGCCTGGCTCTGGTCGGAGAGGTCTCTCTTGTAGCAGAGTGGGCAGCAAAGTACCCTTATCTGTAGTTCCTTTGCTTTCTCTCCTCCTCTTCCTTCTCTTCCACCTCCTCTTCCTCCTCTCCCTTTCCCTCCTCTTCCTGTCTTCCTCCTCTCCCTCCTTCTCTTCCTCTTCTTCCCTTTCCTCTTTCTCCTCCTTTCCCTCCTTCTCTTTCTTCTTAATATTCATTTTGATTTTATGTATAGGGGTATTTTGCCTACACGTATGTCTGTCTACCACATGCATACCTGGTACACACAGAGGCCAGAAGAGGGCTTTGAGTTCCTGGAACTGGAGTCACAGATGGTTGTGAGCTGCCATGTGGGTACTAGGAACTGAACCCAGGTCCTCTGGAAAAAGCAGTCCCTGCTCTTAGTCACTGAGGCATCTCTTCAGTCCCTGCCTCCGCTTCTGGACCTCATCAGCTGAGCCCTGTCGCTGTGGAAGCATCTTGAGATGCACCAGACACTTAGATGGTGGGTATAGAATAGCTGAGACCTGAAGGCTGAAGGGACAGACACCACCACTTCCTTCCATTGCCCTCTCTAACATGAAGGCAGAAGGAAGAAAGATTCGTTTCTCCTGAGCTTGCAGCCATGAGGGGGGTAGCCGAACTTTTCATCAGCTGCCCCTGGAGTTTAGTGCTGAATCTTTGTCGTCAGTGTTGACATAAAAATAACGTGAACTAAATGTTTTGGGTCTGAATTTACAGATTTCTCTAACTAGAAAAAGAGGGGCATATTTTAGACTATCAATTAGACGAGAGTGGGAATGGGATGTGGGGAGATTTAGTGGATTTCTCTCTCTGAATTAGGAGGAAACTCCCTCAGGCTGCTTCCTGATCCGTGAGTCTTTAGATTGTCAGAGAACTCCCAGAGGAGCAGGGGGTATGGTGTCCCTGTGCTTCACACTCTTGCCTTTGCGTTCGCGCAGCATGAGGTCCCTCTGCGGCTGCACCCCCCCTCCGGAGATGCTAGACAATAGTATTTTGGAGCTGCGGCTGCATCTGTTTTCCATCCTGTTAACAATATGCTCCTTAGCCTCTCTTTGTCTCTGGTAGGGTAATATATTCCGCTCCTCGGCTTGTTCGTCAACAATCTCTTGTTTGATGATCAGGATGAGGGTTCTTGGAGAGAAACCCACCAGTGCCCGCCTTAGCATGTTCCCACCTCCCCACCTCAGAAACAACTTACTTATAAGTTGATGTGGGGGGGGGGTGTCAGCCCTGAGACTCTTCCCCCTCGCTCCCCACCACGCCTTTGCTGTAGTCTCATGGTGATGACAGGCTGGATCTTTGGTGTTTGGGGGCCCAGCGGGCACGGGTGAATAAGAACAGAATGTCTGCAGCTGCGCATGGCCGCACTATGGCCGGGCACTTTGATCTGATAATGCTCGCCGTGTTTCCTCATTTTCTCTCTCTGGCGGCTAATTGCAGATGACAGCTGCGGGCGGACCCACGGTAACCGAAGCGCCCAGGAGATTCATTCCGTTCTTGTTCTTCGCAGGTATTTTAGGGTTGCTGTGCTTCCCTCCTCGGCGGATGTGAGCTGCCTATTTCGAACAAAAGTCCATCCACCCAATGAATCCGTGCTGTACAATGATGTGTTCAGGGTGGCCATCTCTCAGGCGGCCCTGCAGCAGAAGACCCTGAGAGTGGATCTTTGCTCTGTCAGTAAACACCGCAGGGAAGAATGCCTGGTAGGCGCCTTCCTATCGCCCTCAGAGAACACTGTCTTATTACGGCTCTGCCAGCAACAGCTACTGAGGTTTTCCTTTTAACATTTATTTATTTATCTGACTACGGCTGTGTTCACATGCCAAGGCACGCACGTGAAGGTGAAAGGGTAACTCGGGGACTTAGTTCTCTCCTGTCACCATGGAGGTTAAAATACAAGTCGCCAGTACCTTTACCCACTCAATCATCTCACCAGCCCTGGTTTTCTTTTTTTCTAAAATATTTTTCTCCCATTCCAGATTTTTAAAATCTGCTTATAAGTCATAAGGTTCCATAAAGCTTGACTTTCCAGTCCTGTTCTTTGAGTATGGGAGAACTTTGCCTCTGCCACGTCTATCTCTGTGGATGGGGCTTGCAGCTCCCAATGCTAACCGTGGATGTGGAGTGCTTCCTATATAAAGCTCCTTGAAGGTTTAAAACCTGGAACAGTATCACAGAAGTCTGATGGTAGAAAATGGGATTCCTTGGCTAGAGAGATGGCTCGAAGGTTAAGAGGATTGACCCCTCTTCCCGAGGTCCCGAGTTCAATTCCCAGCAACCACATGGTGGCTCATAACCATCTATGATGAGGTCTGATACCCTCTTCTGACTTGCAGACAAAACACGCAGACAGCACACTGTATAAATAATAAAGGCCTTTAAAAAAAGAAAAGAAACTTGATTCCCTCCGTTTGGGGATGAACAGCTACCAAAGTGGGGTGCTCTTGCCAACGATGGAGCTGGGGATCCATAATCATCCCATCGCGTCACTGACCCAAACTGAACTAAGCAAGACCCTGAGTGTGGTTCCTGTGCTCAGCCCATTTGCCTCTCCACCGCATTAGGTCAGCCACAGGATCACTACTGCTTGAAGCATGTGACTAAATGGGATCAGGGACAGAAACTGTGCGTTTAGCGTGCTGTCCTGCACAGTTGGGCTTCCGTCTCCCCCTAGATGGCCTGCTCAGGTGCAGGCAACCAGACAGGAGCCCACGTGGTCAGACCAGCCGTGTCTTTCTGGTCCAGTAGGAGACAAACTCATATTTAATGATGACCACAGGAAAAGGATGGTAGTTTCCCTTTTCTCCCATATTTTGAAGAAAAGAGAGAAATACTGTCTTATAATACAATTAGAATGGCACCAAGATCGTCCTGTCGGCCTCAGACAGGCGTCAGTACTGTGACCACCATGCTTGCTTGCTCTGTGTCAAAGGCTCCAGCAAGATTACTAAATATGTAATGTGTTCCTCGGTACCTCTCGGAAGCAGTGGAGCCAAGATTGACTCTCACTGTGGCTACATGAGGCTCTGAAGTTGCTTTTATCATTACTTTTTTTTTTTCAGTCTGGTAACTGACGGATTAAAAACAAGCCCTTGGTACATACTCATTCAAGAGCAAGGCAGTCTCAGTTTGTCAATAGTGAATGTGTTGTCATAACCAAGCCCCTCTTCTGACATATTAAAGGAAGCACTTTGGTTTCTACTTAGTCATTTCTTCATTTATTTTTTGAATTCCATTGAAATATAATTCCACATTTAGAAAGAGTTATGTGCTTACTCACTGAGGAAATTAGTTGGGAAAGTTTAGTATTACAGAATAATCCCAGGATTGCTAGTTTGATTGGGCATTAGTTCTTAATTGAGTCATAGCTAAAGATATCAATATGCCCAGGTTTTTAAAAAACCCACCGGTCCTGCACAGGGCAGATGGCCAGCCCCGTGGGCCGAGAGCCTGAGGATCCGGGTCCAGATCACAGCACATGCGTGATGCATGCCTTCAGCCTGACACTGGCAGGTAGAGGCTGGGGGATCCTAGGACCGTGACTCCAGGTTCAGCGAGAGACCCTGTCTCTTGCAAATAAATAAACAACAGTGGAGAAGAAATTGAGGGAACTATCACAGTCATCCCGCGTCTACTGCACATAGGTGTGTACACACACGAAAGTGCACGCACGCACACTCAAGCATGCACAGGAGCACAAACACAGGTGCATGTGTGCGTGTACACGTGCACACACACACACACACACATACTTGCACCCAGACGTACACAAATGCACAGCCCATGCTTTATGTCACCAGTCGTGTGTCGCATCTACTTTAAGGCAAGCTCGCCCGGTCATGCTTTGTCTTACCAGAGAGAACAAAGGCAAATGGACATGTTTCATTTCTCTCCCTTTATTTCTTCCATTTTTCCGCAGGCTGGGACTCAGATCAGCCTGGCAGATCTACCGTTTTCCAATGAGATCTTCATGCTGTGGTATAATTTACTTCCTTCCAAGCAAATGCCTTGCGAAAAGAACGAAGAAGAAAAGGGGGCGCCTGTGGTCCACTCAGAGGAGCCGGGCCTGGGTCCTATAGACCTGGTGAGTCACCCTGGAAGGCAGCGCAGCACGGCTGAGAGGCAGAACTACAGTGTGGGCGCCCGCTGTGGAGGCCAGCGGGCCTGCTGTCACTCATGAGTTGTTCTTCCTCCTTTCTTCGCCCCTCTCTGCTCCCAGCAGCCTAAGAAGAATCCTTTCCAGGGTAGATTCAAATGGGACCTGCATTATACCTCTACAAATAAAGAGAGTATTTGAGGCTTTGGGTTTTGGTTTTGCCGGACAGGGTTTCACTATGTAACAGCCTTGACTGTCCTGGAGCTTGCTTTGTAGACCTCGAACTCACAGAGATCCACCTGCCTCTGCCTCCTGAGTGCTAAGGTTAAAGCTGGACTCCGCCAACCCCCTTCCCCAGAGGCTTGAGTAGAGTAGTATTGTCATGGTCCCAGGAGAAGCCCCTTTACCTGTGGTGTCTCTGGCCCTTCTCCCTGCTCTGGAGGTTTGCTCATTCTGGGCATTTCATAACGGAAGAAACGCGAGGTTTGCTCTCCTCCAACCCACTGCCCGCACTCGGCTGAGTAGTGTCGAGGCCGCCTGTCGGGGGCAGTGTTAGTGAATCGCTGCACGCCTCCCAGTTGGCTTCCCCCTCCTCCACCGATGTGCACTGAGGGCTTTCTACATCTGGATTCCTGTGAATGGGGCTGCCATGAAAACTGCTCCCCAGTGTCCGTGGGGACATGTGTAGGCTGCACTTGCCAGGACGCATAGTAATTATCCTCAAAATATATAGAGTAGTTGCCTTTTTACTATTAAATTATAAAATGTGTATGTGTGCAGAAAGTGTGTGTGTGTGTGCGTGTGTGTGTGTGTGTGTGTGAGAGAGAGAGAGAGAGAGAGAGAGAGAGAGAGAGAGAGAGAGAGAGAGAGAACATGTGTGTCAGGGTCTCAGCCCAGGCTAGCCTACAGTATGTTATATAGAACAGGCTGGCCTCTAACTCTGCTATCCTTCTGCCTCAGCTTTTCTGGGTGCTGCTTCATAGGTGTGTGCCCCCACATTCAAATTTCTGTCTTGGTACAAGTCCCTTTTCAGGTAATTTTATTGCAGAGACAGTGTCTTTTCATTCTCTTGTTAGCAGTACGAAGGCTTATTATGACTTTGATGAGAATGCACCTTGTCTTTTCCCCACCCTCATCTTCTCTGCTTTTGTTCTGTTTCCGTCATAGCTAAGACTAGCATCGTGGCATAAAGATTTATCTAATGTCATCTTTATAAAGTCTTTCATATAGACATCTGATCCATTTGGGTTATTTACACAGCCTGTGAAGAGGGGGGCGGGTCGTGTTTCTTTCATTTGTGCGCGAATGTATAATTGTGTCTCCCGGAGCTTCCCACTGGTGGGATTCCATGCAAACTCGGGTCTTCTTGTTTTCAGGGCCAGCGCTTGCCCGATAGAGCCCTTGCCAGCCCTCTTGCCGCTCACTTCAGTATTGTGGTATATGTCGTGGCCAAGGCACAGAGGCAAGAAATCCAGGTGACCGACAGGGCAGAGACAACAGTTCCCTAGCCAGACAGCCTCACCTGCTTGGCAAGCCATAGGCCATGGGGCCAGGGAGAGACCTTGTCTCAAAACAAAGCAAAACCCAGCAAAGTCTCATGAGGAATGACAGCCAGGGTTGTCCTTAGCTCCATGAGCACTTGCACACATGTGCAAATGCACACACACAAGGACATCTTACTCCTGATTTTGTGTGTTTATGCCACATCACGCATGCATGAGTGCACGGTGCCTGTGGAGGCCAGAAGAGGGCATCAGATCCCCTGGAGTTGTGAGCAGCTTGATAGGGATTCTAGGGACTCAGGTCCACCGATCTGGAAGAGTAGCAAGCGCTCTCAGCCACTGAGCATGGCTCCAGCTCTGGCTCCTAATTTTACGGGGAAGTTTTCACCATGGAATGATGAAGTATTTTCAGACATACCCTTTATCAGACTGAGAAAGACTTTTTTTCTTCGGTACTTAAATGTTTTTATCATTAAAGACTTCTTGAATTTGCCAGTTACTTTTTTTTTTTTAATCTGCTTGGATTTCCATATAGTTCTCCATCCTTTATTCAACTGCTGTTGTTTTATTTTAGGCACTAAATTAATCTTGCATTCCTGGGGTAAATCTTACTTGATTTAAAAACAAAACCAAAAAAGCCCTAATATGTGTGCTTGCTAATACTTTAACGATGATTGCTTTCTTGTGTCTATTTCCTATAATGTCTTTGTAGTTCTCTCTCTCTCTCTCTCTCTCTCTCTCTCTCTCTCTCTCTCTCTCTGTGTCTGTGTATGTGAATGTGTGTGTGTGTGTGTGTGTGTGTGTGTGTATCCACTATGTGTGCGTGTGTATTGAGGCCAGAGGACAACCTCAGGTGTCAGTCATTTTAGGCATGATCCATCCTGGTTTGTTTTTGTTTTTAAACAATTCTCTCACTGGAACTGGGGCTCACCAACTTGGCAAGGCTGGCTGAGCAGCTAGCCGGGAGAAGCTGTCTTTGCTTCCCCAGTGCTGGGATTACAAGTGGGCATGGACTTTGAATGGTGTTGGGGGTCAAACAAAGGTCCTCATGTTTGTGCCGCAAGCACTTTACCAACTGAGCCATCTCCTCCGCCCTCAGAGAACGGGCACTGAAGCAGTCCCTCCTTGTCTCCATTTAGGAGGAATTTGGGAGAATGTTGCTACTAATTACTTAAAAGTCTGATGGGTCCAGCAGCCACATGGGCCTTAGCTGTGAGAAGTCTGGTTCAAAATTCAAGGTCTTATTTGTTCTGACTCTCAGAGTGTTGGTCTTGAATTTGTTTTGGTATCTTTGCCTTTTTAGGAACATTCTTATTTCACAAGATCATCTTAATCTGTTCATATATAACAGCTCATATTTTCTCATAATCGAATTCCTGTCTGAAAGGTTATAAGAGTCTGAGCTGTTAAAAGCTAGGCCCATAACTGAAACACCAAGAGACCCTACTTCGTTCATGCCAAAGCTCAGTATTGCAAACCTCCCCGCTGTTTCTCCTGATCAGGCCAGCTACAGATTTGCTAATGCTTTGGGCATTTCTGAAGAACCAACTTAGAGTTTACTTGCCGTGAGTTTCCTCCTTGGTCTGCCGTTTGCTTTCTTCTCCTTGCTCTAGGATATGTTCTTCAGGTGGAAAGTTGGGCTCTTGGTTGATGCTTCGTCTTGTTAAGGTAAATGCTTACAGCCCTAAGTACCCTGACAGCGCCACTTGAGCATCCCAGGTGTCTCTTCTCTCATCTCAAAGTTTTCTCACTAACTGCCTTAGGCTTCTGCTTGCTTGGGAAGGTTAATTTCTGCATATTCCTTAATTTTTCATATTCCCTTCTGTTGCTGGTCCTTAATTTTATCCCAGTGTGACCAAAAAGCCACATTTAGCATGACTTAAGTCATTTTGAATTTATTGAAGCCACTTTTATGGCCTCGTATATACTAGAGAATGTCCTGTGTACACTTGAGAAAGATTCTTGTTGAGAATGTTCTACGGACGCTTGTTAGTCTTGCCTAGTTTATAGTGCCGTTACACGAATTTTACTTCACTTTTTACCCTCTTCTAATCTCTATCTCTGGTGTTTATTTTAAGGGAAAGGGCGATGGAGAGATTTGTAACAAAGTGCATAAATCTTACCCAAACAGTCAGAATTTATGGCAAAGCAATGACACCTGTGTAACTCTGACTCCCATTGAATTACAGTGCGTTTCTGTCACCTCAGAATCTTCGCTTGTCCCCCATCCTGCTGTTACCACAATTTCCCAAGGGAAACTTCCCCCATTCCTTGTGTCTGTCCTACGTGACTTTGAGTTTGTTGTGACTGAAGTCTGCTCCTGTGTCTGGCATCTTTTGAAATTCACTTATTACTCTATGTAGTTACAGCTCATGTACTCTCATTGTTATTGTATCTCAGTTTATCTGTTCTGTTGCTGCTGAGCATCCGAGTTGTTCCTAACTTGGGCTTATTGTGGTGTTGCTATTAATTTGTGTACATATAGCTGGCGAAACTCCTGCTGTCTTCTGTCACTGTTTTCGTGTGTGCACAGCACTAGCTTGAGTCTTTCCTTGTCACTTCCCTGAGCATAAAATGCGTACCGCTAAATGGGGGTTACCTTTTGCAAAGCGTATATTCTAGTTTTTAACTCATTTTCTTTTGTATTTTGTTATACTTTGATCTGAGTCCGTACGCCTGGAAATGAGTATTGGAAAATAAATTTCTCACGTGTGTCTGTTACTTTCTGTGACTTACCTTTCCAATTCCATAACGCCATCTTTGGGTGAATGGAAACACTCAGTTCTAATGAAGCTTTGCCTGACAATTTTTCCCGTTAGGCTCCATCCTTTCCTTTTTAAGAACTACTTGCCTGCAGGGTGTGAGGATTTTTGTTTCTTTGTTTGTTTTTTGGTTTTGTTGTGGGATTTCAAGACAGTATTTCTCCGTGTAGCTTTGGAGTCTGTCCTGGAACTCGCTCTGTAGACCAGGTTGACTTTGAACTCACTAAGATCCACCTGTCTCTGCCTCCCAAGTGCTGGGATCAAAGGTGTGCACCACTGCCACCCAGCTCGGATTTTTTTTTCTTTCGGATTTAGTGTGTAATCCTTCTGAAAATAATCTCTGCATAGGATGTTAGGTGACCGGTCAGCGATTTTCCTCACGGCGCACTCAGCTCAGCCTCTGGTGTCAGGTTCCAAGGGTACAGACTGCTTCCTGGTTTTCTGTCCCCTCAATTCTCAGGGTGATCGGTGCCCAAAGTCCTTGAACACAGTTCCCTTGATGGGACTGAGCAGCATGTGTGCGTGTGTGTGTGAGTGACTGGGACCCCAGTCACCTCAGCAAAGTTGTCGTCCCCATTGGTGGCTGTTTGTCATGACTTCTCTCCCATCCTTTTTCATGATCTCATAGACGTGGCCCTATAATGTCATATTACCCCTGGCCCAGGCTACAGTGTAAGGGTTCCTACACTGTGACGCCCCCTTTCTCCGTCCTCTGCTGGCAAGGGGTCTCTTCTGTAACTGGCAGCGGCTTCATTCCAGGGCACCAATGGGCTTCTCTTTGTGTTCATCCTAGAAGAACAGTCTGTAATTTCATCAGTTTTTCTTTATACTAGTTGTAAAAGCTTGATTGCTGTCTCTGAAAAGCTGCTGTGTCTGGATCACTTGTGGGTCTGCCTCTGTTGTCGGTTGTTTCTTTTGGCTTCTCGCCACCAGCAGTTAGCGGAACGCTGGCTGTTTGGATGAGGGATTGGAAAGCTCCAGCTGAAGCACTCTTCTGGAGATGAGCTGAGGTTCTTCTGAAGGCAGACGACAACATGGGAAAGTCGCCTGCTACCTGGGGATTGTGAATCCAAGTTTTCTCCCTCCAGAACCCTGCGAGGCATGAAATAGCTGCTACTGTCCAGGCGGCTAGCAGCTGGGTTTGGCTTTATTTCTGTCTTGCTCTGTACAGCTGCAGCTTAGGAAAGGCAGAAGCCTGACTAGACACACCCTGGGTGACGTCCATCCCAGCCGTACTGTGTGGACTGTCATAGTAGCTCTGCATTCCATGGCAGTCTTTTTATGCAGAGGCCTGTGGGGCCCGGAGTCCAGGCAGCCCATCTCTTTAGCCTGCGGGCCTCACGTCAAGGTTGCTAAATGCCTTTAGACTGGTAGTGATGGTCACCTCTCTTGTATCTTTGCTTTCTCCTGGACCTCAGCCCTCCAGCCCCGACAGCCCTTGTCAAGTCTTCTTGCTCTTGAACATCAGGGAGTTTGTGTTTGTTTTTTATTTCATTGTGTTGGGCTTTCATGTTTGTTCTCAGCAGGAGAACTGAGTCTGACACCAGCTGGCTCTTCACAGCTGGAAATGTAAGCCTGCAAACGAGGAGTTTCTGAACCGCAGTTGGTGTGTCTGGTGTTAACTGCCACACGGTTTCTGTTCTGCAGGATGCCGTGTCAGCCTTGCTTGCAAGAACTTCAGCGGAGCTGTTGGCTGTGGAACAAGAACTGGCCCAAGAGGAGGAGGAGGATGGAGAGCTGAGGCCTGAAGAACAGCGGGAACAGCGGGTCCCAGGGGGAGACTGGTAAGCAGCCATGGCCCTTCTCGCTCAGATCGGGGCGCTCTTAGTTTCTCAGAGTCTTCAGGGCCTTTACAGGCTCCTAGTTCAGTTTATGGTAAACAACATGACACCAGGGAGCGCTGGCTGTAGACTCTCCCTTGTCATTAGAGTGTTAGAGGAAAAATCAGCAAAGCGACCCTGTTTTTATTCTTGCTTCCGGTAATGATGTTTACTGCTTTCCTGTGCTTTTGTTTTTTATCTACGCTATCCATTTAGAAAGCTACGATACCGTGTTATAGAGCAGTGGGTCAGGATGCCTTGGGGGGGGGCGAGCAACCCTTTCACAGGGGCCGCATATCAGATGCCCTGCATATCTGATATCTACATTATGATTCACAACAGTACAAAAATTACACTTAAGAATTATCAATGAAGGCAGGCGGATCTCTGTGAGTTCGAGACCAACCTGGTCTACAAGAGCTAGTGCCAGGACAGGCTCCAAACATACAGAGAAACCCTGTCTCGAAAAAAAACAAAAAAAAAAAAAGAATTATCAATGAAATAATGTTATGGCTGGGGTCAACACAACATGAGGAACTGTATTGAAGGGTCACAGCATTCGGAAGGTTGAGAACCATTGTTACAAAATCATAGATAGTTTAATAAAAGTGGCCTTTTTCCTTTCTCTTTTGACTAGGCGTGTCATTTAGGCTTCTTAGGCAGAGTTGCTATTTAGAAAAGAGTGTCCAAGTGACCATTTCAGTATTGTCCCCTCCCTAATCCTTTCTCTCCTCCTCTGTGTCAGTGATCGTCTTTTAAGGATGCCCCTGTCCTGTATCATCTGTCTCTGCATGGGAAGGCTGTCTTCCCAGGTTTTCACTCTTCTCCAAAAATAAATGTTAGTGAATACTTCTGTTTTGTGTATCTTCCATATATTAGAGCATTGGAATCAGTTTCTATGTTCAGTCCTTGTACTGTTAGGTGTGATTGGACTACTGTTGGTATGTTTGTGTACATACTTGTATGGGTGTATGTGTTCATGCAGAGATGAAACATGCTAGAAATTCAGGGTGGCCAAGGTCACAAATGTTGCTGTCAAGGACATTTGGAAGGAAGGGCTCCAGCACTGATGTACAAAGGCGTGGAGACACTCAGTGGGTGCCGTCTGCACCCGGCCAGGGATGTAAAGGGTTATCACAGCGTCTTAAGCACAGAGCTTTCCACAGGCTTTAAAGAACGATTCACCTCGCATTTCAAGGACTGTACTTAGCAGGCTGGGAAGGGGGCTGGGGACTCTCAGATCACTGTAGTCATCGCTTGCTCTCCCTCGTGCTCATTTCATGGCTAGACATTTAATAACTAGTCTGTGTCAATCTGCCAATATGTCACCGATTGCAATTAAGGCTTGACATTTAGAAGTCAGTGAAAAGGCTTCTTTCTATTCTTAGGACATGAAGCTCAGCACAGCTGCCACGTTGCATAGCCTTCAATGTACTCGTATACACGCTGTATAAATTGTAGTTGTGTTACTCTAAAATATTTTCTGAAATTTTTATTTTATGCATATGGTCTGCGTATCCATGTGCACCACATGCATGCAGTACCCTCAGAGGCCGGAAGAGGGAGTCTGCCCCTCTGGATCTGGAGTTACAGAGGGTTGTAAGTCACTACCTGGGTGCTGGAAACCAAAACTGGATCCTCTGGAAGATCAGCTAATGCTATTCACTGCTGGGCTGTCTCCCAGCCACGTGGTCACGTTTTTGTCACCACCCAAACCCACCCCACAGCTCTAGTTAATGGGCACATGAGGCAGTGAGCCGTCATCCAATAGCTCAGTCACAACCCTTTACACAGGTCTGTGCCTGCCTGATGATGAACGCTTAGAAGTAGCTGATCCTGGTGTCTTAGCTAAGAATAGCTAACTGTTACATGATTAATTCTGTAACCAACCGAGTAATGCCAAGTTAGTGAATATCATGTTTTTACATGCTGAAATTAAAATTTGTATGTGGTCCTTGAATATTTCTGTTGAAAATCTGGAGACCTGATCAAATTTCATACTTTTAACTTAACATCAACATTGAAATTAACGTTTTTGTGCCATACTCTGGTGATTTTACTCTGGATTCCCGGAACATACAATGAGAACTTACTTTCCTTGATCTGCTCAGTTGAGAACTTTGAGCTGTCACAGCACATCTTGAATGGCTTGTACGAATCTGTTACTTCTCAGATTAACATGCCCAGGCTCACTGCATGAAGTATGCCTCCCGGACCAGAAATGGCTTTTCATTTTTCTTTGGTTTTGCTTCACCATAGCTTAACAATGCTCAGAGAGGCCTCTGATGAAACTGTGGCCGCAAAGGAGGCTGAAGTTCACTTGGCAAAGGACAGTCGCACAGAAGACCCAAGTTCCTGCACTACTGGGCCCGAGACAAGTGAAGACCAGTGTAGGAAAGACCGCGAGCCTGCTGCAGACCCTGCTCAGCCACCAACTGGAATTCCCACCCTGGTAATTCCTGCTACACCCTCCTAAAGCAAAACCCCTGTGGATGCCACGTACTCAAGGGGTGCTTGGCTTCTCTTTCGAGTACCTCCTAAACCAGGATTTGAGCCCCAAAGCTGACTATGGAAGGCTTTTATGAGAATATCACCGAAAGCATTGAAAACACTTCACAGTTTTCACATGGGCTCAGAATATTAATTTTCCTTTGTATCTGGCAGAAGCAATGCTCACTACTTTATATCTCTTAAACGTGAGTGCTTGTTAAAAGGATTGTCTGGGCTAGAGACACAGCTGAATTGGTCCAGTATCTACAGCCCTGGATGTGATGCCCAGCATAGCTGTACCCCTGGAACTCAGGAGAGGGATAGGTAGAAAGATCATCAGCTGTGTAGTGAGTTCAGGGCCAACTGAGATATACAAGGCTCCGTCCCAAAACAACGACAGAAACAAGCAAAGCAAGTGTTTTCTGGCCCAGGTGTGGTGATTCCTGTGATCCCAACCTTCATGAGTATCAGGCCAGCCTGGGCTCCATGGCAAATGTCTCAAACAAGTATTTTTCTATTTTAGAGACATCAGAGAACAGGGCTACTTAGTGGTATCAAGTTTCAAAATCTTACTTCAGTGTTAAACATGAAGGCAGAATTTGAAGTCCATCTTGGCTGGCTGGAGTTCCAGCAGAAACCTTCTCTGAACGATAATGCTGACTTGGGTAGGCACAGGTGTGATGAGTCTTTCTCTGGCCTGCCAGCCAGCTCCCAAATAATGACATGGAGATTTCTTGTTAATTATGAAAGCTCAGCCTATAGCTTAGACTTGTTCCTAGATAGCTCTTATAACTTAAATTAACCCATATTTTTATTACTCTACATTCTACCACCTGACTTTTACCTCTGTCCCATTCTATGTGTCTGACTCATTTGTAAATGGCTGGTTTCTCCCTCTTTCTTCTTCTCAGAGTCTTCTCTGTTTCCTGAAGTACCCCCATAACATCTTCCTGCCTAGTTATTGGCTGTTTAGCTTTTTAAAACAGTCACAGCAATACACTTTTACACCATGTACAAATATACAAACATCCATAACATTTCCCCCCCCCCCGCTTTTTTTTTATTTTTTTTGAAAAAGTTTCTCTGTAGTGTTGGAGCCTATCCTGGAACTAGCTCTATAGACCAGGCTGGTCTCGAACTCACAGAGATCCACCTGCCTCTGCCTCCCGAATGCTGGAATTAAAGGCGTGCACCACCATCACTCAGTTCCATTTCCCCATTTTATTTAAATTAAAAGGAAAGGTTTTAACTCTTAACATAATAAAACTATATACAATAAGAACAATTATCAGTTAAATTACTTTAATAATGTCCAGTTTATTTGTATTTGGCATATTTGGAGAAAAAACTATATTATCTATCTTATCTTGCTGAATTTAAAGTTTTGTACCAAAACATTTTTATCATAACTTATATTACCATTCTAAAACTATCTTTTTAGACCTCAAAACATTTTCATAGATAAACAGTTTAAGCTTTTATGTCTCTCAACCTTATACACTTTATATCTTTTGTGAATTCAGTAACAAGGAAAACTATAACTACCTCATTTTCAACCCCATCAGAGACCCGAGAAGGGCATAATACTACCTGAATAATCAGGAAGCAAACAATTTCCAAAACTGTAGAAATGGCAGAAGCAGCCGCTGCTAGACAGTCACCCTGGGATCCTCTGCAACATGGCGGCTCCATCTTCAACCTACAGGTCTAGCATATCTGACAGAATTTTCTATAAAGCTGGAATTTTGGAGGGCCATCCTACCTTGTCTTGGCAAAATTCAGCAGTCACTTTCTTGTCCAGTCCTGCTTGTCCAGTTTCACAGTATACTGCCAATAGTCAAGGCAAGGGCAGTTTCTAGCTTTGCCACATTGAAAGCAAACTCTATATGACGACGGCTCTTTGATCCTCATCATACTTTTTTGAAGTAAATTGACGCTGCCAGAAGCAGACATGTCTCACTGTCATGAGAAGCCTTATGTTATAAAAATGTTCTAAATGCCATATTCTGTAGGTCTTTGAAGTGTTTGAAGACCATCTATCCATCTAAAATATATTTCCGTTTGACCTTGAAAACAAACCTAATATGGCCATAAATTTGATTGTTATAGATGACTAACCTGGATTTCTCAATTATCCTAAATGATTTATAATAATAACTTTTAAGGAATAGAACTTTACATTACATTTTTAAATGAACTGCATAGGTAAAATACCTTAAATAAGAGTAGAAATATATATATATATATAAACTTGAATCAATATATAAAAATTCATACCAATGTAAAATATTTGAGACCAGTGGTTATTCAAAAGTAGACCCAAAAGTTCACACTTTTATCCCATCATTCTGTATCTCCCTCTTTTCCCTTCAGAAAGAGATCCCTGAATCTAATCTCCTTTCTCTGGCTTTTTTTCTGACCATGATCAACAACTTGTAATGAGCCCCCTTAAATGATGACAAACATCCATAATCCACTGAATGACTAAAAACCACTCATCCCACCTTGTGGGAATATGGGAGTTGTATTCTCTAGAATGCTTCCTGTTGTCTGGGATTGGGGGAAGGGGGCAGCATCTCTAGGGAACCCTGAGAAAATTGAGATGACGGTCAAGTTCTGGGAGAGATAGCTGCATCATTTGTTGTCCAGGTTATGTGTAATAAGAAAAGTGCAGAGACTTTCCTGCAGTCCTGGCTGGAGTAGTCTGTGAAGCTGGACCGTCTCAGCTAGCATGTTTTGGAGTTGTTCTGGATGCCAAATTTTGAGGAGACTGCAACAGAGGCATTTTGAGGCTGGAACACCTGGACTGCTTGTTTTTGTTGGTGTCTGGTCCCTTTTTTTTGTTTGTTTTTGTTTTTGTTTTTCTGAAAACAGACTTTTAAAGGCAACATATTTCTGCATCAACACAAGTATGGCATGTGTGGGCGGTGTGCTCAAGTCAGCTAAAGATGACTGCTTGATGTTGGAGCAGGTAAAATGTATCTGTTTGAAAGGATGGCTGTACTGATCAGTCAGGAGGACTCTAGCCAGATTTATCATGGCTCACCCAGTCCCAGAGCTGCTCCCATAGTAGGGGGATCGGCATATACGACACCTGTCCTGTAGTCTTCCTTGGTTTCTCTCTTCAAGTTGGTAGCCAAGATTTTCAGGAGGTCTCCTTCATCCAAATATGATCTTCATTAATTTTGAAGAGAACCGTAACTTTTGTTTCCTGTGGAAGCAAAGGCATAACCTCTCCCCAAATGCAACACATTTCCTGACTTCCATTTTGAAACCAGCGTATTTCTAAACCAGCGTATAGGCTGGTTTAATTCAGCATCCCCGTCCATAATCCAACGTTTCTCAGCAGCTGCCGTTCGCTCATCTGGATCCAGTAGGATCCAGACGCCGTGTGCATTTTCCATCTTTACCTGACTTATTCTTTTTATATTACTTTACTTTTATTTAAAGACTTTATTATTTTAAACTATTTATAAATGTCTATACCCATTTTCTTTATTTTTTTTAAAGCACCTAAACCTATTAAACACACTGTACCTGACTTTTGTGCCTCTGCAGCCTTCTCAAGCCAAATCTTAAACTGCTAGGCTCCTACCGCCTGACTGCTTAGCGTAAGGCATGCCAGCAGCTGGCTCCACCCTCTTTATTCCGTGAGAGCCTGGCCTCATGCCAGCGGTACCAGCCCACAATCACATTTACTTGCCCTAACACTGGAATGTGTGTCCGCCTGAGGCAGGCATTTATACCAGGTGCCAACTGCTCAGCTATACAGCAGGGCCTTTTAAAAAGAGCCACACCTCTGTACACTGAGCCTACCTGAGAGTTCCAGGGAACCTTTTCTTTCTTTCTTCTATTTATTTATTTTTTTGGATTCATGATTATGAAGCAGGCAACTTGATCCCTTGGGTAAGAAATATATCAAGTGCCATCATTACCAGGGCAATCCCCCAACAAGATGCAGAGACTGCACGTCAGCAAAGGGCGTGGAGATAAATCTCTCTGGAGCCGGTTTCAGGGACCAGCATCTGCTGTATTCGCATGGGCAACCACTTAGACAGTGGAGCCTGTTGACTGTGTTTGGTTAGCACATTGAGCGCTCAAACAACCAGGGTCTCTACACGGAAGTCGCATATTAAAGGAGACGTGGAGAGTGCAGACATGTCACGTGTTAGCTACAGGCTTCTCAGGCGCAGTGTGCCAGGTAGGCTGACTGGTGGGTATGCCTGCATTTTCTGCTATAATCCAGACGTCCAGAATGGGGATGTGTCGTGTCCACAAGACGCAAGAGTGAAGACTCACTAAAAATAAAAGACAGATAACTGCTTATTCGTGGAGTTGGTGTTGGGAGACACTTGCACTTTTTCTTCTGTTGTGGTTTTGTTGGATTTTCAAAGACGCACTCAAACCACCACAACAATCATTATTCAGTTAGTATGACTGCAAATTCCACATCTGTTTTTTATTTTATTATTTTATGTTTATGGGTGCATTGCCTGCATCTGTCTGTGCACCATGTGCATGCAGTGCCCACAAAGGCCAGAAGAGGGACTAGGACAGGAACTGGAGTGGCAGACAGTTGTGAGCTGCCGTGTGGATGCTGGAGAGTGAACCTTGAACCCTGCAAGAGCGGCCAGCGCTCTTAACTGTGGAGCCATCTCTCCAGCCACTATATTGAATTTTTTAAAAATATTTATTTATTTATTATGTATACAATATTATGTCTGTGTGTATGTCTGCAGGCCAGAAGAGGGCACCAGACCCCATTACAGATGGTTGTGAGCCACCATGTGGTTGCTGGGAATTGAACTCAGGACCTTTGGAAGAACAGGCAATGCTCTTAACCTCTGAGCCATCTCTCCAGCCCCTATATTGAATTCTTAATCATTTTTTATCGTTATACCTTGTTCTGACAAAGAGAACCAGTGTTTAAAAATGATACATCTCTCCTACTTTCCAAGTAGGAGTCTTCACATTTCCCTTAGGAAAGTTTCCCTCTCCTCTCTCCTTTCTGAAACAAGGTGCTCTGGAGGGCCAGCCTTGCTCACAGTGCTAGAAGAGTCTCTGCTTACCTTGAGCTGTTTGCTCAACTCCCCAAAACAGTGGTTCTCAGCCTATATGGGCCATGACCCCCGCCACGGGGGTCGCATATCACAGATCCTGCAGGTATCACAGATTTACATTACGATTCCTAACAGTAGCAAAATTGTAGTTATGAAGTAGCAATGGAATAATTTGATGGTTGGGGTCCCCACAACATGAGAAACTGTATGAAAGGGTGGCAGCACCAGGAAGGCTGACAACCGCTGCCCTAGCAGAGCGGCACACACCGGACACGCACCTGCCTGCTCCTGCTGAATCTCCAGCTTTTATTGCAGGTCGATAAGGAGACCAATACCGAAGAAGCAGTGGATAGCAATATGGCGGTCCGCCCCAAAGACCGCAGCGGCCTGAGCTCCCGACAGCATCCCTTCGTGAGAAGCAGCGTGATAGTGCGCTCACAAACCTTCTCCCCAGGCGAGCGGAGCCAGTACATCTGCAGGGTAAGAGGCAGCGCTGCCTGAAGACACTAAGGGCCACAAACAGCAGGTGTAGAACATCATACCCCGGGGGTCCTTTTCAGTGGGTTTGTTTCCCCCCCACACACAATGTCTTGCTGGCTGTAATGTAATTTACTTGGCAAAGAACTAAAGTATAAGGATTTAGATGCTAAGAACTGTTGATCTCCTATGTTTAGAAACATAAAGTGACTTAAGAAATGTATTTCGTATGTTTCATATGCATTTCTAACTGTATTAGTCATGCTGAAGAGAAAATGTGAGTTGGATTTTACAACACAGATTATGTTCTAAGATCTTGCGTTCCTGAATCAGACTCATAGTCCCTGGATGAAAATTGTGAGATTGATGTCAGTTTCCCCAAAGTCTACTTGATGAATTATTGTGAACTATAGTAAATGGCTTTAATATCACATACAGCTAGGCAGATACTTTTAAAATTATGAATTTATCCAGGCAATAAAATCTTTATTGAGCACCTTCCTAGAAACTCCGCCCCCTTCTCATTTGCACAACTTTGGTTCTTGTCAATGACTCAGAGCTTAAGTACCAAGCAGCTGAAGAAGCCGTGAGTTGCTATTGGTGGAATCAGTGCCGTGGGAAACAGAAGAGCAGTGGGGGCTGGAGTGGACGCAGGGCTGGGGTGGCCTTTCTTGATAGGGTGACCTTCAGCCGAGCCTGAGCTGGGGAGGAGTGAGCGTGTGTGTTCCAACAGCACAGGCTCTCAGCGCTGTCCTTAGAGAAACAAACCGCGGTTAGCTACAAGTACAGAACTCGCTGCCTCGTAAAACCTTTACATCCAGACTTTGATACACGGCTACCAAAAGGCAACTCTTGGGGATATTTAAGAAAATTAAGTTCAGAAAACCAAAGAATAGGGAAGAAATTATTTATGAAAGATTTCATAGAAATACAGCTCCTGGGCTGTGGCTGTGGCTCTGCAGTTGACCAGTTCCCCAGAGTGGCCCTGGGTTTGATCCTCAGCACAGAAGGGAAGGGAAAAGAAGATGTCGTTGACATTGTCTCTCTCTTCCTGTTGTGTTCTGTAGCCGCCTCCCTTCTGACGGCCACTAGCTGTTGGTTATTTTGTAATTCTCTCCTTTCCTTTTTGTCTCTGGTTCCCAGTTAAATCGGAGTGACAGTGACAGCTCAACCTTGGCCAGAAAGTCTTTGTTTGTCAGAAACTCCACGGAACGGCGCAGTTTGCGGGTTAAAAGGGTGAGTATTCCGTGGGGCAGGCTTGGAGACCCACACTCCCGGCTCTCAGGCTGGTGATGGAAGCCCTGGATCTCACTTACTGAGCCGGGGAGGATGTGTTTGTCCCTGGTCTGGAAACTGGTTTGCAGTGGTCTTCGGAGAAGGTGGTTGCTAGGCCCCCAGTGTCAGTGAGTTGAACCTCATTTCTAATGGGGACTTCAGCGTCTCCACCATGTCCAGCTCTTGAATGATTGTGGGAGAATGTAAACCTGGCACCTTCCCTGACGGAGCAGATATTCCACAAGGAGTAGCACACGGGTGCTTTGTGCGGGGTTTGGGGAGACAAGGGGTATTGTGGGATATTTTGTTCGCATTCTGACAATTAAGTTTGCTTTGAGTCAGAGGGCGGAGCTAACCACTAGCTAGTTGACCATAGAGGTTTTGGAGGACTGAGGACAGATAGGAGACAGGAAGTAGTAAGGCGGAGCTGAGAGAGGATCTTAGCCCTTCTGGATGGAGGAGCAGAAGACATTTTATAACTTGCAAAAACAATTATTTTTAGGGATTGGAAGTTAATATGGCTAGGACGATTCTCACTTCTTTCTACTCACCTGCCTTCCGAAGCAGCTCTTGCTTTTGGGGGATGGCAGCGTTGGGGCGTTTTTTTAACCAGAAGTGTTGAGGACCTGGGTAGAGCTGGGTTACTCATAAACTTAAGAACCCCTTGATCTAGACAAAGGCACGTTCTGAAACGTTGCTTATGTTGGGGTGTAGCTGGCTTGTAAACTGCGAGGGTGGCATTCTGACTTAGGGATCCCAGCAGGGAAGCTGTAGAGGTCTTGAGCGTACAAAGCACTGCAAAGATTTGCCTGTGTGGCTGTCACAGTGTGAGGACCCTCAGCAGTGCTGTCCTGAGCCCTCCTCACACTGCCTCTGGTACAGCTGTGTTGAGAGTGGTCTAGGGAATGGACACACAATGTAAACCAATGTAGCCTGTGAGTCAGTGCTGCCCATGTCTGTGAGAGCTCACTGCTGAGCACTGATCACCAATACACCACTGTACACCACTGTACACTAGTCCTCATGGAGGCTTCATGCACCTTTGCTGGTGTGTGTGTGTGTGTGTGTGTGTGTGTAACAGGCATATGCATACCACAGTATATGTGAAAATCAGGAACTTTTGGGAGTTGGCTCCTGTCTTCCACCTCGCTGAGACAAGGTCCCTCTTGTTCCCGCTGCTTCACTGTGCTCTAGCCTCGCTGGCCTGTGAGCGTCCAAGCAATTCTGTCAGTGTCTTGTATGAATGAGACGCATGCTGCCACCTCCAGCGTTTGCTTGGGTCATCTGTCCTATGTGCCAGCATGCTTACCCCTGAGCCATCACTCCAGTGCAGGGGGGGGAGTGTCTGACTGAAAGCAAGTCATGGGGTCAGGGCACCCACACATCTCGCTCTTTCTTTCTTTCCATGCTGTGCATGTGTGGAAAAGGCAGGGGTTGGATACAGGAAACCTAGTAACAATGTTACGGAAGCCAGGATATTTAGCGATGAGATCCCAAGCTGTGCCAGGTGGTGCAGGCCTGTTGTGTGACACTGTCCCTGGGAGGTGTGAATACATGTTTACTCGTCCCTCACAGGGAACCCACAGACCCAGTGTGAATACCAACAAAGCGCAACCCTTTAATCTTGGAGGGACCCACTGCAGAACAAGGCCCTTATATAATCCAGGCCCTTGGGAGGCCAAGTAGGAAGATCACAGTTCAAAGACAGCATACAAAGTGAGTCTGGGACCAACCTGGAACTAGTAAAACTGCCTTGAAATAGAAAGAGAACTGGGGGTGTAGCTCACTGGTAGGATGCCTAGACTTACAAGGTCCCAAGTTCAATTCCCAGGACGACTAAAGGAAAAACAAGTATTCTGGTTTGAGTGAGGCGTCAGTCCAAGAGGCACCAAAAGGTCCTCTCCATCACTGTGTCATGACCACCATGGTGACTCCCATCTCCAGACCAGAGCACTTGTGCCATATGGTCCCTTTTCTTCAGAATCTCAGCTCCCATTCCCACCGTGTGAATCCATGCAGAAATTCTGCTGTGGCCCTGCTTCCGTTATCCTCTTCAGCCTAGTTTAAGTTCTCTTCCTTGAATGGGTCTGACTCATCCCCGAGTCCTCCCTCTCTCAGCTGGCTTCTTGAGATGGGTAAGACACAAACTCACAGTTCACCGCTGCTTGCAGCCTCATCAAGGCCAGAGACACCATCCTTTCCCTAATACTATCCCCGTAACTCACCTGCCAGCAGGCATTTACTCCTATCTACTTGGAATGGTTTCTTGATAAATGGATAGATTGGCCCTAGGGAAGACAGTTGTGAGAGCAGACTGCACAGCAGGAAGTCAGGGAAGGAGCTGGAATGTAAACATCTGGACTGTAGGACAGAGGCCATCTCCACTGCGTTCTGACAACACTCACAGCCTTGGTAGCTAAGGAGCGAGCCGTGGTGTGTCCTGAACTAGAGGCTATATAACTCTTGTGATGCATTTGCTTTTCATTCACCATGAACTGTGCTATCCACTTAAAATCACTTTAATTATGTTTGCTTGTTTGTAAGGTGACCAACTAATGTGTGTGGGGACAATGGGCAACTTTGAGGAGATGGTTTTCTCTGCCCACCATGTGGATCCCAGGGATAGAACCCAGGTCATCAGACTACCTAGCGCCCACTTCTGAGATCTCTGTAGTTTACAATGGCTCAGCTTCATTGCATGCTCAGCTACTAACGTGGCAGGCTTGCCAGATAGCAGTCCTGCTGCTCTCATGGGACCCAGGCTGAAGGAGCTTCCACCTCTGGTCACTGCTATGTTCCCAGTGGGAGGCAGAAATGACAGATCTCACAGCACTTTGACAAGCGTCTCCCCGGAGGGGATACCTCTCCCACCGCCCTGTCTTTGGCCAAAGCAAGCCACATGGCCAGTTCTGTGTCCTGTCACGTGAGGAAGGGCAGAGGTAGGAAAGGGGCATCTGCTGTGTCTCCCTCCACAGGCCGTCTGCCAGCCCTCCCTCAGGAGGACTGCTCAGGAATGCCCTGTGCGCACATCTCTGGACCTGGAGCTGGACCTGCAGGCCTCGCTGACCCGCCAGAGCCGCCTCAACGACGAGCTGCAGGCCCTGAGGGACTTACGGCAGAAGCTGGAGGAACTGAAAGCTCAGGGAGAGACTGACCTTCCCCCAGGCGTGCTGGAGGATGAGAGATTCCAGAAGCTTCTGAAGCAAGCAGAGAAGCAGGTATGGAGTTCTGGGTCACCCCAGCAGGGGCTGGTGCAGATGTATGCTTAGGGGCGGGCACTTTGGAAGAGGGTCCCAACATGGGCATCTTCCCATCCTTTTCCTAGGACTTGGGGCATGGCCACCCCACCATTGTAGAGTCCTTCCTGCCCAAATATTGCTGTGGTGGTGGTTGTCCACCCAACCCCAAGGCAGCTCTGTAGTTTCCTGACAGAAAGGGAGCATGGCGGCATTGGGCGTTTCCGCAGATGGTACCCAGTGTTTGCATTTCAGCGCTCGGGAGAGTCCACTTAACCACAGGAGCTATAAATACGCTGCTAATTTTAATGTTTCTAAATTTTCCCTTTCCTTCCTGGAAAAAAGATTGCATTTCACTTTAATAGTACACATGCATTTGCCTTCACCCTAAAACCATGTCTAGAAGATGAGATAAGGTGACGGGATAAAGAAATGGGGCATCTCAGTGGGTTGCCCTGACTGGAACTTGCTGTGTAGACCAGGCTGGCGTCAAATAGATTCACCTGCCTCTATCGCAAGGCGACGGGATTAAAGGTGTGCACCACGTGTACGCTGTATTGTTATTGTGGAGATTTGTTTCTGTTTTTGGGGTTTTGTTTTGAGACAGCTCCTCACTGAATTCAGCTGATCTTTAAGAATGTCCTTAATCTTAGGACTCTGAAAGTAGAGACAGGTGGATCTTTGTGAGTTCTGGTCTACATAATGAATTCTAGGATTGCCAGGGTCATATAATGAGACCCTGTCTCAAAAATACAAACAAAACAAAAAAGAGAACATGCAATCCCCCTGCCTCATCCTCCCAAGCGTGGGCACTATAGGCATGCACTATCCCTCCTAGCAAAAATCAAATGTTTAAAAGGGATTCTTTTTATGTGCCACCTAAATATTACTGAGTCTGCCTGAATAGAATACTGATTTATTCTCAGGGTTAGGATTTATATTTTGGCTTAGCGATCTGTATTCATTGCTACAATTAAATAGGGCTTCCCATACAGCTGGAATGTTACACGTGCCTGAACGTTATTCTTTTAATGTGGCCCTTTGGGTGGCGATCTGAAGAACAGCAGGGGATTCCTGGAAGTGTCCACTAGAAAAGGACCCTCGGTAACAAGTTTGTCTTTTGGACTGATATGCTGGGTCCCACCTGGTGGCGGTGTTGAGAAGCAGCTGAGCCACAAGGACACTAAGCTCCTCAGCTGAGGACTCCTAGCTGAAGGAGCTGTTGGACGGTGGAGGTCTAGTTGGGAGAGGGGAGTCACGTGGTGCCTTTGAAAGGCCTCATTTCCAGATAGGCCTGTGCTCCCCCGCACACTCCCCACAGCCATTTCCTGCCCCCGTGCATGGGTTCAGACACAACAGAGCTGTGGCAGGGTTTGGAGAAGAGATGGAGGAGGGGACTTGGGGTGGAACTTTCACCAGACTCTTTGGGTGTGTGGACACCAGGGGCCAGGGTCGAGCTTCCATCAGAATCTTCTTCCCTTTCAGGTGTTCTCTTAGGTGTTGCTACAGCAACAAGAAGTGGCTAATATGCTGGTGAGGAAAGAACGGTCCAAACAGATCTGAGATTTAAAAGATTCTTTGAATGTGTTAAGCATTATATGTCCACAATTTAGGCAAATATCTAAGAAAATTCAAGAACTAAATAACAGAATGATGAGAACTGACAGGTGGGGCTGTTGGTGGCCCTTGGGGGGGGGGGGCCATGACTGTGGCAGGAATGCCCATAGTCCACCCTGTGCTTGGGGACTCTGGGACAAGCTCCAGGAGTAGCAGCCGTAAGGGTTCCTAGCATCCTGATGTAAAGCATGTATGCACACGTGCACACACACACACATGCAGCCCTCTCACTTCACTGGGAAGGAAGTGTGCACATAGACACAGCAGCCTGTACACACATGCACACACGCATGTGTGCGCGCACACACACACAGCCCTTTCATTGCCACCGTTTCCCTGTGAGGCTGGGCATGTGATTTCTATCAGATCATCATAAAGTGCCTAACGGTGACCCTGCCAATCACCATAGAAAATATGAATGTGCCTCCTAGGGAAACAGCAGCCCCAGCAGCCAACCCTGGACCTGACCCCCCCCCCCAGGCTCTCAGGATCGTCCCCCGTAAGCCTCCATGTTGACAGCAGAAAGTCTCTTTTATAGCTTACAATAAAAATCAAATGTTCATGCCCGCGGATTGTGCTTCCCCTTAGGAAGCGGAGTGAGGAGCCGAGGACTGTAAACTTAGATGCTGTGTTCCTTGTTCTGTCAGGCTTGACGTGGCTGTGAGTGAGCCGCTGGGCCTTGCTGCAGGCCAGGTCTTTTCACATAAACGGAAGGCGAGTCACCTTAGTTATGCGTTAGTTATGGAGCCTAACGCATAGAAAGTGCCAGGGTGCGAGAGGATTTTGTTGTTGTTTGCTTGTTTTAATTTCAAGTGATACATATGCTAATACTTTTAAAAGTTAGGCTATACTGAAAAAAATGCCGACTATATTAATATTCTGTTATGTCTTGTTCTTCTTGAAAGTGCTGGGACTCTCATTGTGTGGGGGAAGCAGAAAGCAAGTCCCATAATGGAACTGTTAAGGAAAGGCAAGGCAGGCCAAGGCCTTGAGGAGACTCCGTGAGGAGGGGAATGTGGCTGGTGGTCCAGAAAGGGACCAGAAGAAGCCGACTGAACTGCAGTGTGACCAGGGTAGTCACAGCTACACACTCAGCTGTCACCTGGTGTGACCTGGCAGCTCCCCCAGGCATTGCCTGATCTGCTCCACTTCCGCAGGCCCCGGGGAGACTGGGAAGGAAAGACACCAACAGTCAGTTGCCCACGGAATTCCTCCTCTTAAAACAGCTTCCAGGGGGAAATAAAACAGCCAAACCTGTCCCACATACTGTAGCCTTCCTTGTCCGAAGTCACATACGTGGTCTCAGTTGCCTTTAGTAAGCTAGAAACGTTAAAGAGAAAACTGCAGAGATGAAGGGCTGGTAGCTCCGGGTGTTTTAGTGATCGTTCTGCTGTTACTGGCTACTGCCCGTCAGCTCTCCTGGTACCTGTACACGCAGCTGTATTTGGTCAGGAACAATACATGCAGACTCAAAGTTAAAAGAGAAAGTGAGCGACAGGCTGAGTTGTGGCTCCGAGAGTTATTAAACTTCAAACCTGACCGCTGCCCTTGGCTCCCCGGCACACGGGTGGAAAGCCAGGAAGAGAGGCTTGTGTGCGCTGTGCTGGGGTGGAGCATCATGGGAACCCCTTCTGCTCAGTTTCGTTACCAACTAAAAGCACCCCTAATTTATTTTTTTCTTTCTGAGTTTTCCCCTTGTTTGTCTTCTTGCTGGTGTTGGGGATTATTGCTGGTTGGGTTTGTTTGTTTGTTTGTGTTTGGTGGGGTGAACTTTAGGTATAGCTCAGGCTGGCCTTAAACTGATGACAATTCTCCTGCCTCAACCTTCGGGGTACTTGAATTATAGGCATGCGCTCCCTCATCTGGCTTCTCATTCTTATTTACTTATGCGCTGATTCACTGGTCGGTTTGCTCTTGAAACACAGTCTCTATGTACGCCAGGCTTTTCTGGAGCCCTCTGTGTAGCTCAGGCTATCCCAGATTTACAGTCTTCCTAGTTAGCTTTCCAAGCCACTCTGCCTCGCTCTTAAAATGTTTTTTAATGTTAAGTTGAAAAATAAAAAAAGTTAACCCAAGAAAACGTTAACATTGTTTTCAATTTTTATAATTAATACACTCTCTACTCTTGTTTTTCTCATTCATTGAACTGTATCTGTTTTGTTCACAACCCTCCCCTCCCCTCTAATAGACTGTAGCCAAAACGGAGTGACTCACACTGAGACAGGAGGCTTACTGGTGCTGACTCAGACGCTGAGTGATTTCCGTGGGTTAGCTCCTTTAAATTCCTAACCCTTTGGAGTACCTATCCCAAAGATATTACTGCCCAAGGACTAGCCAAGCCCCTGCCTCAGACTCAGAGCTAGGAAGTACTCAAAAGAGAATTCAAAATCAGACAGTAAGCCCCAGGGTCCGCCATCTTCATCTGCTAACACAGAATATCCCTACCAAAGGTGACCATACGTATTTGCTTATTAGGTGACCACATGGAGGAAATGGGGAAGCAGCCGTCAGTGAACAATATTATTGGTCTATTTGTATTAAAATATATGTGTGTGAGTGTCTAATACAACATTAACAGTAACACAGAGTGAACTGTAGTAAAGCCTTGGGGGACAGTGAGAACTTGGTGCCAGAAGGGACTAAGGGGATGTGAGAACGGATGGTGGTCCATCTGTCCCTTAGCCTGCAGCAGGTCACACAGTGTGTCCCTGGGTGCGGGACTTGAAGCCCCATACTTATGCGCCATTGCTTAGTAGTCAGGTGCACTTAGGAAGCTTTTTAACTGGCTGACACAGGGAAACGGGGCTGGGGAGGAAAGAGTTTGTGAGTGTATTTACTGAAATATTACCTATTCAACACTAGTGGTTTTCAGTTTTAGGTTTTTGTTGTTTGACGTTTTCATTGTTGCTTGTTTTGTTTTTTGATTTTGAGAGTCCTCAGGTTTGCCTGATGTAAAAATTTTAAGCGTGGTTATTGTGTCACCTAGGTTAGCAGGAGCCTAGCATGTGGCTGTTGTCCCCTAATGCCCAACAAAAGCTGCCCTTGGCTGCGCGCCTTGGCCTCCAGCTGAGCCTTGCAGCATCTCCAGGTTTCTAATCAAGCCCTTATCTGTTGCCCCACTGTTCTTTCCTCTGCCAGGCTGAGCAGACGAAAGAAGAGCAGAAGCAAGGCCTGAACGCAGAGAAACTGATGAGGCAGGCGTCCAAGGATGTGTGCCGGCTGCGGGAGCAGAGCCGGAAGGTGCCCCGGCAGGTGCAGTCCTTCAGGTAAGTGGCTTCTGGGCACCTGCTCCTTCTGTGGCGTCCCCCTCCTGCGCCATGATTGCACAAGAATTCACCTCAGGACTAAGTGACCCTTGCCACTGTGTCTTTCCCTGGTATGAATATAGTTGTACATGCGCTCCACACTGAGGTGACACCCACTAATCCTGTCTCCCCAGCAGCCCAGAACCTCTGATTGTCATGAGTTCATCTCATTGAGAAAGCTTCACCCAGGATACAGAAAAATACACAAAAGCCATGGATCTTTGGGGGATTTTGTTCGCTCATTTTCTGGCCATTCCTTGGGTACCATTCTCTCTCTTTCTCTTTCTCTCTCTCTCTCTCTCACACACACACACACAACACATACACACACGCAGAAGCACACATGCAGACACACCTTGCACTGTGCTGACACCCACAGTACAGCAATGGAACACATGCTTCCTGCTCCTACAGGGACCCCAGTCTGACAGGACCGAGGTCCACAGCCCCTGCAGGGCCATGCAGAGCGGTTTCATGTCGTGCGGATGAATCTGGACCATGAGAGAATCTGGAGAGAACTCCAGTCTGTGTAGGCCAGATATGCAGGCTCTACAGGTCAGCTCAAGGAGGGCACCATTGGAGTCCACTGTGGAAGGGTTCCACCAGGTCTTGAGGCACTGGCTGTGGTGGCTGTGAGGAACGGCGCAGACAGAGCTGTCCCAGGCGAGTTTGTCAGACTCCACAGGGCCTGAACACCACACAGAAGGATTTCAGGTGTGGCTTTGAGTACTGAGGAAGCCAGGTCTCTGAGAAAGTCACGGTGGGGATCCTGCTGGGGCAGGCATTGGAGGCACGGAGGGGAAACTGAGGCAGAGAGCAGGGGAGAGGAGAGTGTTCACAGTGAGGATTTCCTGCTTTTGCATAGCCTGGGTAAACCATGCTGTCGGCCAGCCAGGTAACTCCACCCAATGGACAGTCAGAAATCAAGCTCTGGAGGGGTTAAGGGTCACACGGAGAGAGTTCCCACGGTAGAAACAGGCAACACATCCCAGAAAGCGAGGGAAGGTGACCAGGAGAGGACACCTGCTGGGCACTGGCAAAGGTGAAAAGGACTGTTCTAGAGCTAGAAGGAGCTCAGAGTGTGGTCCTGGGGCCGAAGAACCGGAAAGGACAGACTGTTGGACACTGAGACGTAAGAGAAGAGAATTAAAATGTCCCCAGATCATGTAACATAGGGGCCTCAGAGACCATGCCAGTGGGTCAAGTATAGGAGGATCGCAGAAAAAGCTTTCTCTACTTGTTTTATGTTCATCTTAGTTTTGACTTAGGTTTCGTATAGAGAAATCCACAGAGCTTCTAAGCTTGGGCCAGCAAGATGGTTCAGTGGGCAAAGGTGCTTGCGGCCAAGCCTGATGGCCTGAGTTCAGGGCCTGCTTAGAACCCACATGGTGGAAGGAGAGCCAGTTCCCATGAGTGTCCTCTGACCGCCATACGCGTACTGTGACGTGCTCACCTATACACAGACTCTCCTTCCCTCCTCTCTTTCTCTCTTCCCTCTCTCCCTCATATGTGTGCACACACACAAATAAATGTAAAAGGAGAGAAAAAGAGAACCAGTTAGCTTTTAGGTTGTGGAGAGGGATTGGGAGAGAGGCTGTTTGGGAGCAGGAAAGGAAGGACTCATGGCGGACGGGAAGCTTTGAAGGGCAGGAGCTGGCATCAGGCACGTGAGACTTCAGAGCAGGGGCATGTTGACAGAGGTGTCTGTCCCACCCAGTCCCAAAGAAACACACAGAAGCCTGCATTAATTATAAACTCGTTGGCCTATTAGCTCAGGCTTTCTTATTAACTAACTCTTATATTAACCCATAATTCTTGTCTTGTTAGCCACATGGCTTGGTACCTTTATCAGTGAGGCATTCTCATCTTGTTTCCTCTGCATCTGATGATTGCAGACTGAGATTGAGCCTTTTTGCTTCCCAGAATTCTCCAATGCCGCGCACCGCCACCGCCCCCCCCCCCATGTCTGCGCTCTGTGCGCTGGCAACAGTTCAAGAGCTTCGGGCAAGGGGGCTGGAGGTTAAAATACACAGACACACACAGACAGAGAGACAGCGACACGGGTCATCCTTGAATTCCCCAAGAATGCCCCCTTTGTTGTGTTCAGGGGCAGATTATATAGGGATAGCCACGCCCCAGCCAAACCCACCAGAAACCACTCTCCTGCCATCAGGAACTCCTGAAGGTCTCGTGCTCAGAGCAGCTGTAGGCACTCAGATCAGGGGATTACAAGAAATTCAGGATCTGAGGTCTCACTGCTCCCAACACTCCTAGTCTGGTTGCTCCGCCTATACTTCCTGCCTGGGTACTGGCCAATCAGCACTTTATTAAACCAATACAAGTGACAAATCTTTACAGGATCTAAGACCATTGTCCCACAGTAGGAGCAGGAAGCTGAGGTGCTGAAGGTCCTATATGTACAGGTAAAGGACTGGAGCTTGCTGGCTAGCCAATCTCACTGAATCAGCAAGCTCCAAGTTCAGTAAGAGACCCTGTCTCAAAGGGCTGACAAGGTGCCTCAGCGGTAAGGACACCTGTCCCCAGGGCAGGCAACACGAGTTTGTTCCCTAGGACCTACATAATAGAAGGAGATAGCCAACTCCACAGGGTGTCCTCCACCCTCCACACGTGTGTGCGCGTGCACACACTACACGTAAGAAAAAGTAATGAACAATTTAATAATGTGGAGAGTGTCCCTGTCCCTGCCTTCCTTCACATGGGTTTGTTCTGACAAACTTGACTCTGGGAATTTCAGTTCAGCATTTTGACCCTTTTGAAGCTTCTCTTACCTTAGAAATATCCGAACACAGCCCCACGCCCCTGATGGGTCACAAATGCTCTTCAGTTGGGAACCCTCGGGGAACACAGTGACTTAGTGTGTAGGGGACTTGGAACCAGAGGGACTGGATGTGCCACCCACCCTTAAAGCAAGGAAGATGCAGCCTGGGACGATGGCTCAGTGGGGAGAGGCACTTGTCCCCACACTCGGTGGTCTGAGTTCAACCCCCAGGGCCCACGGAGAAGGAGGGGACTGACTCCCACAAGTGGTAGGAGTTTCCTCTGACATCACAACACCATGGCATTGCACCCCTTACACAAACACTAAATAAAAATGGCTATAAACAATGATTAAAAATGAAGGCTCTCGTGATTTTAAGTGTGGTTTCTGGGATTGTGGAGACAGCCCTGGGGCTCTCAGAATTCCCAGGATGATGCTGAGTGGCCCTCTCCCTCTCTCCCTCTAGGGAGAAGATAGCCTACTTCACGCGAGCGAAGATCAGCATTCCGTCCCTGCCAGCTGACGACGTGTGACCCTGCGGCTCGATGTTACTCCCCACCTGCTCTCTTTCCAAGGGAGGGTCAAAGACTGAACATTTGCTGTTTGTTGTTTTTATTTTTGTTGGGGGGCGGGGCTTTTGTTGCCTGTAACCTAACTGTCAATCTTGAAGAACTTCCGTTTCTCACCAGTTTCATCAGGTTAATCTCTAAGCTCCTTTGAATGTAACTCTTACATGCTTTGCGAAGGAAAAAGAATTCACAGGACTGAAACGGGGTGATCTGGTCCCCACGTGTGGCACACCCCTGGGTTTCACTGTGCAAAGTGGAACAGAGGCCGCAGGTGCCCAGTGCATGCCTGCTGAGCCCACTGCAGGGGGCAGCCGCGCAGGAGCTGAGAAGCTGCTCCCACCAAACCAGAGTCCTGAGCTAGAAAGCCACACTTCCCCACTGAAGGTGCTCGCAAGCAAGAATCGTCCTGCGTCCACCCGAAACAGGCGCGTCCTTCCGTCAGCTGGGTCTGGCCCTCTCATTTCCACAAGACATTTCTTTCTGCCCTCCTAAACTTGTCTGGAGAAAACAAAACGTGTGAAATGCTGAATACAAGAACATGAAAAGCCAAGGTATAGTCCTACTGTAGAGAGCTGTGGTTGGGACAGAAAGGGAAGGGGGCACCAGCTCCCGAAAAACACACCAAGGAAACACAACTGATACTTATGTGGCCTCTGCTTCTAACACAATCTGAACCTGCAGAGCCGTCTTTCTGGCCTGTACCAGTCCTAGGGATAAAGGCAATGCCACAGAGAAGCATGAGGTGGCCCTGGGTTCTAATGACAGTGTAGGCAGAGCAGAGGGGACACCCACAGCACACGCGGTGTGGAGGGGACATACATACCCATGTTCAGTAGGTGAGGTCGGAGGACAGGGCGCATCTTAATGCTGGCCAAAGAGAACAGTTCGTCCACAGGTTTCTAGGCTTACTAGGAACTATTTTGCAGCTGTCATCTTTAGGGGTCTCTCAGTGAGTCATAGCAGTCGGACGCAAAAACAGGGTGTGCCTGAGGGTACTGAGAGTGTGGACTGGGTCACTTAAACATATATATATTTGGGGGGAACAAACGAGATAGAAATTGGTCAAAGTATCCTATTCTCCGGGTTGGGTTTTAACCAGAACAGGGCACTTCTTTTTTAAAAAAAGATAAAGAAAGGGAGAGGAAAGAAAAAGACTCAGCATAAAAGTGTTAAAATACATAGGTTTTAGGTAATTTAAACCATACTTACTTAGTCTGTCATACTGGAAGAAGCCGGGTTTTGGTGAGCCATCTTATATAGCAAGCTAAATTATTTTTATTTTTTTAATGCAAAATAATTTTATAGGAATTTTACAAAGAAAGTTAGGCAAGAAAAAAATCTGTTTTAAAAAGAGTTACGTTCTGCTGGAATCCCCATTAGTAAGAACTTTTATTTTCCTGAATCTATGCAGATTTTAGAAAGTTCATCCTATCAGAATCAAAATGTATACTCAGCCAGAACTTCAGTTATCAGTTGCCGCACGGAAAACTCCAGTCGTTTCTCCCCTGAGTGTTCCACAGCTTACACCCAACTTCTTAGCAGATGTAACTGGACGTGATAGCACTTGGGACAGAAACCAGCCTTAGTGGCAGACTGAGTCCCGTTTGTCCTGTAGGTGACTGGAGGGAGCTGGAGTGCCCCGCCCCCCCATCCAGGTCAACTGTGAACAGCAGGTTTATTTAATACAGTGCTAAATAAAGGTCAGCTGTCTTCAGCAGCAGAGTTTGGCCCACGGACCTGTCCGTAGGATTTTGTGTAGTTGTACCGTACGATTTTATTTTCATTTATTTATTTACGGTCTTATTTATGTTCTGTTTAATATATAGTTCGGTTCTGACCATCTTAAATGTTGGGCTTACAAGAGGCTATATTGGAGTGTTACAGCTTTATGATCTTCATCAGTTTTATTGCTAACTTTTTGTATTACAAAAAGTCTCAGACGAGTACTAAAGAATAAAGTGTGTCTCAGGCTGGTAGCTCACAGTTGTGACTGGGGGGCTTTGGTTTGATTTTACAGAACATGCTCGTTTCTAACACGAGAGAAGAACTTATTCTAGTAGATTCTTCCCCCACACTAAGAGTCAGCAATAGTATTGTGGATTACACGCAGCTTGACGTGGGCCGCCGCATTTGTATTAACCCACGATTCAAAATCATCTTACTAACTCAATCACAAAACCATATGGGAAAATAAAAATTTTAATGTTATTAAAAAATATTTTTAAAGGTAGAATTTATTCTGGACAGGACAAAAAGAATTTAATATTTAGCTCTCAAGTTTGGATTATCAGTATATTATTACAGTTCTATATACCAGACTTTTAAGTGTTACAGATACAAAAAGAGTATTACTTGCCAAATGAACAAAGTTTAGCTGAGTCTCTGTAGCATACAAATTAAATACTTTTTTAAAAAATTTGCTATGAATTTATATTATATTAACTATGAGAAGCTCAGGACTGCACGAACTGTTTAATCAGGTTGAACCCTGCATATGTTTCTGTTCTCATCGGCGCTGTGTGTAAAAGTGTTCAAATACAGCACACGGACTGTCTTCTGCTGCACTTTCCGTGTGTTTATGAAAACACTCAGTAATTTTTTTTAAAAAAAAAAACAAGGATACATATTTCCTAATACTGTATTTCAGCGTTGCTTATTGTTCGGCTCATTTCCCTGATTGGCACAAATACAAGAATCTACTTGAACCATGTACCAAGCAAATATAAAATGTTCCATGAAGAATTCCTCAGGCCAAAAACTTGTCATGAGCAGTCCTTGATTAGACTGTAGATCTCAAGGATAAACGAGATGGGGTATTTTTGTTTCTCCAGCAAAACAAGGGCTGATGAGTCTGTGGGCCCCGGCTACCCTACCCAAGCTGGCAGCGTTCTTCCAAAGGAGGCAGCCGTCCCAGGAGACACTGTGCCCACCCACACACGCCAGTCCCAACCTCTGCCCCAGAACCAAAGCAGGCAGGACATTCCACCCCACCACACAGGGACAGAGGGAGGTGCACTTTTGCGTGGCACATTCTACCTGAGTTCCCAGAATCCACGAGAACCGCTCTGTTCAGAGGCAGGCATGGATGTTTCTGATGTGGGAAGAACTCTCTAGAGAGAGGTCTCTGGAAAGGGTGTCCCATTGAGTCCTTCCAGGACCAAGCAAGTGTTTTGTTCTTGTTGTTGTTGCTTTTACTGTCCTCGGTTGTCATGTATTTTAAATGAGTATCCACTGAGATCTTAGTTTCCTAAGTTACTTTAGGTACCCGACAGTACATGGTCAACATCACGTCTGTTTCCCACATGACTCCTCTCCACGTGAACGATCCTTTCAGAGCCACAAAAGCGCCCATATGATGTTTGGTTTACCCACTCCCTGTGTGTGTGCAATCACAGCCTATTTTAAAGGCTGACAAAGTTCGTAAGCTCACTAATGGCTGATTACATCAAAAGGTCCTGATTCATCTGGCTCCAAATAGAAAAGACGCAGTTGTAGAAAGAAACTTGTATTTAGAAGTTAATAGTCACAGAAAGGAAGTATGCATTTGGGAAACTCAAAATCACACTGAGTAGGGGTGATTTTAGCAGGAGATCCTACCAAGTCCGGCTGGAGCGAGCACCTGCTGAAGAGTAGAAAGGCCACTGATCCACTTGGCTTAGATTTCTGAGCTGGCGTGTTTCAGCTCCAGCTGCTGACAGTGGTCTTGCAATCCTGCCACTGCATAGTGGCCCAAGGCGGGGGCAGCCGGGCTCCAGCAGGCTGCACAGTGGAGCAGGCACCCTCCCAGCACCAGGCAGAAGCCAGCAAACCAGCCAAGGAAAAGGGCCTCCCCAAACTCCCACCTGGGCACAATTTCAGGCAGGGTCTCATCCCAGAACTCCTGAACCGTCACGTGGGCCACCCAGGAGACAGGAACCAGGACCAGCACGCCCGAAGTCCAGAGCAGGAGCCCTCCCAAGATGAGCAGCCGCCTCTTCAGACCCTTCTGGCTCTCTCCGAGCCTCCAGCAGTCCAGGCCACAGCCAGAGCCCAGCAGCCCCAGCAGCCCCAGTCCATTCGACAGAGACATCAGGATCCTGGAGATCTGGAGTTCAGCTGGCAAGGCCAGGAAGGAGTCAAAGTCCTTGCATTGCCTCCCCACTTCCTCCTGGATGACGCAGGCTTTCCAGAGCCCCATGGTCCAGTTTTCCATCTCGTTCAGGTCCAGGTTGAGATTCTTCCAGTGGGGCAAGTAGTTGGTGAGGCAGGCTAAAACCCATCCCAGCAGGGCTAGCAGAAGTGCAGCGGACTGCGTGGCTTTCCGGAAAACCAAGCCCATTAGAACGTCCCGCGAGCCTGAGCCAGCCCGACTCCTGCCCCGCGCTTGCTGTAAAAAAAAGTGTGACACTTAGCTCTTGCAGAGCTTAGACATAGTTTTGCATTGTGTGTATAGGAGGCTGCCTGCCAGGTCTACTATTGTTTGAGTCCATGTTGAAAAGGTTTCAGAAGAGGACAGGGAAACACTGCTAGGAACCAGCAATGCTAAGGTGTGGCCCGGGGCTGTGTTTGTGTCCTGTGGGCTGAAGTTTGTGCAGAGCACTTTGTCAGGGAGCCTCTGAGGTCAAGTTGTGCTAACCCTTTCATTGTGAAGGTTTACCTGGCTTTCACATTCCCAACGCTCCTAACAAGCCGGAGAATTAAGTCTAAATGTAAAAAAAAAAAAAAACCTCTTAATTGAAGGTTCGGGTTCCACTCCTCCCGCTTTGTGCTGTGCTAATTACAGCTGTCAGATTTTCATCTGTTAGAGTTTCTGTGCGTGTGTTATGATAATAATACTGGGTGTTACCATCTTTGCAAAAAAAAAAAAAAGAGGTTCAGAGAGAAGTATTTCTTAACCAAATAAATCAATCTTATCAGGAATCCCTCTAGACTTTAAATCGGGCCTGTTTTGAAAATTCTTTGGCTACACAGTGCAGAGTGCAGGAGGCGATGTCGGCCCTCACTTATCTGCACGCCTTTGTGTTAAGTCACAAGCATAAGCCATAAATAGCTGTTGGGCTCTGAGAATTTGGAGGGATTTTCTTCTTTCTGTTTTTTGTTTCTTTGCTGAAATTAACTTTTTAGGCTGTAGGGAAGAGAAGCAGCGGGGCCTTTGGGTCCAAGTCAACATGGTTGCTCCCGTTTCACTACGTCTCCCCACGTCTGTCGTCTGGGACGGAACACACAAGTTTTCATTCCGACAAATGAACCGAGAGAAGCTAGAGAGCAAGAAAAAAAAAAAAAACTCCTGCTGGAAATATTTTTCCCCTTTTTAAGCTTGAAGTTTTTGAGTAAAGAGATGAGGACTGAGATTGGCTACGACGTAAAAATAGTCAAAGCCCACAGTGTTCTGGAGGTCCAACCAGAACATCCGGGAACTCCAGCTTCCTAAAGTCCTCAGAGTTCAGAAGGCTCCTGGGAACATTTAAGCCAGAGTAGAATCGCCCTGGAGGTGGCATTTGGCGACTGACTTAGCCTGTGGCTCTGCTAATAAACAGGACCGCAGATTGTTATTACTTTCTTTAGGAAGGAGAAAGAAATTATGGTTTCCACGTGGAAACAGCAACACAGCTTACCCACAAACGAATACCTCAAAGCACTGGACTGACTGTATTGGGCACACACTGGAAATCAATATTTTTCCTCCACACATAGCTACATAATGTTTGCCATCATGATCTCCTTATAGATAAACTTCCTTTCATTCTTCAGATTTGAGAAGCACGCCTCTAGTATAGACCAAAAGAAAAAGGTTAGCAAATTTATTTAAAAAAAAAAAAAAGTGAGCAGAACAATTAAGTTACATAACAGAGACGTTTTGTCATCGGTGACAAAGGACATGACTAGGCCCCGCTGGTGGCTTACACTTGAGGCTGTGCAGTTCCGTTTTCCAGATACGAACCGTGGTCTTGCAATCCTGCCACTTCATAGTGGCCCGAGGAGGGGGCAGCCGGGCTCCAGCAGGCTGCACAGTGGAGCAGGCACCCTCCCAGCACCAGGCAGAAGCCAGCAAACCAGCCAAGGAAAAGGGCCTCCCCAAACTCCCACCTGGGCACAATTTCAGGCAGGGTCTCATCCCAGAACTCCTGAACCGTCACGTGGGCCACCCAGGAGACAGGAACCAGGACCAGCACGCCCGAAGTCCAGAGCAGGAGCCCTCCCAAGTTGAGCAGCCGCCTCTTCAGACCCTTCTGGCTCTCTCCGAGCCTCCAGCAGTCCAGGCCACAGCCAGAGCCCAGCAGCCCCAGCAGCCCCAGCCCATTCGACAGAGACATCAGGATCCTGGAGATCTGGAGTTCAGCTGGCAAGGCCAGGAAGGAGTCAAAGTCCTTGCATTGCCTCCCCACTTCCTCCTGGATGACGCAGGCTTTCCAGAGCCCCATGGTCCAGTTTTCCATCTCGTTCAGGTCCAGGTTGAGGTTCTTCCAGTGGGGCAGATACGTTGTAATAATGGCCAGGACCCATCCTAGCAGTGAGAGCGAAAGCCCTGCAGATTGCATGGCCGTTCTGAAGATGAAAGCCATTGGGGCAGATGGTGCAGCTCGGCCACTCTATAGAATCTGCTGCCCTCGGCGGTTGACAGTGGTGTGACGGTCTTGATCCTATGCCACCCGGAATATAAGCTTTGGTCATTCACTCCCTGGGCGCTCTGAAATACGTTTTTGTTCCTCTTGAATATAGTGTTTCATGTAAAGGGTAGAGGAATCTGTTAAAAACTATGAGTTAGGCTTTCTGATAAGGATTTGATCTGCTACTTTCCAATTTGCTTGGTAAAATTCTATCCCCAACGCTTGACGGGTATAAGTCTGAAGACGAACAAAGAGGCCTCTATGACCCCTCACCCTAACGTACAACAGAAATCTTTGTGCTTCGGTATGGATTAATTAGATTTTAAGTGGTGATAAAAGGTCAGCTCTTTCTGCAACAGGCCCTCATTGTAACGGCTGCATCTGAGATTTCAGGGATGCAGCAAAACAAGGACCTTGTAAAGAAAGGTAGACTGTTTCCCTATAATCTATTCTCCTCAGCATTCCTCAACCTACACAGGCCCGTGTTCCTGAGTGTCACAGCGATTCCCTCAGGACTTGGCAGGAAGATTTCCTCAGATTCCTTTGAAAGTCAGAGCCTGGTTCACCACCTTAATTAAAATGAAAAGGACCTGGGTTGATGCCCAGAGAAACTCAGTGAGGGATGGGGCATTATGGGAAACTCCAGCTCTTCTTTACTCTTTGGTCCATCCTCGTCCATTAGGCACTGGGTGAAGCCTGGTGTCTCCTGGTGCTGATGTCGCCCAGAGCTGAACATCCCTTCCTCTTTCAGGTGCAAAGGCAGGGGAGCAAAAGTCTGCTCTGAGAATAGCCACGATGGGGCTGACCTTTGAGGCTTTATCTCGTTGTTTTGCTTCAGGCCACACCTTGCGAGCATACCTCAGGCAAGCATGACCCCTCAAAGAACACTGGGTCCCAGGCCAGCACAAAAGGCCGCGTGCCCCAGATTCCCGGCGCTGTTGCATGTCTGGCAGGGCCCAGCCCCTCTCTCAGAGCTGCCGCCTGAGTGAGTGTAACTCAGAGAAGGAAGACCACTGTGCTTCGTGGAGCATAAAGCAAGGCCAGTTCAGGACCAGAGAAAGCCATTCATGACACGGACACGGGCTCCGAAATCCAGGAGCCTTAGAATTTGAGGGAATGCTATTTTTTTTTTCTTTTTTTGCATTCAGCTGATTTTTTTTTTTTTATGGCTGTCAGAGTGAAGGTGTAGCTCAAGGGCAGAGTCCTTGACTAAGAGCAGAGGGCCCTGGGTTCCATTTCCAGCACTTCAAAATTAGGTTTGCCAACATGTGACTTTTTTTTTTCTTTCCTCAATGCTAGGCTCAGTCCCAGGGCAAAACATGCACTAGGCAAGCACGCTACCATTAAGCTAGCCCAAGCACTAGTTACCGTCCGTGTGCAGATTTTCAGAATCCCTTGGACTAGGTCAATGTCCTCAGTGTGATGAAGCGAGCCCTGAGTTTGGACATAGAGACACATGATCCAGAAGAGGCTGGCACGGGGCCTCGGGCCTGTCAGGAGATGGGTAAGATGGAGCTCAAACTTCTTTGCGGAGCCTGGCAGGTTGGTGGCGGTCCTAGCAGCAGCCACTGATGGGGAGAACACGGATATCACATGGAAACATCCTTTCTAAAAGTGTAATGAGTACAGGCCGTTTGTGAGACAGTGAGTTCTCTGTCCCAGATGGGTTTAAACCAAGGATGCCCTGCCTCAGGAAGGCTCCGCTAGGAGGTCAGCTGGACCGGTTTGGTCTCTTTGCACCTTCCACACTCACTTCTTACAGCTTTGAAAGCAGTGTTGTTTGATGAGTGTGGTCTGGCCTAGAATTAAGTCCCTAAAAGGCAACCAAGAAGAGTCGTGCAATCCCACCATGGCCCTGTGGGGTCCTCATTTGAGCGGGAAAAGATCCTTGTCAAACAACTAAATCAGGGGCCAGAGAAAAACGTAGAGCTTTGAAGAAGGTCACGTGGCTCAGTGGGTAAAGGCCACTGCTCCCAAGTCTGAGGACCTGAGTTCTCTCCCAGGTCCCACAGGGTGGAAGGAGAGAACCAACTCCTGGAAGTCATCCCCTGTTCTCCACAAGTACACAGTGGTGTGTACACACATGCACACACATTTAATAAATATGCAGCGGTGTGTCCACTCCACACACGTGCACACACATGTAAATAAATACATTTTTATTGCCTCACATTTATTTTATCTTATTTTTATGCATATGGATATTTTGCCTACGTGTGCATCTGTGCACCACATACGTGAGGCCAGAAGAAGGTGTTGGATCCCTGGGAACTGGAGTTACAGATGGTTGTGAGCCACCATGAGGGTGTTGGGAGATCAAACCTGGTCCTGGGTCCTCTAGAAGAACAGCCACTGAACCTTCTCTCCAGGTCCAAAAAAATCAATGAAATAAAATAAAAATTAAGAGCTGGGGGCTTAAAGGCAGATACCTGAACCACAAGGCAGAAAAGTCTGCCCCGGAAAGCAGCCAGCAAGTGGACGGGAACCCCAGATACAGATCTAGGAGGCCCTCACCTCTAGAGTATGGATGGAGGAGACACTCAGGCAGAGGACAGTTGTTTTTACCCACTCACTATTCTGTGTGTGTTCATTCTGTCTCGGGGGAGAGACAGACAGAGACAGAGAATGACAGAGACAGAGAGACAGACCCAGAAACAGAAGGACAGACCCAGAGAGAGACAGAGAGACAGACCCAGAGACTCAGGAGAAGCAGAGGTCTTGAAGTCAGGCTCGCACTGAAAGAGAACCTGAGCCTGCATCCCAGTAGACCAGGGCCTGTCGCAGATTTAGCACGAAGAATCGCACATCAGGACAAAGCATTTGGTCCAGGGCACAGATAAACACGCTGTAGCAAACCATCCCAACACATTCCTGTTTCAGACAATCATCTCCGTGTGTTTTGTGATTCTGCCATTTGCGTGACACTTGAAGACACAAAGGCGCTGAAAGAGGCTGGGCGTGGTGGTGCACACCTTTGATCCCATGGCTTGCTAGACAGATCCAGGCTGAGTTCAGTGAGTCCCAGGACAGCCCGGTCTAGGCAATGAATTCCAGATCAGTCAAGGCTATATAACATCTCAAAAAAAAAGAAAATTGAAAGATTGTGTTGCTCATGCCTGACATATGTCGGTATGTTAAAATATGAGAAAATGCCAGGGGCAAGTTTGAGAGAGGGAGGGAGCATTTGGTGGAACAGCCTGCAATCCCAGCACCGCTAAGGCAGAAGGAGGAGGAGCCAGTCTGTGTCCACATAGTAAGTGCCTGGCAAAAAACAAAAAGAGAAAAAATTATTTTGACTTAGGACTTAGTTCTAATCTCTTGGCCCATTACTCTGGGGCCTACAGTGAAGCAGCCCCTTGTAGTGAGAGCAGCCGGAACTCAGAAGAGCAAGGATGCCCTGGGAACGAGAGGCTGCAGTGGGCAGCGAAGTGTTTAATACCAAGCGCCAGGATTTCAATACAAAGATAATAAAGATAATGAAGGACCTGGGAAGGTTATAAGCAAGCGCATGGCGTGATCACATCTGCATTTTAGAAACCAACTGGTGGATCCCAGAGCCCTTCTTTGTATCACCTGAGATCCAAAAGCCACACCCAAACTGTCTCCAGACAAACAGTGGCCAGGCTGATGCTCAAAGAGCCCGGGGACCGTGGGCAGGACCGGCTCTGTGCTCTCGTTCCTCCAGCCGGCAGCAGAGGTCCTCCTGCAGGAACAGGGACACTGGGAGAGCAAAACTACAGAGCCATGGGGCTGAAGCACAAGACAGCTTCAGAGAGGTCAAAAGGAAGATGAGGCCTGCTGTTGTCAGAATAATCCTTTAAAAATGAAATCCCTCCATGGTGGATGAAATGTCTCAGCGAGTAAAGGCACGTGCCATGAAGCCTGAGAACCTGAGTTTGATCCTCAGAACCCATATGGGAGAAGGAGAGATTGGCTCCTTCAAGTTGTTCTCTGGCCTCTACATACATGCTGTGGTGTGTTCCCACACATATACATACATGTAGAGACAGACAAGCAGACAGATGATAGATAAGTAGGTAAATAAACCGATGATAGATAGATAGATAGACAGACAGATGATAGGTAAGTAAACAAACAGATTATAGATAGGTAGACAGATGATAGGTAGGTAAAAATAGATTATAGATAGATAGATAGATAGATAGATTGATTGATTGATAGACAGATGATAAGTCGGTAAATAAACAGATTATAGATAGGTAGGTAAAAATAGATTATAGATAGATAGATAGACAGATAGATGAATAGATCGATAAGATGAGAGTGATAGATACATGCATACATACATACACACACATACATAGGTTGGTAGATGATAGGTGATAGGTAGGTAGGTAGAGAAATAGATTATAGGTAAGTAAGTTGATAGACAGGCAGATGGACAGATATAAAAATGAAAAACAATTAAAATAATCCATGCAGCTCTAGAGACCAAGCCTACCATTCCATGCTGTGTGCTCCAGTACTGGGCCAGGATACAGGTCCAATGTGAGTCACAAGATAAAGCCTCTGTCACAGTTGGAGACCTAGCAATAAGGATGTCCACAGGGGAGCCAGCTATGGGAAAGGCCATTCCGCCTCTGCGGCCAGCACCTTGGGTCTGCCCTTTCTCCCAGTCACTTTGACATGTCAGAGAAGACAAAGGAATTCTTCCTGCCAAACACAACTCCATTTGATTAAAGAAACCTGTAGTTCCAGAGACGGAAGCAGAACACCTGATCCCAGACATTCCAGGCCAGCCTAGTCCAGACAGCAATACCCTGTCAACAAAAAGGAAAAGGAAAAGAAAAATATTTGTTTTTAATATATTCTAATCCTAGTAAACAGCAATTATCGCCTCATTCAAAGGGTCTAGTCTCCTTGGTACCCTCCACCCTTCAGTACCCTCGCCTTGTGTTTTATCAAAATGTCTATGTAGTGGATGGATTTGATGGCTCCCAGGGATGCTGTGCCCGATGACACCAGCTGCAGTGGGGTAGGAAACACTGCTGAGGCCTCTTGGGTTGCATACAAGAACATCCTATTTCAGGACTGGTGGGCATGGACATTCTTGCAGTCTAGGAAAAAGACTAGAAAGTGAAGGAACACTGGAGTGTTCATAGGTGTCTTTTTTTTTTCCTTTTTCTTTTTTGGGTTTTTGAGACAGGGTTTCTCCGTAGCTTTTTGTTAATGTCCTGGAACTAGCTCTTGTAGACCAGGCTGGCCTCGAACTCACAGAGATCCGCCTGCCTCTGCCTCCCGAGTGCTGGGATTAAAGGCGTGTGCCACCACCGTCCAGATGTCTTTGAAAGGTTTTGCAATTTAGAAAACTAAATTGTCTGCAGCATGCAAGGTGAAAAAATAAATGTGGGGAAAAAGATAGTCTGGTGGGTTGAACTCCCTTCTGTCATTCACTGCTATGGGTAGCGGTGGAGAAGCTCTTTTGTTCACCAGACATTGCCCAGAGACCTCTAGTACCAGTTGTCTAGAGCACAGAAGGGCCAAGACACTTAGAGATGGTGTCAGAGGTGTGTCCTGACCTTTGAAGCCCAAGCATGAATTCTTGGAACGCAAAGGTGACCTGGGACGTCCCTCATGTCATTGTTAGAATGTCATCCCTCCCAAGGAGCTTATTCCAAGTGCTGTTCATGTCTAGCCTTAATCTTTTACATCATTGGTCACTGTCGCAATAGCCTCTCCATTTTGTCTTAAAGCTTGTTTGCTGCCTATTGGCGCTTATTTTCTATGGTGATTTCTTGGACCAGAGTCTGAACCCCAAGTGTGTCCTCCAGCAACCGACACTGACATTGTGAGAAGCATCTCCTGACTTTGTAGAAGTAAAGTTAGTAACTGCGATGGAAAGGGGGCTTAGGAGGATTATGGGAATTGTCCTAACTTGGAACACAGTCTCCACCTACTCCACAAATAGAAGTGAAAAGACCTCCTGATTGGGATTAACTGGGTTCTTTATCTTGAAAATCCTTTCTAAATATTAACCTACACTCTCAGTTCTCTGGCTAAGCTCATTTCCAGTTAACAGACGGAGAAGTCCTCACAACCCAGGGTGGAGAAACAGCCGTTGGCACCTACTGTCATTGAGGTGGGTGTCTAGCCACTCACGGGATCCCAGAGGCAGCAGTGAGCTATGGCCTCAGGACTTGGATGGCTGGCTCTTTTCACTCTCTCTCAAGGTGTGGGCTCAGCAGGAGTCCACGGCCCCATTGAAGCCCCGAACCACATAGTTGTCTGTCCTCTTCTCCAAGTCGGAGGCCAAATTCCACACCAATATCAGCCAAGCACATGTTGCATACTGGAAAACATGCTGGGAGTACTGGTGGAGGGCTTGGGGGATGGGAACACAGGGTTTGGACAGCACAAACAAGAACCAAAGGCAAGGTCATGGTGGCGCCCAGCCTGGAGCCACTGCAGAGAACCTACATGTCTTCCGTATCTATTCTGATTTACCATCAGCCTTAGGATCTTAGAGTAGTAGAGATTCCTCAGCCAGAATTGAACACTAAGGGCTTCTGGGAATTAAAGGTAGATTCTGAATTTGCACCATTTCCCACGCCAAGTGCACACTGGGTCCCTAAATGCACCTGACTCACACACGTCCCAGGAGTACCCATTCCATAGTCAGTGATGAAAATGCTAACACCTAGCATTATGTGGCCCCCACTCAATTCTGACTTTTCCCTTTAGCCAAAGAGACCTGCAATAGGAAACCTCCAGTGTCACCAGCCAGCCATCCAACACGTGTTTCTGTGCACCTATGAGGTACACTGCGTGCTCAGGAGAAGAGTGCATGTGTGCGCATGAACATATATGGTAACATGCATGCATGTGAGGGCCAGAGCATGATCACTCTCCTTTCACTTTGTGAGACGGGGTCTCTTACTGAACCTAGTTCATCCACTCAGGCCAACGGGCCAGGAGTTGCAGGGATCTGCCTGCCTCTGCATCCTCTCCACCACCACCCCAGCTTTTTACATTGGTTCTAGGGCTCTGAAATTGGGTCCTCACGCTTGCGTGGCAAACACTTCATTGACTGAGCTGATGTAGGTGGGTCTTCTTTCTATGTGTTGCTTTCATTGGTTAATTAATAAAGAAACTGCTTGGCCTGATAAGTCAGAACATTGGTGGGTGGAGTAGACAGAACAGAATGCTGGAAAGAATTCTCCGAGATGGACGTAGGCTAGAATCTTTCCCAGTAAACCGCCACCTCGTGCTGCTACACACATGAATAGAAATGGGTTAATCGAGATATGAGAGCTAGCCAGTAAGAAGCTAGAGCTAATGGGCCAAAGCAGTGTTTAAATGAATACAGTTTCCGTGTAATTATTTCGGGTAAAGCTAGCCGGTGGCCGGGAGCCAGGCAGGGAAGCAGCATGCAGCTCATACTACACTGAGCCACCTCCCCAGCCCCTTCAACAAGTGTTACCTGAGTTGCCATAGGCAAGGCGCTGGGCATAAGGAGGTAAACAGATCTTTTACATCTCTGCTGTGTGTCACCTGGAAATAGGATCAGTTTGGGGGGAAATACATATTTGATGGCTAATGGAGGCCATCTATGGGAAAGAATTTAAATGAACCCCCACGTCTGTCCTACTCGACTGTAACCCCCAGGATGACACAGCCTAGAGTCACCCGAGAACCTCTTTTCTGAAGGAGTCCTTAGATCAGATGGGCCTGAGCCTAGTGGGGGATTGTCTTGATTGTTGATTGATGTTATAGGGCCCAGCCCACTGTGGGTGGCGCCATTCCCTGGGCTGGTGGCCCTAGAATATGTGGGAAAACTAGCTAAGCAGGAGCCTGCAAGGAAGAACAGCAAGCAGCATCCCTCCGTAGCGGTTGTGTGTTTGCCTTTTGTTTTTAATGTGTGTGTGCTTGTGTGAGTTTAAGTGCCCTGCAGGAGTATAGGATCCCAAGGAGCAGAAAAGGGCATCCAGTCCTCTAGAACTGGAGTTTCAGGTGGAGAGGAGCCATCATATGGTGCTGGGACTTGAACCTGGGTCCTCTGAAAGAACAATTAGTGCTCTTAACCAGTCAGCCATCTTTCCAGCCTCATCCTCCATGGTTTCTGCTTCCAGTTTCTGCTTGATCTTGCCCTGATCTTTCTCGATGGCAGACTGTAACCTGGAACTGTAAGGCAAATAAACCCGTTTCTCCTCTAAGTTGCTTTCGGTCAAAATGTTTTTATCACAGCACTAGAAAGGAAGCTATGACCAGTACCCACGTTGGGTTCCTCAGACCCAGCACCCTAGCCTGTCGAGCATTGATAGGCACTCTTGGAGGCAGAGGAGGAGAAACGCTGTTTTAATTGCTCCTTGACTCACCAAGCCTCAGAGATCCTGGGGCACGCAGGAGGAATTCGGATTACATGCCCTTCAGACCTCTCTACAGACTTCAGGAGGAAATCCTCTGAAGCAGCACACCGCTCCGGTGCCAACCAGGGGCTCTGGCAGATGCGCAGTTCCGCAGTTCGGCAGTTAACGCACAAAGCCAAGCAGAGCAACGGAGCCGCGTGCAGGGGGGGTTAGGGGTGGGAGGGGAGCACGGGTCTCCCAGCCGTCCAGGTTCACTTGCGGCTGCACGAACACCTGTGTCCGCAGACACAGCGCTCTTTGTTCTCGCCGTGGGTGGCTCCGTGTCTGTTTCCTGAAGACAGGTCACTAAGGAACGTTGAAGTCGCTCTTCCATTTCACTGCGGAAGAAAATCAGGCGCTGCGGGGTGTTTTCTGTGGTAGCCGTCTCCTTCAAAAACGCGCTGCGTGTGACACACCTGCTTCCCATTTATTCAGAAACCGCATTCCAGAGCAACAGACTCTGCCAGCTATGGGGTGGGGTTGGGGGTCATTAGGGCTCAAACCCACCAGCCACCACAGAGCCCAAAAGAACACTAGTCCATCCAGGCCTGTGTTAGCTACTTTTCCCACCGCTGTGATCGAACACCCCAAAAAGATCAAGTTGGAAGAAGGAAGGTTTACTTACTCTGGCTTGCAGTTTGAAAGGACATGGCCCACTATGATCAAGGCAGGGTAGTGCTGAGGCAGGGGACCAGTGAGTGAGTGAGGCAGCTTGATTACGTCTCAGTGGACTAGGTAGCGAAGAGCTCAGGCAGGAACCCAACCAAGATATGACTTACGAGTCCTGCATCTATGGCCCTATGTCTGCCAGCTAGACCCCGTGTGCAAAGGGAATCCCAGCTTCACAAAACAGCACCCCCAGCTGGGGACCCAGTATTAAAAACCCATGAAACTGTGGTGAAAGACATCTCGCATTCAAAACATTACCTCTAAAAATTCACCTTAATATTTGCATTTAAATGGTACTCTTCAGAAGGATTACAAAGATTTGCACAAAACCCTCCAAGCAGAACAGACTCTTTATCTATCACAAGCCGATGTAAGGATAACGTAAGAAGATGGGCTCAAGAAACAGAAAGACCCGGGTTCAAAGCTTAACTCTGCCACTTACAAGTATGCAACCTTGGACGGCTTAGCATCCTGTCTCCTGATCTATGATAGATAGTAGAACATCAGGATTCCCAAGGTGACTGAGGACACTGGTGGCACTGTGTGGAATCCCACGACGCACAATGGCCTGTGGACAAATGAGCCTGCTCTTTTTCCCCCCATTGCTTGTCTTCCCCACCCACCTACAGAGAAGTGAAGCTTCAATCTTCTGTGGATGAGTTCTTTCTTACTGTGCATGACCTGAACCAGACGCCCTTGTCCAAAGTCTTTACAGCTTGAGTCTTCTAAAATTGGGGGTTGTGCCATGGAAAGGGCTTGGCAGGCAAGCTCAACTGGACAGCCTGCCTGTGAAACCCATTGTTTCTCCCCGGCATAGCTGAATGGCTCTGTCTCCCACACGCCTCTCTCCATACCATCCCATGTTGCTGACTTTCTGGCCTATAGCTAAGAGGAACGCAGGCTCTGGGTTCCTGCAGCTGCAGGCCCGCCAGCTCGGCTACAGCTGTGGCTCAGAGGCAGGATGCAGAAGCAATGCTTTTTGGCAGGTTTACCCAGCCCCTGTTGTGGGAGGAGAAAGGCTGAGGGTCTTTCCAGCACCCAGATTTCTGACAGCATGTGCAGGAAGGAAAACTTCACTTTTAAGAGGAGACAAATTCAAGAAAGATACTACTAACATGGGCTGGGGAGATGGCTCAGAGGTTAAGAGCACTGACTGCTCTTCCAGAGGTCCTGAGTTCAATTCCCAGCAACCATATGGTAGCTCACAGCCATCTATAATGAGATCTGGTGCCCTCTTCTGGCCTGCAGGCATGGAGGCTGAACACTGTGTACATAATAAATAAATAAATCTTTAAAAAAAAAAAAGATACTACTAACATGAAATATTTTATACCCGTTTGTGACTGTTTTCATGCGCCCTCCCATCCATCCATCCATCCATCCATCCATCTACCTACCTATTCGTCCATCTACCTACCTATCTAGCCATCCCTCCCTAACTCCCTCCCTTTCTCTCTCTCTCTTTATTCTATTTATTTATTTGGGGGGGGTGTTTCAAGACAGGGTCTCACTACGTATCTCTGACTTTCCTGAAACTCATTATGTAGACCAGGCAGGCTTTGAACTCACAGAGATCTGCCTGCCTCTGCCTCCCGAGTGCAGGGATCAAAGGTGTGCATCCCAACACCCAGCTAACATTGACCTTTTCTGATCATTGACTCGTGGTGTCTGCTTTACACAACATGTCTGCCTTGTGCATGAAACTCAGACAGAAAACCCTTGGTCCTTTTCTCTGAGCTGTAGGCCAGCGTGATGCAGGAGAGGCAGCTAGCCTCCTTTCTGCTGCATGCGGTACTCAGCGAGAACAGACAAGATTTGTACTGCAGAAGGTCATCTCCTCTGTCTCTGCTGGACTGGCATTCACTGCAAAAGTGAACGAGCAGCCGCCTGGTTACTAGTGAGCTAGAAGACATTCACGACCACTCCTGGGCAGACAAGAGCCCCCACTCACGCTTTTCCACGGTAGAGTCCAGCCCAGAGGAATAGCAGCTTTGCTGAGCTGTATCCATGTACCATGTAGTTCATCTATTTAAGGTGTGAAATGTATTGACTTTCACATTTTTCAGCTGAGCTATCACCCCCATAGTCAACTTCAGGGCGCCTGTATGGCCCTGAAAAGAAAGTCCCCAGCCTCAGCCACTGTCTGTGCAACCACCCCTCTGTCTCCATGAATTCACCTATGCTGGTTGTCACGTCCCAGGATCATATGTGTTTGACGTCTTCCATTTAGTATCACGTTTTCAAATTTAATCCCTGTGGGGCAGGCACCTCACTCATTTTGTTATCTATTATCCTATTATAGAGAAGTGTTGGCGGAAGCCGCTTGCTCATTCCCGGCTGCCCAGACCACGAAATAATCACTCAGAAACTATATTATTTATAATACTGCTTGGCCAATAGCTTTAAGCATATTGCTAGCTAGCTCTTATACCTTGAATTAACCCATTTCTATTAATCTGTGTATCACCACGTGGCTGTGGCTTACCAGCAAGGTTTGCATCTGTCCCTGGCTGCAGCTACATGGTGTCTCCCTGACTCTGCCTACTCTCTCTATATATATCTCTTCCAGCCTGGCTACATTCTGTTAAGCTGTTGGCCTAAAGCAGCTTCTTTATTAACCAATAAAAGCAACACATATACAGAAGGACTTCCCACACCATAGGGACATTCATGGCTTGACAGACATACTGGTCCGTTCTTCTTCTTGGCTACCCTAGATATTGCTATTGCACTATTCTTTGTTGTTCTTTCTTACTCCAGCTTCGGCTGTTGCTAACCTCACCTAGGCCTGTGCTTTAACACTCTGAAGCCCTGGCTGGCTGGTGTCGAACTAGTGATATAGTGATATAGTGATATAAACTCACAAAGGTTTGCCTGCCTCGCTGCCTCTGCCTCCCAAGTAGTAGGGTTAAAAGCATGTGCCGCTACGTCCATCTAGCCTTGTTCTTCTGATCTTAGCACCACTGGGTAGGTCAGTTCATTTCTGCCCACTCTTAAGTCTTCTACTATGGGAAGACAAGGCTGCTGGACCCCAACTCAAGGGTCTCAGGATTTCCTCCTTTCTCTCCTTCCTTCCTCTCTTCTCCCAACTCTCTCTGTTTCTCTCTCTCTCTCTCTCTCTCTCTCTCTCTCTCTCTCTCTCTCTCTCTGTGTGTGTGTGTGTGTGTGTGTTTCCTCCTCCATACCCCACCCTGTCTAACATAACCCAAACCGCCATCTTTCATTTACGTTCTACAGCTCCCTTCCCTACCCCATTTGCACTCTGCAATCTCAGGAGTGGAAAGGCACCTCCAGGCCTTGTGTTCTGGTCCTGACATGGTTTCTCTGAAGCTTCATGGGTTGAAAACTGGATCTCTAAAGCGGTGCTGTTGGGAAATGGGTCCTAGTGAGAGATCTGTAGGTCACTGGGGCCTTTTCTCAGAAGAGATGGTGGGACTCACAAGTGTTTCTTCTCTGGGTCACAGTGTAACTCCTTGTTCTAGCGTCTGCTGTTGACTTTCTTACCACAAAATGCTGCCGCCCAGGAGGCCCTTGCCATGCAACCAGGCTGTGTGATTAGAACTTCAAACTGCCCAACACAAGCTAAATCAGCCTCTTTCTCCCTCATGAGTAGCCTGCGTCTAGTACAGTGGGAGAAAAAAGCCGATCGACACAGCGCTGTCCCTCCTTGAACAAACCAAACACTGCGACATTTCTTCACTGAATCCTGCTTCCCACATCCTGATGTGAGCCAGGTCTCTGGTCACACCTCACCATACTCAAATAGTACCTTCCCATCCTGGTTGACATACACAGTCATGTTGTAACCCCACAGCCTCAGATCATCACAAAAATCTACTCTGAGGCTGACACCCAGAGGAGGAAGTGGGCGAGAAGGAAGGGTGGGAAGAACAGAGACTGGCTGCAGATTAGGTGATCTATCTCCTCTTGAAGTTTTACAAAATGATGTTGGTCCCTGTCTGGGTTTACATTGACTTTATGCAAATGACCCTCTTCCTCACGAGAACCCTTGGGCCACGTCTTCTTTGAGCTGAAAGTTCAGTCTGAACATTGGAGAGAAAGGATTGGGGTATAAGGGTTCCCCCTGTCGCAGGATTATGCCAGGATTCGCGTGCCAGGGTGGTGACTTCACATGCCGTAATGGCACTGGTGGCAGGTCCGTCCGTCTGTGGAGAGAGATCTGAAGATGAGAACACCATCCTGAACCACACAGGTCCTGGCATCTTGTCCACGGCAAATGCTGGACCAAACAAAAGTGGTTCCCAGGTCTCCTCTCTGCGCCACCAAGACTAAGTGACTGGATGGCAAACATGTGGTCTTGGGAAGATGAAAGAAGGCATGAGTATCATGGACGCCATGGAGCCTTCTGGTCCAGGATGGCAAGACCAGCAAGATCACCATTACCGACTGTGGACAACTCTAATTCTTTTGGGCTATAGATATCTTTACCCACCAGATCATTCCTTCTGTAGCTCAGGAGAAGATTCCCGTCCCATCTGCTCACAGTACCCTATAATCTCTGCTATCACTGAAGATTTTGGGGTTCCATATTTTCCTCATTTCCTTCCAAGTCTAGACAGATTGCAGAATTAAGTTATGGTTATGAATAAAAACTAAATAAGGGGAAAAAATGTAAGAATTTAGACTTGGAGTTGGGCATGATGGTGCACACCTTTAATTCCAGCACTTGGGAGGCAGAGACAGGCAGGTCCTCGAGTTTGAGATCTACAGAGCTAGGTCCAGGACAGCCAGGGCCATACAGAAAAACCGTGTCTTGGGAGAGAGTGGGGGAGGGAGCGAGAGAGAGTTTAGAAGCAAACTTCACTCAACATGAAGCTCAAGGACCTCTTTTGGAGTTTAAGAGGAAAAAATAGCACAGGTTAGATTGCCAGTCCCAGCAGTTATCAGATGGAGAGAAAGTGACCCTTTTTAAGTCAGGCACAGACTAAAAATAGACAGATTATTAAGGAAGAAGAAACGAGAGATGGCTTAGTGGTTTAAGAGCATTTACTGCTCTTCCAGAAGCAGCTATATGGCAGCTCACAACCAGCTGTAACTCCAGTTCGAGGGGTATCTGACGCCTGCTTCCAGGATGGAAGGCACCCACAGGGTGCCATAGACATACATACAGGCAAAATGCCCATAAACCTAAAATAAAATAGGTTTTTGTAAACGAGGAAAAGCACTCTCAAGAATGACAGTGGTATAGGGAGAGCCCAAAAGCACTCGGCCATGTGGTATATGATCTTGTCTAGTTCTCTCTCTATTTCTCTCTCTCCCTCTCCATCTCCCCCTCCCCTCTGTTTTGCATGGACTGTGTTCTGCACACGCTCTGTTTCTTGGATGACAATAAGATCGGTAAGGGCTTCCTGCCTTCGTCTGCAAACAGGCTGCTTTTACAGGTTAATCTTGAGGTAGCTCTTTCATGCCCACTCTCCCGTCACATTCTGGGATGTTTCATGAATCAAGAGCTACTGATCTTTGCAGTGTCTGAAACCCTAGGGACCCGCCATTACACACCAACTCCCCCAGCAACACGGGCCGGAAGAGGAAGGCCCAGCTACTAGGGGAATGACCTCAGAGGAGTAGCACTGGAAACAGAGTAAACAGGTGTGAACCATGCCGAACCAGAACAGCTACGGAACCATAAGAAGAGCTACGGAACCATAAGCAGTGGCTCCGGTTCCCACGGACACCTTGTCTTAATAAAAGGCCTCCCCTGTTTGAAACATCTTTCGTCATCAACACACGCCACAATAAGTGCAGCCTTTCTTTTTTTTTTTTTATGGAATTTATGTAAAGGGGGATTTATCCATTTCAAATCACTCGCAATGCTTCAGACAGAAAGGAGACGAATGGTTTTATACCTCTGAAGCACTACCCTAAGTCTTGGGCTGTCTGTCACATCCCCTGCCCTGATGATGTCCGGTACCTCCTACAAAATCGCAGGGACACAGTGAAATTACCCAAGGACACAAGTGTTCCCTGAGGCGAGACAGTCCCGAGTGTCCCCCCCCTTCCAGTCCCCTCCCCCCCGCAAGCTAGGGACTGTGTTTCGTTGCTATTTGATTTCATGCCTATACAGATTGAGGCCACCGAACAATCTAAAATGCAGGTGAACTGCTCATGAGTATGTCTCAATATTACATTTCTTGTCTTAAAGGAAAGTCTAAAATTGTGCCTGTTTCAGGTCCCACAAACAAACCCGACTTGGGTCTCCAGCCAAAGTGGGGGAAAAAAACAAAAAACAAAGATAAATGAGGAGGGGACGCATTTTTTTCTACCAACGAAACAAAACAAAATAGGAAAATATGTATTTATATTTATAAATTCCAAATGCAGTCCTATACATTTAAAGGCGTGTCTGGGTGGATGGTTCTCACTTCAGGCATTCCTGTCATCTGCCTGACCCCTGAGAGCACCTAAGTCTGAAGTCTGAACATCAGAAACTGTGGGTTTGAGTCGGAGGCCCGCGGTGGAAAAGAACAGCTAGGAGCTTGTGCGAGCCTACAGCCACTGCGAGGTTACGCAGAGTCCCGAGTAAACTGGAGACCAGGGATGAATACGTTGCAGAGCAGAGCAGCCGCCCGGCATCACACAGCATCAGGCTGGTAGTTAGTCATGTAACCAGCTTCTTCCTTCGGGGAGCGATAAAAAATGATCTATGTTCGCCTTAATCATACTGCTTCACTTTCAAAGACATAAATACACATTCAGCCACTAATCTCGCAACATCAGGCCAGGCCTGTGCTTAGGATGGGCCCTCCAGGTGCAGCATGCCCTCTGGCTTTTGTAAAATGGCCGCATGTGTGCCCCGCTTACTTACTCGGGGCTTCACCCCAACCCCTTGGCGTCCGTTTTTGAGATGATGGGCAGGAAAACTCCATTCCAACGCTCCCTCCCCTGGGAGTTGCCTCAGTCTAAACTCCACCTCCAAGAAAGCCCGCCAAACAGTGACCCCTCCCCAGGGAGGGTCAAGACCACTCCCACAGGCTGTTTAAACTGCCCCCCAGAAAACAAACACGTGGTCTCCCCTTTTTCCTCTCCAGTGGTCGGTCCGTCCCGTCCCCCNGCCGCCGCCGGGTTTTCTCGGGGCCACCCAGGAGTGCTGGTACCCATTACACCTGTGTGTCTTTTAATTCGATCTGGTTTGGTCTGGTTGGGATTATTTGCGTTGGCAGAGAGGTTTGTTGGCCAGGAAATACTTAACACCGCTCCTGTCTCTTGTCCTCCTGAGCTAAAGGTGGAAGACAGATGATGGCGTTCCATTCCAGCAACCCAGGAGCAGAGTGTGCCAACATTTAATACATTTATGTATCCACACAGGCGCGCGCTCGTGTGTGTGTGTGCTGTGTGTGTCACTGTGTGTATATGCTTGTACGAATGGGTGCCTACAGAAGCTTTAAGAGGGCGTGGGATTCCATGGAGCTGGACTTACAGACAGCTGCCTAACATGGGTACCAGTGACTGAACTCCGGTCCTGTGAAAGAACAGCAAGTGCTTCTAAGCCCTGCGCCATTTCTCCAGTCCCATTTGTGATTTTTCTTACGATTGCTTCACCAACACCTGATAGGAGAGCAGTTTCAAGTGATTGTTCTAGTTCCTCTTATGCCATCAAATGAATCTTCTTCAAAATAGCTCTACCCTAATTGTCGTCAGAGAACCTGCATCCAGGAACTGATGGAAGCAGAAGCAGCGATCCACAGCTAAGCCCTGGACTGAGCTCCGGGAGTCGCGTCGAAGAGAGGGAGGAGGGGTCATATGAGCAAGGAGTATCAAGATCATGACCAGGAAGCCCACAGAGACAGCTCACCTGAGCTAGTGGGAGCCTGCACGGGACTGACTTTGGCCCTCTGCACGTGGGCGACAGTTGTGTAGCTTGGTCTGTTCGTTGGCCCCCTAGTGGTGGGGCCAGGACCTATCCCTGACACATGAGCTGGTTCTTTGGAACCTATTCCCTTTGGTGGGATGCCTTCCCCAGCCCTGATGCAAGGGGGAGGAGCTTGGTCCTGCCTCTTGACGTGCCAAGCTTTGTTGACTCCCGTGGGAGGGCTTAGCCCTCCTGAATGGAGACTAAGAAGGAATGGGGGGGGGGGGGGGGGGGGGGGAAGGGGGGGGGGGGGGGGGGGGGGGGGGGGGGGGGGGGGGGGGGGGGGCGGGGTAAATGAGAGGTGGGAGAGGGAACAGGAAGAGAAGCTGTGGTTGGTATGTAAAATAAACAAAAACAAGAATCACTTTTTAGTTCTATTCCTGTGTGATCAGTGAATGTGATATTTAACGGAACTACACTCTGCCAAGGATGCATGGGATATGTAGACGCAGAAGCAAGCAGCCCTGTTCTGGATGGGTGCATGCCATTACTCCAGAGCGAGGAGCCCCTGGGTGACCCCCACACTGGTCAGAACTGGAGTATCAGAAAGCCACCAAGTGAGTGATCAGAAACCCTGACTTGGACAAGGCAATGAAAAGCCACATTCTAAGGATCAAAAAGCCTAACGTTAATTCGCCTCTTCCCTAAGGAGGGGACTTCAGGAAGTCCTTCCCTTCTTCCGGCCCTCTCACCTGTGTCACCACCCAAGGGACAGAAGAGAGCCCTATGACTGCTTCCTACTTCACTGAGTAAACAGATGCAACAGGAAGTGGCTCCCAGGGCCACGCCTCCCCTTCATGCACACCTCAGGCTACTGTCCCGTCAATACACAGTGTGTTGCTATGGTGAAACAAATAACAACTCTGCCCAGAAAGCTACTTCAGATGCTTTACATACGGCAGTTCAAAAAAATAAGAATATAAATACAAAATAACTTCTCATTTGTGTATGTGTGGTGTCCAATATCAAATCCTCGCACATACCAGGAGGGCACTTTGCCACTCTGCCCCAACCCTGAGATAACTTAAATGTCTTCTTCTAAGGGGCATGAAATCCTCGCATCCAGGAGATGACTTCAACAACTCAGACATGACCACATATGTAAAATAATCCCAGGGAGGGGAGGACCCTTCTGATGGGATGTGGACCATTGCAGGCTGACTTGTAGAAGAATCAAACCAAGGATTGCAAAATCCCGCCTTCTGCTCTGCTCAACCCGTTTCTATCCCTGCTCTCAAGGTGGTCCAGAGTTCAGAGCCTTCATGTCGGTGTTCTTTTGTCCAGTGAGCAAGGTGCCCAGCTTCTCCCAGCCTGAAGCAATGCGGGACAGGGCTCTGACTTGTTCATTCATTCCTTTAATGTATGTGAGTGTTGTGTCTACATTATCTGTGCACCGCGTGCATGGACCTCTCTGACAGAGGTCAAGAAGGCGGTACTGGGTCCCCTGGAACTATAGACCAGCCTGAGCCATCATGTTGATGCTGGGAATCGAACCCAAGTCCTGAGAAAGGACAATCACTGCCCTCAAACGTTAAGGTGTTTCTCCTGTTCCAGGGTCATGCCTCTTGATCCTCATGCAGCCCAAAGTTAGGATAATTCCTTCACCAGTCTTGAAGGTGAGAGGAAAGAAAGGCGCAAACTTTTAATAAGTCTAGGTCCTCTGCACGGTAGTTGGTAACCTGAAGAGATTCTGACAAATTTTGAAGTGACGCCACACAGAGCAGATCTCATCTGAATTAGAAGTTGTCTGGCTGTCCAGACTATCTGCTGAGGTTGACCTCTGCCAGGAGCAGCTAAGGACTTCCGCCCAACCCCAGGGTCTTCCAGTGTCAGCGCCAACTCTGCAAGATGCACACATTAGCACAGCAAAAGCTTGCCCCTCCGGTGTGGCTGAAGGCCAAGTGTCTGTCAAAGTATTCGGATACCTGTAGGCACGAGATTCTCAAGCCCTCGCTTTTTGGCTGGAGCCAACAAATACAATTAAATCAGTTTTGTCAAAGTCAAGATGAAGCCTTTTCCTTTATTGGGAAGGCACAAAAGCAGGTGGTTGCTGGCTCCACGGAGAACAGGCAAATTGCTCTGGGTTTTCAAAACGAAGCATAAACGTCTGCTTTCCTTCACATCGTTAGGAAGGGAACCTGTGTCAAATTGCAACATACATAATTTTATGATTTAGCCACACTCAAAGACTACTGTGTTCACTTTTCGTCTATCTACGTGAGCAAATTCTCATTTTTTCACATGGATGGTAGCACTAATCGTAAACTATTATCAGGTTTTTACATTTATTCTTACTTTTACTTTTTTTATTCTTTATTTGCCTTCTGTTATTCGCTTTTCCCTCCTTTTTAAAATTTTTTATTTATATGTGTGTGCGCGCAAATGTGGTATGTGTGTTTGTGTTCACGTGTGTACACATACATGTACAAGAGCCTGTGGACATGTATGGATATGGAAGCCAGGGTGTCTTTCTCAATGCCCCTCCGCTTCTTGGGACAGGGGACAGGGTCTCTCAGTGAACCTGGAGTCCACTTGTTTGATAGATTGGTTAACCACTAAATCCCCAGGGTTGTCTGGTCAACCCCTCCCCAGAGCTGGGATTATGGGCAAATGTCACCGCACTAGGTTTTTCTCTTGGGTGCTGGAGATATGAACTCTGAACCTTACATTAGCATGCCTAGTATTTTACCAACCGAGCCATCTCCCTAGCATCTTGCTATGCAGCCCAGGCTGGCCTGGAGTTTTAGATCCTCCTACCCCAGCCTTCCCTCCAAATGCTAGGATGATAAGTGGAATCCGCCACACCCAGTTCAGCTTTTCCTTCTCACAGTGCGAAACTAATACAGCATCATAATTTTAATTTCTTTTTTATTCTTCAAAAAATTTTTAAATGACCGTCCCCTTTGACATGTGGGAACCACAGACAATAAAATAACAGAAGATTGTCTTATCACAGAGAACACCATTGTGGACATACATGGATATGTGATTTTCCTGTAGGAAAAATGAATAAGAACTCACTGTCTCTTGTTCCATTGTCTTTATATGTCTGTGTTTGCATGAACATCGTATGGCTGTGCCAGAAATCTATCAGGCTGAAGGTTGTAGAGGTGAGAGGACCTTCTTGCTACATCATCCCCTGGCAGAAGGGAAAGGAAACGACAAGAGAGAACCAGAGATCAAACCGCAGCCCCAAGCTCTTTAATCGTCTTCACTGGATCATTTGTGAGGGAGGACAGAGTGCCACGGCTCTTCCTCTCCCAAAGGTTCACATCATGGGGCTGGAGAGGCAGCTCAGCAGCTAGGGGTGCCCACTGCTCTTGCAGAGGACCCAAGTTCAGTTCCCACCACCCATGACTGGCAGCTCACAGCCGCCTGCAGCCTCAGAGCTGGGTAATCTGAGAATTGTGGCCTCCGAGGGCACCTGCACTCACCCACACACATATAGGTAATTAAATTAATAATAACAAAATAATAATATATTTTTTTAAATCTACCTTGCAACACGGTTGTATTAAGGATTGTTCTCAACACATATTTTAGGGACAACACAAGCTCAAAAAATGCCACAGCTCGCTAGAAGTCACCAGGAGCAAGGAGAGGGATGTAAAACAGTGTGTGAGAATTGCCAATACCTTGACTTGGAGCCTTAGAATTAGGGAGGAGTAAATGCTTGTGCTTTGAGCTTCAGCCTTTGTGTGAAGTTGTTATGAGAGACACACAAATCTCACACCCTACCCCCAAGCACTCACCTTCGCCCTCCTCATCCGCCCTCTGACCCCGATAAACACCATTCATAGGGCCCATGCCCCTTTATGAGTATTGTTAGCTCAGAGGCCAGAGGGGATGGGAGGAGCATTTCTTTCCCCTGAGCTCTGATCTGTGATGCCCTTGGGTTCCCCCAAAGGTCTCTGTCTTTGGACCAACTTCTCTTGTTATAAATTTGATGTATCCCCACCCCCCGCACCACCTGCCACCGTAGTTGTGTGTGTGTGTGTGTGTGTGTGTGTGTGTACTCTTTTACTCTTTGGGCTCTTTACTCCTTGACTTTTTTGGGGGCTCCACCACCCGCTTCCAAGTAAATCACACACAGAAGCTTAATCTTAGTTATGAATGCCCGGCCTTGGTTTGGCTTGTTTCTTGCCAGCTTTTCTTAAATTATCCTGACTACCTTTTGCCTCTGGACTTTTTCCTCTTCTTGCTTCTGTGTATCTTACTTTTACTCTGTGACTGGCTGACAGCTGGCTGGCTGGCTGGCTGGCTGGCTGGCTGGCTGGCTGGCTGGCCCCTGTCCTTCTCTTCCCCTTGTTCTCTTGTTGCTCCTCCTTTTCCTCATTTCTCCTTCTACTTATCCTCTCTACCTGCCAGCCCCGCCTATCCTTGCTCCTGCCTCGCTATTGGCCACTCAGCTTTTTATTAGCTCATCAAATGTTTTAGACAGGCAAAGAATCACAGCTTCACAGAGTTAAACAAATGCAGCATAAACAAAAGCAACACAGCTTTACATCATTAAACGAATGTTCCACCGCATAAACAAAAGAAACACACCTTAAAATGATAGTCTACAACACCGCCCACCAGCCAAGTCCCTTTGGTCCAGGAGCAGAAAACAGCTTGACTGATGTTTGGCCGAAGTTTTTGGTTTGTTTTTATATTTCCAGCTGACTGACACGGCATCTTAAATCACTTTTCCCACCACCATGTCAAACCAGTTCAGTTCATTTGCTTGGTGTGTCCCCAACATTGATTCACGACGTACAACTTAATTTAACCACCCTTTTGCTATTGTGTGAGCAAGTGGCTCCAGCTTTTCACTCATAAACCGTGAGCGCCTTTGTCATCGAATCACCTGACCTAGCCATGGTTCTTTAAGGTAAATTTCTAGGAATACTCTTATTTGCACAAACACCCTACAATCCTGATCATTTGTTGAACGTTAATAGTTAGCGGTAGATGGTAATTCTTTAATAGCCTGTAGTAATTTTGGTCAGAGCTCCTGGCACATTGCCACAAGGCTCTCTGCAGAGCTGTATTAACTTAGACAAATCCAGGCAGCAGAGGATGAGACTTCATGGGGTCCAAGGTCCAGGGGTCCCGGACTTTAGAACCAAACGCAAATCCGTTCATTGTAAGAGAGGAGACACGAAATCTCCTTCCTGAGTGTCAAGTAGAGTTTTCTGGAACAGAGAAGCAGCTTAAAGGGAAGAGAGAGAAACAGTGCGACCCTCCTCCGGGGTTATCAGTAGCATGTCTGAAACTCCTTGTAATGGATGTCTTAGGCCAAGGACGGGGTGATTCCAATTAAGGAATTTTAGTAGCAAGAAGAAGGCAGCTGCGGGGCTGACTAAATGAACGGCTATCACTGTCTGCGATTAAAGCAGCAAGCCTTCAAATACAGCATGCATTGTTCAAAAGAACCGATTAAGAACATGCTGGAAACAGGCATCACGGTATATGGGAGGGTTGTTCTAACCGTAGAGTTTGTGATTTCGTCCATGACGTTGACCTCATCGCGAGAGAATTATGATGTTTTCTGGGTCTCGGCCACAATCTCTCTCAATGAGTTCACCTCATCCTGATAAAATAATCAGTTCAGGTTTGCCGTTGCCGTCTATCTGGATGGACTGAGGAAGCACACCAAGTGTGCTAAGATTAATCTCATTAGGAGGTGTTTATGATGAATACAGAGAAACTGGATCGCAGCGAACTAGTCTATAATCTCAGAGTGGGTCTCTACTACCTAAAAAGCACTTATGCCTGACATTAAAATGCTCCTGCTGGAAAAAACAGCACCAGCAATTCTGAGCCCCCCAATGCCAGGTACCTGAAGAGCTGGACAGAGATGCAGATGGTCTGCTCTGAGCTGGACAGTGATGCAGAGGGTCTGCTCTGAGCTAGTGTGCACCCTGAAAGGGCATCTTTCACATCCCAAGGAGGTGGTTTGTTCATTCATAAAATCCAAGTCTGAATGAATAAGAAAATTAGCATGCATTCAAGACCTGAAAGGGAAAGTGTAGAAACTATAGGAAAGAGAAGTTGAACTGAAACTTGCTATTTCCCCCCTCCCGGTGCTTAGGATCAAATCCATGACTTCGTGCCTCCCTATTAGGCAAGCACTCACTGAGCGCTATTCCCAGGGATAAAATTTAAAATTAAAACCTACCATTCCAATGGCTAGTTCCAGCCTCAGAAAGAGTTCACCTTAAGCCTGGAGATATAGACCAGTGGGTGGAGTTCTTGGCTGGCATGTTTGATATCCAGGTACAGTAGTGCACGCCTGTAACCCCAGTATTTGGGAGACAGAGGCTACAAGATTAAAGTTCAAAGTCATCCTCATACATGAAAATTTGAAGCCTGTGAGATTCTGTGTCAGGAAAAAAAGAAAGAGAGAGAGAGAGAGAGAGAGAGAGAGAGAGAGAGAGAGAGAGAGAGAGAGAGAGAGAGAGAGGGAGGGAGGGAGAGAGGGAGGGAGGGAGGACTAAAATCAGCATCAAGAAGAACATCTTCCACCATGTATCTTTCATCTACCTCTCCAATTCCACCCAGGATGCTGTTTAGAGACACAGGCTCAGTGATCTATATGTATGCAAGTGTCAACGTGAACCCCTTTATTCTGGATACTCACTGAAAGAATTACTTTTGTAAAAAGAAAGAAAGGCTAGGAAGATAAAGCATAAGTCTAAAGATCTGAATTTGGATCCCAAGAAACCACATAAAACCCGGACATGGCCATACCCATCTGTAATCCCAGCATTCCCGCAGTGAGATGTGACACAGACACAGGGGACTCCTTGGAAGTTCAAGGGCCAGTGGGGCACACACATTGTCTTGTCTCAAAAACGTGGAAGGTAGGGCTGGAGAGATGGCTCAGTGGTTAAGAGCACTGGCTGCCCTTTCAGAGGTCCTGAGTTCAATTCCCAGCAACGTCATGGTGGCTCACAACCATCTGTAATGAGATCTGGTGCCCTCCTCTGGCATGTGCGCATACATAGAGGCAGAATGCTGTATACATAATAAATAAATAAATAAATAAATAAATAAATAAATAAATGGTTCAACATACGCAAATCTATCAATGTAATCCACCATATAAATAAACTGAAAGAAAAAAACCATATGATCATTTCATTGAATGCTGAAAAAGCATTCGACAAAATTCAACACCCCTTATGATAAAGGTATTGGAGAGACTAGGGATACAAGGGTCATACCTAAATATAATAAAAGCTATTTACAGCAAGGCGACAGCTAACATTAAATTAAACGGAGAAAAACTCAAAGCCATTCCACTAAAATCAGGAACAAGACAAGGATGTCCACTCTCTCCATACCTCTTCAATATAGTACTTGAAGTTCTAGCAATAGCAATAAGACAACATAAGGGGATCAAGGGGATTCGTATTGGAAAGGAAGAAGTTAAGCTTTCGTTATTTGCAGATGATATGATAGTATACATAAGCGACCCCAAAAACTCTACCAAAGAACTCCTACAGCTGATAAACACCTTTAGTAATGTGGCAGGATACAAGAT
>NW_026067938.1:6144916-6193955 GCF_014885135.2 Alexandromys fortis
GGTCTCACTGAACATAGAGGACAATGAGGACTACTGAGACATCAAGAACAATGGCAATGGGTTTTTGATCCTATTGCATGTATTGGCTTTGTGGGAGCCTAGGCTGTTTGGATGCTCACCTTACGAGACCTGGACAGAGGAGGGTTTTCCTTGGACTTCCCACGGGACGGGAGGGAGGGAGGGGGACATGATTGGGGGAGGGGGAGGGAAAGGGGAGGCGGAGGTGGGGAAGAGACAGAAATATTTAATAAATAAATTTTAAAAAAAAGTGGAAGATGGGTGGCAGTGGTGGTGCTCACCTTTAATCCCAGCACTCGGGAGGAAGAGACAGGTGGATCTCTTTTAGTTTGAGGCCAGCCTGGTCTACTAATCAAGTTCTGGGACAGGCTCCAAAGCTATACAGAGAAACCTGGTCTTGAAAAAGAAAAAAGAAGAAAGAAAAAGTTGAAGGGAAGGACCACTTTCCAAAGTTATCCTGTAACCCCCAGACAAACACAGCGGCACAGACACACCTACACTCACATGTATGACCAGACAAGCATCATACGAACACTCAAAAGTTTATTTTTTATTTAAGAAAAGAAGCACAGACTGTTTTGGTTAGGTTACTATTGCTATGATGAAATACCATCACCAAAGAAACTTGGGGAGGAAAGGCTCTACTCGGCTCACTCTTCCACAGCGCTGGTCATCACTGAAGGAAGTCAGGACAGGAACTCAAACAGGGCAGGAACCTGCAGACAGGAGCTAATGCAGAGGCCATGGAGGGGTGCTGCTGACTGGTTTGCTCCCCATGGTTTGCTCAGCTCTCCTGTAGAACCCAGGACCAGCAGCTCAGGGATGGAACCATCCACAGTAGACTGGGTCCCTCCCGATCAATCACTAATCAAGAAAATGCCCTGCGGTCAGATCGTATGGCCGCATTTTCTCAACTAAGAGTCCCGTCCTTTCAAACGGCTTTGGCCTGCATCAAGTTGACATAAAACCAGCCAGGACAAAGATTTAGGAGTCAACTCTAAGGGTTGAATTCCTGACCTGTATAGTTCATTGCACCTTACCTTGAAAATGTTACTTGAATCTTCCAGGCCTTCACTTTCTAACCTGGGGGATGAGGCTACTACTTAGCCCCTACATTGAGATGCGGTTGGGGGCCTAAGGAGGTAAAATATGCAAAGAGCTTCAGAAAATCATGGCACACAGTAGAAACTAAGTACATGTCCCTGCTTGTCTATACATATATATATATACATATATATATGTATATATATATATATATATCCCTCTGATGATCTACCACAGGGATGTGGCTCTGGCACACGAGACAGTCAATACCAGCCCTGGTGTCCCGATGAACAGGTGTTCGTATAGTCTGGGGTGATAAAATGAACCTAAGTGAAAAACAGTCTTTCATAAGAAGAAGAAAGATTCAAGAAGGGAGAAGTCTCCAGGGAGCAAATAACATTTGCAGGTGGCTCCGCCTGGCTGGAGTAGCTCCCGGGAGACTTCTTGGGGAGCAGAGAGCATAAAGTCAAACCCAGGATGGCTCTTTTCTGCTACACTGATGAAGCTGAGTTGCATCCTAAAAGCCACAGGAATGCCCTGAAGGATTTTAAAATAGCCAAGCCTCAGAAGAGTTAACAGCCCAGAATCCCCCCGGCCACCCTCATCCTTACTGCATCTGAAAGAAACCCCATTCTGTTTGCTTTTGGGATCTTGAAAATATTTGTGAGCAGGCTTGTGAGGGACTCGAATTGTGAACCATTTTTCCCAGAAGCAGTCCTGATGATTCTGTGGAGGTAACTGGATAGATGTTAAGGGCTGGCTCCCCACCTCCCCACCCCCAAACCCTGCACGTACGTCTAGTTCTTTTTCATTTTGTGCAATCATTTTCTGACCGGAGCTCTGCCAATTGTATTTCTTCATCTGCAGCCCCTGATGTGAATGGGTCTTTTGTAGTATTTGGAGCAAGCCTCTTGGCCGGGCTGTCAGGCTGATGCAAGGGTAATCAGCAGATTTATTTGAGGACACATGTTTATGGCCCTAAATGGCTGTTCTAAACGGGGTCATTATCTGGCCTTTTTTTTTTTTTTTCTATTTTCTATTTTTTTTTTCTATTGCCATAAATGTCCCCCTAAAACATGGAGACCCGCAATAAGTCCATCGTGTTTCCTGGACCAGACTTGGAGGCAGGATTTATGCTGCCTCCAGTAATGTCTTGTGCATGCTTAAACACAAACTCCTCTCCGGATGCTCGGTGAAATGTCTCCAGGTCGGACACAGGCAGACAGGAGTGGGAGGTCAGATTTGCTAAATTATCAGAGGTCACCAGAGGGTGAAACCTGCCTTGATCCGCAGTGTGCAACACGAGAGAATAAATCATAGGTAAACACACTGGGTGGGGCTGGGGCTGGGGGTGGGGGTCGGAGAACATCCGGTTTCTTCTGGATCTGAGTCCGGCCCACGCGAGTGGAGCCCTCCGATCTCAAAGGGAGGCTGTACAGATCAGCCAGGCCGGAACCCTCTCAAGAGGAACTCTGAAGACTATGTGTGGCCACACCTCCTGCAGAATGGAAACTCTTGGTTTCCATGGCTCTGAGTTCTCGTCTGCAAATAGACTTTGGGACTCAGAGGCTTTGAAATTCTTTACGAAATTCCTGTGCCAAACCCCAAAATACTTTGCCATGTGTTCTTGTTTGGCTTGTGTGACTCTGAAGCTTGCACAACGGCAATGGGAACAGACTCTTAAGAAACTGACCCTTTTAAGTATTTAAAAACTGAGCCTCGGATGTGGAGGCATAAGCATGTGTATACATAAATACAGCAAATATCACACAGGTGTAGCAAAACCCCGTATTTGCATACATTTGGGAGGAAGGGGGAACGTGCTATTTTTAAAGATGGAGCAATTACAGAATTCTTACATGTGAGGAAAAATGTATTATTCATACTAGCTTAATGTGGAGGGGCTAGAGAGACAGCCCTGTGGTTAAGAGTACTAGCTGCTCTTCCAGAGGAGACTCCGTTCCCAGCATCCACAGTAACAAACATCTGTAACTCCGGAACCACGGGGTCTGATAGCCGCTTTGGGGCTCTATAGGCACAAGGGATGCAATTCATGCACAGGCATATGTCCAGACAAAACACCCAGACACATAAAAATATATAATTTTTTTTTAAAAAAAAAGAAGACATATGTGGATTTCTGGGTGGGAAAGATTCTATTTCTCTGTCTAGACATGGGTAAAGATCTCAAGAAAGGTTGTGTGGACATTAAAGGAAGAGGTAACCTACAGAGGGTTGGAGTTTAGGAACCTTCAGACAGCCAACATTAGGTTAGGATTGTGCATATCTCTCTCTCTCTCTCTCTCTCTCTCTCTCTCTCTCTCTCTCTCTCTGTGTGTGTGTGTGTGTGTGTGTGTGTGTGTGTGTAGAAAGAGAAAAATGTCTCTATTTTACAATTTTTAGTTTCTTCTCTTTCCTGGCTACGAAACTGACAACTATTGCCCATTATCATTTGAGTTGTATTCTCCCCAGAATTTGATTTGGATGTCGAGTCTCCGGTCCCCAATATGTATTTATAAACTGGGCCTTTAAGGAGACATTTAAGGTGAAATGAGGTCACAAGGATGGCTCTCTCAACAAGATCAGCAGCCTAGGAGCAGGAAGAGACCAGAGACCTCCCTCTCTGCGTGCGCAAAGGCTCCTCTTCAAAGGCGGCAAGTGCTTTTACCTCTGAGCAGCTTTTCCAGCTCCAAACCCCTACTTTTTAACATCCACATACTACAGAAACCCAACGAAAGAAATTAAAGCCTCCTTTCCTTTTTTTCTCTCACACAGATGCCGTGGCAGATGTGCGTAGCGCTGGGATTTGGTTTCGCAGGCTTTAGTTTTCTAGGGCCTGCCATGTGGACATCTTTCCTTGTCAGTGAGTATGGAGCATCATTTTAAATGGTTGCATATTATTATATTTTAGAGACTCCCCTCCCACCGTTTATTAAGTCAATCTCTCATTTATAGACGCTTCAACCGGTCCCAGAGGCCAGAATATCCCTTCTCTCTGTACATTCATAGCAATGGATTATTCATAGAAGTTTCTGCTTAGTTTGCTATTCCGCTAGCTACTCGTAGGGAGATCAAACAACAGCCACACCAGCATGATGGAATCGGGCTTGTTCAGGGTTTGATTTGATTTGAGCGTATAATTGCACAACGCCATTTGCATGATTGCCTGAAGTGATACCTGAGTTTCACGCCTCTGGAATATTGCTCAAAAGTTGAACTTGGCCTTTTGTAACCTCCTTTGTCCAAACTTCCCTGATCTCACTGTTCTGTGACGCAGGGCCCTTGGAGTTCTTCCCATCCCGGCGTGGCTGCCAGCTCCTGAGTCCCCTAAACTGTGCCCTCCACTGTGTGTGAGTTCAGGGCGGGCAGCTATACCAGGATCTGTGTCCATTAATGCAGTATCTGCTCTTGACTCTGCCTGCATAGTAGGCACCCTTTGGAGACTTCGAGTGGGTGAGGGAGGGAATAAATAAGGGCAAAGGTGAGTGATGGGTCAGCCTAGGAGAACCTGAGAAGCTGGATTTTATTAGCCTCATCTGGGCTACAAGCCTATCAGTGACAGTGCTTATAATTTCATCTGAGAAATCAAAGACCACCGATTCACTCATTCGAACTCAACTTATATTAATTGAGTTTCTACTCTGTGAAGTCCAGTACCCGGGGGTGCAATGAGTGTCTACAGTCATATCATGATTGTAAGTTATTGTCTGTTTCAGTTGGTATATTAGCAGACCTGAAAACGTAGCCATTTTCTAGTCGATTTTATCAGAAGAAGACCATTCAACAGTTAGGGTCTGTGTAGTGGCTTCTTCACTTGGAAGACCAGATGGAAAAGGGGGGAAGCATTGAGGGAGTAGAGTTCTCCTCAGATAAGGGCGAGACAGCGTGGTAGTTTGAATGTAATTGGCCCTCATAAGCTCATAGGGAGTGGCACTATTAGGAGGTGTGGACTTGTTGGAGGATGTGTCACTGTGGGGGCCAGCATTGAAGTGTCCTCCTATGCTCAAGCTACACCCAGTGTGGACAGATTCCTCCTGCTGGCTGCAGATCAAGATGTAGAACTCTCAGCTCCTTCTCCAGTGCCATGTCTGCCTGCAAGCCACCAAGTCCCACCATGATGATAACGGACTAAACCTCTGGAACTGTAAGCCACACAAATTAAATGTTTCCTTTATGAGTTTTCATGTCATGGTGTTTCATCACAGCAACAGAAATCCTAACTGAGACAGAAGTTGGTACCAGGAGCGGGATATTGCTGTGCTAGGCCTGACTATGCTTTTGTTTAGAGAGATCTGGACTTTGGGAGGTTGGGTTAAGAAAACAGTAGGATGCTTTAAATGATGTTGAATGGGCTATAAATGATGTTGTAGGAGCGTGGAAGACAGTGGTGAGGGCTATTTGAATCGTGGGGGCATGGCTCAAAAAGATTTCGGAGGAGAAGAATGTTAGTGTGTGGCGTGGAGATGATGTGAGAGCCAAAGTCACATTTTAAGTTTTAATTACTAAGCCTAAGAGATAAAGAGAGTGGTGGCCACAGGGCAAGATCCCACGCAGCTAAATTTCCAACTCGGGAAAAGGAATTAAAGAAAAGTTTACAGCTGGGTGTGGTGATCCATGCCATTAATCCCAGCACTCGGAAAGAAGTGTCTGGTGGATCTCTGTGTCTGAGGTCAGCCTGGTCTACAAATCCAGTTTCAGGACATCCAAGCTCAGGTGGTAAAGGAAACCACGAAAGCAGAAAGCTGGAGAAGATGTAATTGAATGACTGGTCCATGTTCCAACCAGAACATGCAGCAGAACTTGGCAGCCTTGGCCATTGTGGCTCTGGCTTTAGAGTCAAGGCCAGAAGAAACTAATTAGGGAACCTTCCTCCAAGACGAAGGAAAGCTGTTGAGACCAGGCATGTGTCAGGGGTGTCCCTGAAGGGAGGCCTAGGAGGCCAGTTTGTGTAGCTGTGCAGATGAAGCCTGGATTGCCTTGCAGAACTCAAGACGCTACAGACACCAGAGTTGTGGGATAGACACCTGCTAAGGATCGCTGCTAATGGGGAGTGGAACCAGCCCAAGGGAAAGAAGTGTGTTACAGTCAACAAAGCAGAAAGGAGCTGGAGATTTGAAGGGCATTTTGGAATCAGAAATGGAGATGCAGAATTTGACATTTGCTCAGCTGGTTTTTGGTCTTACTTTGGTCCAGCCTTTCCTCACTGTGCCCCCTTCCCTTTTGGATGGTAAAGTATCTCCTGTGCCATTGTATGCTGGAAGTATGTGATCTGCTTTTTTGATTCCGTAGGGGATTACAGTTAAGAGATTATATGAATCTCAGAAGAGACTCTGAACTTTGCACTTTTAAACATTGTTGAGACTGTGATAGACTACGGGGACTTTTGAAGTTGAACTAAACGCACATTGTGATATTGTTACCAAGCTTGTGGGGGCCAGGGAGTGGAATGTGCTGGTTTGAACGTAATTCGCCCCCATATACTCATAGGGAATGGCACTATATGGAGGTGTGGGCTTGTTGGAGTCGGTGTGGCCTTATTGAAGGAAGTGTGTCACTGCAGGGGACAAGCTTTGGGGTCTCTAATAGGTTTCCCTACCAATGCAGTAAGCCAGATCAAACCAAACTGGAAGATATAGCAACAGGTCTATTTGAGCAAAGCAATTCCTGGGTGGCCTCTCCAGTTCCAGAGATCAAGGCTGGAGAAGCCATGTCCACAAATGAAAGCAGGGAGAATTTATAGGTTGTAGGCCAGGAGTGATGACGTGTCTGCCACAAGCTGTGTTTGCGCCCAAATATACGATCAAAAGCTGACCACTCATGCTGCTGAAAGAAAGGGAAAAGCTAATTTTGACTAAGAGCTCTCTACCTTAAAAAAAAAAAAAAGATTTATTTTATATGTATGGATGTTTTGTCTGCACGTATGTATGTGCACTACATGCATGTCTGGTGCTCTCATGGGTCAGAAGAGGGTGTCAGATTCTCTGGAACCTGTGAGCCGCTAGGTGTGTTGCGTGCTGATAACTAAATGAGGGTCCTTGTCTGCTGGGTTCTCCCACAGATAGGGCTGAGGCAGAGCTGGTCCTGTCGGTCTCTCCAGGAGGTGAGTGTCAACGATCCAGACGCTGGCCACCGGAGAGAAACATACACTGAGTCAGGAGTCTGTCGAAGCAGGAACTCACTTTATTGCATTAGGGCAGGAACTTATATAGGGCTGAGGTAGTGGGCTGGAATCTTAGGGTGGGGTGAGGAATAAGGGCCAATAATATCCTGCCACATCAACGGTGGGTGGGCAGAGGTGGACCTAGGTCAGGCTGTGCTCAGTCAATCCTCTCCAAACTCAAGCTGCCTCAGGAAGTTACACTGGGCCTCACCAAAATCAAGTTAGGCTCAGGAAGTTACACTGGGCCTCATGAGGCCCAACACTCTGCAAGAACAAGTGCTCCTAACCACTGAGCCATCTCCCCAACCTCCAACACTCTACTTGTAAGGGGCTAGCTACGCTTTGATTTGGAGAACTAAAATATAAAATCGTCCAGGTAAATGGGTGGGTTCAGAAGAGAAACTCATCAGAAGCCAGCGTTCTCAATCCCACCTCCACCCCCAGCGAAGCCTGTAAGAAAGATATTCCTGGCTCCAGGCAGAGGTGTGAGGAGGCGGAAGGCTTGCTGCTTGTGAAGGCTGTGGGGGATTTTTTAAAAGTGTGAGACACAAGAACAGAGTGTTTCAAAAATGGGAGCGATACAGTAAAAGAAGCATTGGATGGCAAGTGTGGGGAGTGAGACCTGTGAAGAGCTGAAGCTAAAGAATCCTCGGGAAGCAGGGGAAATAAAGCCAGAGAGGATGAGAGGGAGAGGTAGTGGGGTGTGGAAGGCTTTGGTGGTTCTCCAGCTCCTGATGATCAGAGAAATAAAAACACAATCCACTCAAGGACATGTGGGGTGATGGCTCAGGGGATATGGTGTTCGCCACAAGAGCCTGGACCAGGGTTCGGATCCCCAGAATCCACAGAAAAGCTAGGAAGCTATGGCAGCTCACCGCAACCCAGCACCTGGAAGGTGAAAAGAGGATCCGCCCGGCGAGCTGGTCAGTACTGCTTGAACTGGCGAGTGCCCGGTTCAACAAGAGGGTGCCTCAGGAAAATAAGGAGGAAAGCGATGAAGGCAGACGCTCAGCGTCCACCTCTGACCTCCGCAAGCCCATGCACACACATGTGCCAACACGTGGGAACCTGCATACATATGCACTCATCTTACAAACACATCATAAAAGATCCAGAAAACGTGAGATCCTAAAGGAAGGAAATTTTCAGGCTTTTTCTTCTCCATGAACATTTTCAGTATGAGGATCAGAAGGATAACTTAATAAAATGTTTCTGACCACGGTGGAAAAAAAGCCTCCACCAATGAGAGTCTACGCTGGAACCTGGACGCTGGGGTTAGTACTCTGTTCCCTCCCAGGGAGCTTTGTTTCAACACTGGCTCTTTTTTTTTTTTTTCTTTGTAAATGGACCCATTCCATGCTCACTCTTCTCAGAGCGAAGTCTCAAGGTCTCTTTGCACATATTTGACTGGCCACTGAGAAGACAGCAGCTCAAGGGTTAACCGGCCTGACATTTCACAAGTGAAGCCTCCACAATAAAACAGCCTTTTCTAACTCTGCCTGGTCAGATCTCCCCAGAAGCATCTGTCTTTCCCTTAACGTATTTAATGTCATTCAATGGGTTACATTAAGAGAAAGAGGGTGGTTTTTATCTAGCACACTGCTGCTTATACGATGGATGTTGGGAGCTTGTGTTGACTTGTTTCATTTTGTAGAAGTCCGGGCTTCTCTGGGGTGTTGCTGATCCAGCACCCCAGAAGGATCCAGGACCGACTGATTGACCACAGTCTCTGTTCTCGACATGAAAGAACCCACACGTAAGATGAGGAATTAGTGTCAGAAATAAACAGATATAAAGATTTACAGGCGATGTGGGCTAAGAAAACAAAGGCAAGTTCAGGAGCTTACAGAACTCTCGGGATGCGGTTTCCTTTAAACTGCACGAAAGGATGAACTGATGAATAAGGAGATCCTGAAACAGGTTAGTAGCTGTCAGCTGAGATAAAACCCAGGATGTTGTGCACCTGCACATGTGACCCCCCCCCCCCCCCCCCCCGTGGCTGATAGGCACAGCCCAAAAGACTAAGAGGGGATTAGGGAGGGGGTTTCTGCTTACATTTCCTCTGCTTCTCAATTTTGTGATCTCGCTGACTGCTGAGTATCTTCCTGGTGTGTGGAAAGGATAAGGCCTGCCCTCCGTGGTTGTATGTTATTAATCCACACTGAATTTGCCATGTAGGGAAGGGGAACCTACCTGGCAGCATCCAAGAGAAGCACATTCATAAGACAAGGGACTGGAAGACGGTGCACAAAAGAAAATAATGCCTGTATTAGTCTGGCTTTAACCCCTATGACAAAACACACGAGCTGGGTGACTTTATAAAACACAGATTAAAGGCCAGGTATGGTACCAAATGCTTTCAATCCCACAATTAGGAGGCAGGTGGATCTCCCTTGAGATTGAGGATAGCCTGGTCTACGTAGTGAGAAGCCATTACATAGCAGCAACAACAAAATCTGAAATACAAAAAGAAAATGTGTAATCCCTCATACACACAGTCCCTGTATTACAACAGGAACCCTTGTCATGACTTGAAGCCTTCAAGGCAGGAACAGTAGTTTTTAATGCTTTTTTGTTTGTTTTTGTTTTAGTTTTGTTTTTTTGAGACAGGGTTCCTGTAGCCTAGTGGTAGCCTAGATGTCCTGGGACTTGCTCTGTAGACCAGACTGGCCTCAAACTTGCAGAGATCTGCCTGGGATTAAAGGCGTACGTCACCACCAGCTGGAACACTAGTGTTTAAATTGGGATCTTCAGGAAGCAGTTTTTACAGGTTGACCTTCAGTTAGTAAGGGTTACTTATCCCAAATTATAGCCACCATTTACTCTGGCAAATGCAGACAACTTGAGTTCTTTCTCTTCTTCATGCCTTTTCTTTTTCTTGCCTTACTGCAAAGGCAAGACTTTGGGTGTAAATGGGAAAAATCACACATTCTACTTCGTTCTTGATCCTTGGGGGAAAACCATCTAGTATTTCAACATTAAGCAAGGTGTTACATTCAGGTTTTGTAGATCCCTTTTATCAGGCTGACACTGGTGACTTCTCTTCTGTTTGGATAATGGAAGGCGGGGTTGTTTATTGTTTCAGTTTGTCTTGTTTTAGCCTACTCTGGTTCATATTTTATTTCACACTGAGTTCTGATTTTTTCCCCCAATATACTTTATCTATTTGAAATGGTCATGTGATAGTTTTCTTATAGTCTATGAATAGGATAAGTTACACAAATTGTTGAATGTCAAATTAGCTCTGTGCTGTTGGAATAAAATTTATGTGTCATGATATTTTATTCTTTACATTGCTAGATTTGGTTAGTTGATGGTTTGATGAGAACTTTGGCAACTATATTCATGAGGAATAGTGACCCTTAATTTTTTCCATTTCATCATGTTTTGTCAATTACAAATATTAGGGTTTTGCTGGCTTCAGATGATGAATTAAAGGTGGTTTCTTTCTCTCTTTTTTTAGAAAGTTATTATTTTCTTGACAATTTGATAGACTCACCAGAGAAGCAACTTGAGCTTTGAGTTTGTGAGGTTTTCAATAAAGTTTAATAAATTCAAGGTCTTTTAGAATTTTTTCTGTCTCATTCTGTGTCAGGTCATCTAAGTTATTGAGGTTTGTCCAATTTCTTTTTTTTTTTTTTTTGATTTTTCGAGACAGGGTTTCTCTGTGGCTTTGGAGCCTGTCCTGGAACTAGCTCTTGTAGACCAGGCTGGTCTCGAACTCACAGAGAGCCACCTGCCTCTGCCTCCCGAGTGCTGGGATTAAAGGCATGCGCCACCACCGCCCGGCTGTCCAATTTCATCTACGCTATTGGTTGCATTGGTCTAAAGATGTTCCTAATACTCCCTTACAGTGCATTCAGTGTCTGTAGGGCCTGTAGTAGCAGCCCTTGTGCCACTCCCAGTACTGATAATTTTCACCTGTGTTATAACGCACGAATGCTTCATTCCTTCTGATTGTTGACTACAATTGCACTGAATTAATAGGCTACAACTTTGCATCATAATCACTTTGCAGACATTTGAGTCGTTAGAGCTATTCAGTGCTTATGAATAATGAGATTGAGAACATTTCTATAAAATCCCTAAATTGACTGCCCCAGCTATTGAATAGGGCTGTCGTTTTCACACCAGCTGACTCCCTTTATTGCATTGCTGTGCACGCACTGGAAGAATTTCTCTTGGTTTCTGTCCCCAAAGGCAAGCAGAGTATACGGCCTGAGCTGGATTGAGTATGCAGTAGACACTTAGGGAATCCTAGACCTCTGTGGTACTCAGGTAGCACGGGGGTACAGAAAAAGTCACAGCAAGGGCAGACTTTTACTAACTGTTTGCAAAGTGTTGCTTAAGAGTTTTTGTGCAACATGGGAAAGGTGAGAAACAACTCAAAGACCTGACTCTCACAAATTGTCCTTCAACATACTCTACATAGGATATGCTCACGTGCGTACCGGCATGTGCACACACCCAAAATAAATAAAAATGCAATGATTGTTTTAATTAAAAAGAAGCAGAAGGGCCTGGGGATATAGCTCAGCAACATAGTGCTTACCTAACATTCGTGACGCCCCAGGTTCGATCCTTGGCACTGAGAAAAATAAAAGAATGTGTTGAAGCCAAGAGAAACAGGGAAAACAAAAAGAATTCTTGTGCAGAGCTAGGTACAATTGTGCACACTTTTGATCCCAGCACTGGGGAGGCTGAGGCAGGTGGATCTCTGAGTTCCAGGCCAGCCTGGTCTACAGAGCTAGTTCTAGGACAGCCAGGGCTACACAGAGAAACCCTATGTCAACCCCTTCCCCCCAAAGAAGAATTCTTCGTGCAACATGTAACCTGTCTGTTCATGTTATGGAACTCACATGTTGTTAAACAGCAAAATTTGCCTTTTATTTTGGCTTTGCTCATATTCAGAGTTACGTAGCCCCAGAGACCTAGCATAGCTTTGTCAGGCTGGGAAAAGATTCCATCTGTTGGAGTCCATTTCTCCTAACAGAATGCCAATAATTTTTTTCCTCCCATTTTTGTCATTTACCCGCTTAACCACCTTAGCCAGACCCCTGGCTCTAAAGGCTACAAGGAAGCCTCATGTTCAAGGGGAAACTTAGCAACCATCTTCCACTTCCTCTTAAAGGGACTGTGGGTGAAATCACTGCAAGATCTTTACATCCCATCATAGAACAGGTCTTGAATTGACTTAATGAGGGTGGGAAGGCGGGGGCCGAAGGAGGTTAACTACGTGTGAATTTATAGATGTTTGGGTGTCCAGAGTCCATGTAAATAATGTATTACCTCACTGTAAATATTAACTCTGCTCGAGCTGAGGTCTTTAAGTACAAATTAGCAGGGACCCCAGGGAGGGGAGGGCTGCCCTGCGTTTAATAATCTTAACCCCAGGTGCTCAGGATCCTGTGGGGCGTTCCTGGGGGCGGATAGTCTTTAAGCTGCAGGTCTCCTGTGATGCACTGTTTGTAAAATAAAATGGGAAGTGAGTCTTCTCTCTATAAAACAAACAAACAAATAATAATAATGAAAAAAATGGAAACAGGCAGTAAACCCTTTCAGAATAATTACAATAATTAGCCTGCAAACTCCAGGCTATTAAACATCCAGGAAGTAATTTTTTTTTAAGTAATAAAAGCAGAACCTTTGACCTCAAAGGAGGTTCAGCTTGTCCAGGGACTCATCAGTTCACAGTTTCCAATATGATTGCCAGACCTACTGAGCGGCTCTCTACAAAACCTGGGATTATGGAATTAAGCCACTGCACTTGGCATTCATTCATGCTTTTAACAAATCTGAGAAGAAAGCCTCAAGAACCTTCACTGGGAGAGAAGGATCTGTGGACCATGATCTAGAAACCCCCATTCGACAGTACTCAGTTGCCAGGTACTTCACCAGCAGAATGGAGACAAAGACCAAGAGGCATAGTCTGCTCCCCAGGGAAACGGCTGACACGTATGACCAACAGGAAGTCATTCTGCCTTGTCGAAAGTTCCTTGGAATCTTCCGCATTTCGCCACCACACAGAAGTAGCTTGAATGAAGCTGGAGGGAATCCCATAAAGAGATCAGGAAAGCTCGCAGCTAAGAGTGCGTGACCCACGAGCCTGGCGGCTTGAGTCTGACACCCCACCACACCCCAAATTCATACAAGAGGAGAGAACTGACTCGGGCAACTTGTCCTCTGGCTTCCAAATGCATTCCGTGGCACAAATGCACACCTACACACACCCAGGGATAATAAATAATGTTGAGATGTTGTTGTTGCTGCTCTAAAGAACCCCAAATGATACGTCAGGAAAACAGGCTCTGGACACCCAATGCCACATGAAATGCCTACCCTTTTAAAGGCAAATGTGCATGTTCAGGAGGTTCAAAGTATTGTTCTTCGAGTTGGCCAATCACTCAGCTAATCATCAATGGTTTCCATCTTGCTGCTATCTTGTTTGGTTTGGCTTTTTGAGACAGGATATCACTCTGTGGTCCTCACTGGCCTAGAACTCACTCACTGTGTGAGTCAAGCTGGCATCTTGCGGCTCTGCACTCCTGAACACTAGGATTCTAAGGATGCCCAATTGTGCCCATTTTTCTGTTTTGTTTTGTTTGGTGTGACGAAGTCTTACTATGTCACTAGTAACACTATACACCAGGTTGGTCTTGAACCTAAACAGCTCTGCCTCTGCCCTTCCAAACTCATCCTATAGCCAACACATGAGCTATCCTTAAATTACAATTTAGTGTTAGATACTGGAGGACCAGAGTCAGCACAGGACACACCAAGACCGAGGTCTCTGGGACAAAGGGCATGGATAACATACAAAGACAGGAGATGGAGGATAAGAGAGAAGAGGAAAGGAACAAGGGAGAGGGGCAAGGGCTGCCTCTGGATAGGGAGGAGCAGATGTTGTTGACAGGTAAACTGCAGTTTATAAAGGAAAAGGGGACACTCCATGTTAGGATGAGTTGGTTTGTTTTGATTGGGCGTGTTAATTAGCTGAGCCAAAGTGGGGCTTTTGATTGCTGAACTTCAATACTTTGAGAGCTGGACCTTGGTGATCAGCCTCAGGAAGAGGAAGTGGCCAAATAAGGGAGTAGAGCTTTAAGAATGTAATCTAAAGGTTTAACAAGGAAAAGGGGATGGGGGAGGGCAAGACCTGCCAGAGCCACGTTTGTCATGCTCAGGCCTGCAAGATCACACTTGGTAGACACTAAGGATTCAGCCGTGAGTAAAAACAGCCCCTGTACTTATTTTAGGGGTTGGGACGAATGGGGGGAAAGGGTAAACTCTTAAGTTATAATATTGAAGTCGTTTTTATTTTGTTTTGCTATCCATACTTGTTTCAATTCCCTTTTAACACAGTCCCTGGCCAGGTCAACTCCATTACCACACGCAGAGTTCAGTGATCTAGGGACAGGGTGTAGATCAATAACAAATGCTTGCTTGTGTTAGGAATTTTTCCTAACACGAGCTCTTTGCCAATGCAAAAATCCCAGTCACGCCAAATCACAACAAGCCAAATTAAGAAATATCCAGGCTTAATGGGACAGGGTGGGTGGAAGAAAGAGACCACGTGTTTCTTCTCTGGGAGCTCACTTAAATACCCTGTGGGAGTGGTCCTGACACCCACCCCAGGGAGGGGTCAGGACCTGGCATGCTGGGATTTGGAGTCCAGACCAATACAACTCCCAGGCCTGGGGGCTGGGATGGATGCAAGGGGCTGGGAGCTACACTCCCAACTTAATAGTCTGTAATACCCGAGTCCCTGGGTTCAATACTCAGTATTGCCTTACCACACAAATGGAGCTAACCAATTGGCTAAGGGATAAGTGTAATGGTCTGTCCTGTGCCTTTAAGAGACAAGTGACGTCCACTCCCGCCATCCACCTCTGAGGCAGGCAGATCTTCCTTCTTCTTCCAGCCTGAGCTCTCTCCCTTTCTGTCTCTCTCCCAAAGAGGTAGCTGCTGCCGTGGCTCCCCTCCTCTCCCCACCTTCTCTCTCTCTCTCTCTCTCTCTCTCTCTCTCTCTCTCTCTCTCTCTCTCTCTCCTCATTCCTCTTTTCCCTCCCTCTCCCCTTCCCTTCCATCACCCACTAAATAAATATCCAACCTCACTCTGCATGGCGTGCCTATCCGTCTAGGTCTCTCACCAGTCATGTGGCTCCCTGCATAGGATCCACTGGCCCTTGCAGCTCATGAGTCATGGCAGAGGCAGGGGTGGAGCAGCAGGGGGCTGGGGGCTCTCTGCCTGGGGCTGGCTGCCTTCATGGCCCTCCGTGGTCTTGGGACCCGCCACAGCCACTCGGAGAACAGCACCGTTTTATTTTTACCGTAAAAACAAGCATTGCCCAAGGGATCTGCTTGTCTCCATCCCGCTAACAGTCAGAAGGGATAGGGAGGGATAGGAAGCTTGTGCCCCCAGCCAGGCTACAGTGCTGTTCAAGATTTCTAAAGACTCTGTAAAGATCAGGACACTTTCTAATGGGTTCTCCTTCCCATGTGTGCCTGTGTGGCCCTCACAGCAGCACCACCTCACTCCACAATGCCAGATGTAAGCCGTGCTGTGTGCCCAGTGTCTCTGGTACTAATCCCTATGCTTGCCCAGTGTAGATTGAATGATGCCCGTGATCCAGGCAGAAATTCCGACTAGAGAGTATGCCGCCTCCTTTTCCTACAAGTACTCAAGCGAACCCGCTGGCTTCTTGGCACACTCTTGGATGATATTCAGAATAAACTCAGAGGACCTCCTTCTGACTTCAGGGGTAAGAGGAGAGAGACAGCCCTCTGCAGTGGGCCCCCCCGTGTCCCACCTGTATGGTGTCACACTGGCCTTGACACATCTTTCTGCAAGAACTGGCCTGTTGCACACGCTGGCATACTAAGGTGCCCAGGGGCATCACCCAGAACAGTGTGGCCTTTCACGGCTCTGTGGCTGCCTTTGACAGGTCCCGAAAAGTGGCCTCCAGCAAAGTCATTAAAATCGGTCTGGAGACTTCCTCTTGGGTCCTTGTCACTCCTCAAAAGAGGCACTGCCAAAATGAATTGATCCAAATCCTGCTCTCCAAAATTTATTGATCCAAATCCTGTGCACCCGGGAAGGAAGAAGAAAATACAGCTTGCAATTTGTGATCTAACACCCCTGGCTAATTAAAAAAGGGGATCAATCACCATTCACACTGGTGGGGAACAAACGGAAGTGGTCAGAGAGCCCCGAGCTCAGTTGGGGTTGGGTTTTTGTAGTAGCAAAGGTGGAGGTGAGGGATTTCCAAGGTTCAGGACCCTGACTGACTGACATTTGTCTAGGGGTGTCCTGGTGAAAAGCGTTGGGTGTGTGCTGGCAGGTGGTCCTATCTACAATGGTTGGAACGTTAGGAATTTCCTTTGGATGGTCTGTTCCTGGGTGGTGTCTGGATAATCTCAGTTTATCTTTCTCGGAACCAGGGTAAACTACTGAAACTACTGAGACTCAGGCCGCTATCCAGCTTGTCATACCTGGGTCCTATGTGGTCCACATTTTCTGGAGTAACAAGAACTTCAAGGACCTTGAAAAGGATCCTGAAAAGGGACGTGCCACACTGTCCCTGACCTCGTGGCTAGCTCTGAATCACTCCTCCTCTTGCCACTTCATCTGCTTCACCTCATAGCTTCCCTAACTCTGGGTGCCCGATTCTGGGGCCTGGCCTGACCTGCCCTTGTTTCTCTCTCCTCAGCTTATTCACGAAGTTTTCCATTCCTTAAAAGTCTAACTGTGCTGCCAGCAGCCCGAGTCCCTAGCGGAAGCCCAAGGGAACCTCTCAGCCGCCCCCACAACTGCTCGGTGACCTGAACAGACCCCAGCGCCTGAGATGGTAGGACAAGTAATTAACCACAACACTGAACGAATCCGTCTCTCCAAAGGCAACAGAGGCAAAGAGTCAAGAGGATGTAGCTGTAGCCATTGCTGGTTGTTTGGATCTGACGGGAAGTAGTTTGCCCTTTCGTCAACAGCGATGAATGCTTTTTGAGAGCGTAGCGGTATCACGGCTTTGGATTATGCACACCTCCGGCTTTTCACAAGGTAGAGGAAATAAAATCATGAGCGAGACATGACAGTTAATTAGCAAATGTTTATGGAGTTCTTCTTTAGCCTCAGCATTTTGCTAGAAGCTTGTAGCTCACAACTCAGGAGCCCAGCATTGCTATGGAAGAGAGAGCATGCGCATCTACAACCCGCGCCCCCCCCCACTCCCCCTCCTCCCGACACACACCCTGCCCCCAGACACTCCCTGTTCCCTTAGCATAATTAGAAGTTTCCAACCAGGAACAGTAACCGCCCTCCGAGGAGGGTTTGAAAATGTCGGAGTGCTGTTTGCTCTTGGCTGTTACCAAATTAGCATTTATTGGGTGGCACACTGGAATGCTAATGCCTGACAGAGTGCCAGTCAGTCAGCCCTTCACAGCCCAGAATGTTCTTTCCCACTCAGAATGCCAATAAAATTCAGTTGATAGCTGACATGAGAAAAGCTATGAAAGTCCTCAGCGTCTCCAGGATTCCTCCCTCCAAGACCCTCCTCTCTTGCGGGAAATCATTTTTTGGAGGGTGGGTGACTTGTGGAGAAAACAAGAGCCATGTTAATGCAAATAATCCGGAAGCCCCAGAATCCCTGGCATTAAGGTTTAAGTGTTAGTGGTCTGTTTTGCTAAATACAAAAGGATCAGGCCGTTCATGGGTCTCTTAATTAAATGAACCATCTGTGGAAGGATTTAAGCAATATTGTAAATTTAGCATGTTATTTGGCTCTTGTTTTCAGCTCAGTGATCACAACATCCCAATCATTCCCCAGGATTAAGGTGCGTACCCTTAATCCCAGCACTCTGGGCGGAAATTCAAGGCCATCCTGGTCTATAGAGAGAGTTCCAGGACAATCAGGGCCATACAGAGAAACCCTGTCTCGAAAAACAAAATAAAACAACAGAAGGAGGAAAAGAAGAAGAAGGAAAAGAAAGAGGGAAAGAAAGAAGGAAGGAAGGAAGGAAGGAAGGAAGGAAGGAAGGAAGGAAGGAAGGAAGGCCATGAAGAATCAAAAGGACTTGGGTGGGCCTGCATAGTTCCAACGTTGCCTGCCTGAAGCATCCCCCATGTACTGAATCATGCCCCAGTTCCTGTAACCCCGTAGGCTGCCATCCAGAAGCCAATGAAGACAGCCTGAAAATGGGGGAGGGGAGCAGGGAGATGGAATAAACTGGCCAAGGGGTAGGAGCAGGAGAAAAGAGAACACCACCCAGCAGTGACCGAGTGTGGGTGAGTTGGTGTCCCATTGCAAGGCAGAGCAGGGCGTTTGGAGAAACAAATCAAGACTGAGCCCGTTTGGAGCAATGCTTTCCCAGACCTGAACAGTGACCTCGGGGAGTCTCAGCTGGCTCCAAGGAAGGCTGAGAAGAACTTGAGGGCTCCCTGAGGGGATGCGAGCCAAGTTTTCATTCACTCACCAAGAAGATTAAGCCGGTTTCAAGAAGCAAAATGTCAACATTGATGCAGAACGGCTTGGGAGCTTCCATGTCAGTTTCTGGGCAGGAGGAAGCTGGCAGATTGCAATCTGAGCACGCTATGGTCTGCAGTGGAAGAAATGAGGAGCTGAGAAGGCTCATGAAATGGGATCTTGGAGAAGCCCAAGTGAGCTGGTGGTATAGGAGGAGATATCTCAAAGCGGGTCCTACCTGCAGTAAGACCCTAGACAAGGGCCTTGATCTCTCTGTATGTCAACCTCCGCATCTTTACTTCTCTTTTAACCTCCTCAATTTTAAATGTAGATATTTACCATGTGCACTAAAAAAGGTAAGAAATGATTAATAGAAATCCCAAAGCTAATAAGTCAATGGTCAACAGATAATAGAAATTATTAGTTGATGCCACCTCCCCAGGACACACTCCATAATAGCTTCTTCTAATCTAAATTAAAATTTAATTACTTTGTGTTCTTCCCAAACATGTGGCCCTTTGTGAGTCTTCCCATTACCATAAGCTGCTTTGTCACATGATGTCATAGTTTTGCAGTGACAAGAGACAGAAAACTCATTCAAGCTGCTTTGAACAAAAGGTGGGAGGTTTTCCCCGCATTCAAACCGAACAAAACACAAAAGTGGATATGGCTGGCTTTAGCAATATGGCTGTTCTGTGGTTTAAACAATACCATCAGAGCTGGCTTCTACACCTTCCGTCCTCTAGCCTCTTCTTAAAGAAATAACCCACTCATGGCAGCCTGTGGCTCCAGCAACCAGACCCTCAGACTCAATTCCTGAACAAGGCCCAGAACATATTCTGAGCACAGTGAGCCATCTTCCCAAACAATCACTGTGTGTGGCTAAGGAAATCCGGTACGCTGATTGGCCTGGGTCTCTCGTCACACCCCTGACCTGGAAGAAGAGCATTCCCTGAAGTACAAGCAGGAAATGTGAAGTGAATGGAGGCCAGAAGATGTAAAGATCCACTCCGGGTTCCTCACACGCGCTGCAGGACCTGTCTGGATTCCTCCAGGCTGGCCAGACTAGGGTCAGGTATCTCCCGTTATGTGAGCCATGAGTCTTGGTTTGGAATTTCTCAACATGTAGCTGTGACCCACATCTGGGTCAGGTGAGATACCAGCTGAACATCTAGATTCTTGGGTCATACCCAGAATTGACTTTACTGCACCGAGCCCCAAGGATGGACCTAAGGAAATAGGTGTTCAGAAGGAAGAGAAAGTAGATCAGGCGACAGGAAGCGAGGGTAATGGGAGATGAGGAGGAAGAGAAGAAAGTGGTAGAGGCAAAAAAAGAAAGGAGGAGAGGAAGAAGAGGAGAAAGAAGATGGGGCAAAGAAGATGGAGGAGGAGGCAGAGGAGGAGAAGATGGAGGAGGAGGAGAAGACAAGATGGAGGAGGCAGAGGAGGAGAAGATGGAGGAGGAGGAGAAGAGGACAAGATGGAGGAGGCAGAGGAGGAGAAGATGGAGGAGGAGGAGAAGAGGACAAGATGGAGGAGGCAGAGGAGGAGAAGATGGGGGAGGAAGAGAAGGACAAGATGGAGAAGGAGGCAGAGAAGAAAAACTCAGCAGAGAAGCTGGAAGAAGAGAAAGAGGAGGCTACCTAATGAAGAGAAAAGTTTAATAACTGAAGCCAGAATCCAGGGCCTGTGGTGGGCAGGTCCAACAGTCTCTGATGTGTCTCTTGGGATTAAGTCTCCTGTAAAGAAGCCTCACAGTGAGTTTTCATCTCGTTATTTTGGCGAGTTGTCCTTTGCTTGAGATGCCATACAGAACGCCTCACTTTCAGGTGGTGAAGTCTGTGGAAGAACAAACTCCCTGTCTCTGAGCTAATGTCTTGATCTGCTCAGACTCCCACAACCCCACTCTTGCAGACTTCTCCTTTTTGGTAAAGAGTGTTGAAATGTAGCATTATGCTAAATTTTTTTTTTTTGGCAAAAAAAAAATGACTTAAATAAAAGCTTCCTTATATTGAAGACTGAATTAATTCATTGTCTTGTCCATCTAAGCTTTATTTTATTTACTGAGCTTGTCCTGCAGTGTTCTGTCCAGAGCATAAGTCACCTCTTCGTCCAGTGTATCCCCACTGTATATGCTACCCCCTCCTTAATCACTTTCCGGCTGTCACTCAACAGACTGTTTTGGTGTCCCAGGGATAACGTTCAGGTATGTTCCTACCCAAGTCTCTGTGAGTCGTTTCCCTTGATCTCATCACATAGCATTTTATCCTCTCTTGCCACCATAAGAAGGGTGAACAATCAGATATTGTGAGAGGCCACATGTAAGTTCACTATCATATCTTTACTACAGTATATCACATAACTTTACCCACACTATACAGTATATATCATTGTGCCTAATCTCTCATTGAGACTAGTTTATACATTTGACTTTATCATAGGTAAGTATTATAGGAAACTACGGATTTATGGCTTGGTATTGCTGTGATTTCACATATGCACTGAAGGTCTTAGAACATCTCCCTTTAGATAGAGGGTGGCCCCAATACATCAGCATAAACCGTATCAAACCAGGGTCAACTTTAAACCCTGATGTAGAAAAACGAGCCCCATTGGGTGTGACTCCTCCAACCAACAATGTGGTCTCCCTGAGTGGTTGCCGCTCTAACCAGTCACCGAAGCAGCGAAGCAGCGTTCCAGATATTCTGTTTGTGATGTTCAGCACTGTTTTTTTTACGTCCTTTTTACAGCCCTCCTTTCTGCAAGGAGGCAGTAGCATTTCAGAGCAAACATCACTGATGGGTACAGACCCTGCCGTTTCTACTTTCTAAGGGACCCTTTCCATACACAGATGCCTTCTTTGTGGCAGGCACGGGAGAGGCTCAGAGCTTCAGGGAGGAAGTAAGTACGGTTGCTCCCTTGCTCTTCCCTGCACTGCGGCTTCTAAATAGCGGTCCTTCCCTTTCGTGTGTTTTAAGGTCATCACTTCTGCTCAGGGGTATTATCTCTTATTTTTAGCAATATTAAATCTCATCACGTCTGCTTGTCTTCCTCTCTGGATCTGCCAAACCAGACTACAACTTAATCCATATCCATCCTCTCTCTCTCCCTCTCTCTCTCTCTCTCTCTCTCCCTCCCTCCCTCCCTCCCTCCCTCCCTCCCTCCCTCCCTCTCTCTCTCTCTCTCTCTCTCTCTCTCACTCTCTCTCTTCTTTCCTCCCTCCCAGTCTCCTTTTCTTCTCTCCCAAAGAGATTAAAATATTCTCTTCTGGCATTTTGACCCTATGAGCCAATGATATTCAAAGAACAGCAGGTACCAAAAGGTCACTTTGAACTTTGTGTGCTTTTTATTGGGAGCAAAAGGTGAGACTCTCCTATCAAAGCTCTCCCAAGCTGGGGTGATGGCCCATCCTCACCCGCAAAGATGAGAAGTCAAAAGCAAAAGAATTCTGCGACCTTGGCCAGGCGAGCCGATCTTTCCAGCCCTCCACACACGGTGTAGTTGCTGCCTTAACTAACTATTCATTATCAATACAGTGTAGAAATTATGGCTTGGTCCACAATACACAAAGACACAGTCCCAAAGACAGTAATCTCAAAGGCCGAAATTGTAAGCAAGCTGGGCATGGTGGCGCATACCTCTAATCCCAATTCTCCAAAGGCAGGTGGGTCTCTGTGAATTCAAGGTCAGCCTGGTCTACTTAATGAGTTCAAGTTCTACCAGAGTTATGTAACAGAGAAAACTTGTCTCAAAAAAAAAAAAAATGCAAAAGAACAACAGTTAAGTCCAAGATTCTAAACAGTCAAAAAAAAATCTCAAAACTAAAGTTCTGGTTGGGAGAGGGATTAATAAAACAGTTTTTGTTTTGTTTTGTATTTGACAGTGCTAAAGATTGAACTCAATTTATATATACTAGGTAAGCCTTGTACCATTGGGGCAACAAGGACTCTTTGTTTTGTTTTTAATAATTTTTAAATTTTATCTTATAATTATACCATTTACCCCTTGCCTTTCTTCCCTCCAATCCTTCTTATGTAACACCCCCATTTTCTTTCAAATTCATGGCCTTCGTTTCTTTAATTGTTGTTACATATTCCTAAACGTATGAATACAGCCTGCTCCGTCCATAGAACCGTATGTATGCATGTATGTCTTCAGGGCTGGCCATTTGGTACTGGCTAATCTATTGGTGTGCTCTTCCCCAGGCTCATGGTTCTTTAAACCATCACTTGGGCTTGGTGAGATGGCTCAGTGGCTGAAAGTGCTAAGCCTAGGCTGGTGACCCGAATTCCATCCTTGGGACACAGAGGAACGGACTCTGCAAAGTGGGCTCCTGGCTGCCACCCCCCTTTTGTCGTGAACTTTGCATACTCATGCACATAAACAAGCATAATATTTTTAATTAAAATTTTTAATGACATTTTTAATTTAAATTTTAATATTAAAATTAATTTTTAAAAAATATCTTTTACAGGGGCTGGAGAGATGTTTCAGAGGTTAAGAGCACTGGCTGCTCTTCCAGAGGTCATGCGTTCAATTCCCAGCAACCACATGGTGGCTCACACCATCTGCAATGAGATCTGGTGCCCTCTTCTGGCATGGAGGTATATATGCAGAAGGAACATTGTATGTGTAATAAATAAATAATTTTTTTTAAAAAATAAAAACATCTTTTACAATTTTATCTTAGTTTTTGTGGTGTTTAGATTGAAATCCAGGCCCTCGCTCAGGCTAACCACGCTGTCTACCACTAGGCTACATACCCAGCCCTACATTTTATTTTATTATTTTATTTTAAAGATTTTATAAGTTGCATTATTTTTAACTATGTACAGGTGTGTGTGCCTGCATGTGAGTATGTGTATGAGTACAGGTTCCCTTGGAGGTCCCTGGACATTAGATCCCTGAGCTGGAGTGATAGATAGTCCTGACATGGGTGCTGAGAGGCACAAACTCATCCTCTGGAAGAACAGCAAGTGCTCTTAACCACCGAGCCATTGCTCTAGTCCAGAGCTCTGCGTTTTAAAAAGGAATTTGCTTGAGAAACAAAACTATAACAGAACACTTCATAGGCTGTTTTCTGTAATAAAATAGGCAACAATAATAACACGTATCTTAGCAACCACGGACACTGAGATATAATAACAACAGCTGGGTGAGTATACAGCTCTGAGAAGGTGAACCATATTCACAGAGGAGCTTGCCTGTCAAAAGGCTGGATATAGGGGGCTGGAGAGATGGCTCAGTGGTTAAGAGCATTGCCTGCTCTTCCAGAGGTCCTGAGTTCAATTCCCGGCAACCACATGGTGGCTCCCAACCATCTGTAATGGGGTCTGGTGCTCTCTTCTGGCCTACAGACATACACACAGACAGAATATTGTATACATAAAAAATAAATAAATATTTTTTAAAAAAAGGCTGGATATACACACACGCCAGTATGTTGGGTATTGTGTGTGTGTGTGTGTGTCACGAGGCTGGATACACACACACCACTATGCTGGGTATGGTGTGTGTGTCAAGAGGCTGGATACACACACACACCACTATGTTGGGTATTGTATGCATCCAACTTTGTGCCTGTAGTCACTTGAGATATGGTAACAGGCAGCCTAAGCATTCTGAATACATCATCAAAAACCACCATTAGAATAACAATTTACCAGAGAGCTGAGACCTTGAGAAATTTTGTCTTCCACAAATGTAGAAAAAGGACATCATTCTGGGTTTGTTTTTTTTTAAGATATTTCAACATTTTTCGTTAATTATTTCTGCATAATGCTTTCACACAAAGTCAACACGCTGTGATAATTCACTTGCCCGAAGTCAAATTTGCAAAATGTATAACAAGAATTACAATTCTCTTCTAGCCTTCACACCTCAAAGTAACTTTAAGCATAGGAAATAACACAAGGACGAGATGTGTAGCATGGAAAAACACTTTTTAAACAGCTAACAAAATCATAGAAATGGAAAAAATGGAGGAGGGGAGCCAGAGAGGGCCAAGAAATGTGATCTTTTGAAAAAAATAAAACCAATAATGATTTTTTAAAATACAAAAGTGTACTTTTAGTGCTAGATTATAGATCACATAGAAGGAATCCATTGAGAGAGCTGACCAAACTCATAATCTCAAAGATATTTTAAACTTAAAGTCAAGATAGTTGCTCTTTTGTTTTAGGGGATTGGTGTCTGTAGAGAATACGTTGGCATTCATGTCCACTCATGAAGTTCTTCTATGATCTGATAATTCTGGGTCTCCCATCTTGTCTGTGTATAGAAACTTCTTCAAGATGCACACATGTAAAACAACAGATTTGATGCAAGCCACACAGCTGTGGAAGAGCAACGCTGCTGTCTGTTCCCTCGGCCACTGCAAGCCTTGACATCTGCCAGTGTTCTCACTGCCTTCTAAACAGTTCATTCAAGCTGAATGCGTTAACAGCTCCTAGGGTTTTTTACCGACTAGGGACATAGACAAGTGACATTTTGAACTAAACGTTTTTATTATTGTTGAATTGTGTGGTTAATCCTTCTCCGGAATTTGGCTTTCTTCTCTTTATACAGCCTCTACACACAGAGATAGGCACAGACAGACAGACAGACACAGAGACACAGACACAGAGAGACAAAGGCCGGATAGTGGTGACACATGCCTTTAATCCCAGCACTTGGGAGGCAGAGACAGGTGGATCTCTGTGAATTCAAGGCCAGCCTGGTCTATAAAGTGAGTTCCAGGACAGCCAGGACTATATTGAGAGTCCCTGTGCGGCGAACTCCCTGACCAGCAGGAAAGAACAGCCACCAGACGAGGATTCTTCTCAAATCACGCTTTATTGGAGCCTCTTGGTTGAAGGGAGAGCAGAAAGCAAGGGGCCCTGAGCTCTGATTTGCAGCTGCTTATATAGGGAGTCTGCCTAGCAACCTTTGCTACTTTGATACTTTAACTGCTTTTCTGGAGACCCACCAGCCGGAAAGAAAGCAGGGGAACATCCCTGTCAATTACAGACCACAAGGAAGTTCCCCTGCCGGTCAGGGGAAGTGTGGGCAGCTAGATCACAACAGCTCATCCTGTTTTCTAGTGGAAGAACTGCAACCTTTATTATGGTATCAAGCGAGGCCGGGGCCAAATGCCATCTTGTAATGGCAGCCACTCAAATCGGCTCCCAGCATCCCTGTCTTTAAAACAAAAAATCTGGGTAGTCATTGTGTACACCTTTAATCCCAGCACTCAGGAGGCAGAGGTAAGCAGATCTCTAAGTTTGAGCCCAACCTGGTCTACAGAGTGAGTTTCAGGACAGCCAGGGTACAGAGAGAAATTCTGTCTTGAATAGCCAAAAAGAAAGAGAGAGAGAAAGAGAGAGAGAGAGAGAGAGACAGAGACAGAGAGAGGCAGAGAGAGAGACAGAGAGACAGAGACAGAGAGAGAAGAGGGGGGATGGAGGAAGGAGAGGAAGAAGGAAGAGACAGAGATGACACACTGCATACACAGAGAGACACACACATAAACACACACAGAGACATGTACACACGTGAACAGAAACAGAGAGACATGCATATACACAGAGAAACACGCAGAGAGTCAGAGACATGCACAAAATAGCTGGGGTTTTCAGAATTTGGGCTTTTACAGTTTCAACGTTTGGGATTTTAATCTTTTATGATTGTGATTTGATTGGGAGGACTCTAGATTTTTTACAGAATTTGATCTTTCAGGATTTTAACATTTGAGATTATGGTATATTGTATCATAAATTTTATGATTATAATGGACAGTAATGAGCAGTGAACTATTTCTTTGGGTCTTTATTTCTTTACAAGAGTCCCCAAGTCATACACAAAAACACTATCTTGAAAAGAACTCAGGGTTGTGTATGGTGGCAGTCACCTTTAACACCACCACTCCAGAGATAGAGGCAGGCAGATTTCTGTGTGCTGTAGAATATTATTTTGAGATGCATTACATTTGTTTATGCTATGGAACATTTGTTTTAATGATGCAAAGATGTATTGCATTTTTCTCTGTTACATTTGTTTAACTCTGTGAAGCTGTGATTCTTTGCCTGTCTAAAACACCTGATGGTCCAATAAAGAGCTGAGTGGCCAATAGCGAGGCAGGAGAAAGGATGGGGGGCGGGGCTTCCAGGCAGAGAGAATAAATAGGAGAAATCTGGGAGGAGAGGAAGAGAAGCAATAAAAGGAGAAGAGGACATCAGAGGCCAGTCACCCAGCGACACAGCAAGCCATGGAGCAAGAAGGAAAGAAAAGTATAAAGAATAGAGACAGATCAAAGCCCAGAGGCAAAAGATAGACGGGATAATTTAAGAAAAGCTGGTTAGAAATAAGCCAAGCTGAGGCGTACATAAGAAATAATGAGGCTCCGTGTGTATTGTTTATTTGAGAGCTGGGTGATGAGCCGTCCAAAGAGCAAAGGAGTAAAAAAACCACCACCACCACCACCACCACCAGCCTTCTCTACATAGTGAGTTCTAGGACAGCCAGGGCTGTGTACAGAGACCCTGTCTCAAACAAACAAACAAACCAGAAGCTGACCACAGTGGCATACACCTTTAACCCCAGCACTCTGGAGCCAGAGACGAGCAGATGTCTGTGACTTAGAAGCCAACCTGGTCTACACGGTGAGCTCCAGGCCCACCAGTCATGAGGAAAAGCAGTGATGGCTGCAAGTCCAGCTTCATTAAAGAGGGATTGGTCTCACATTTTGTCCTTTGACCTCCACACCTGCACCTTGGCATAAGCACGTGTGCACGCTCAGACAATAAATAAGTATTAAGATTTGCTAAAGAAATAAGCCATACAGACCAAAACCATCTCCTTTATTTTGAGGAATAGACCATTAACAAATCTTCGAGACAGAGAGTAAAACCCTGGTAGAAAAAAATAATGACAAAGACTATGGGCAGACAAGTCACTGAAGAAAAATCTGTACAGTGAAGTGACCCACGTGTGTGCTGTTCTTCCTCAAGGGTGGTCTCAGACCTAGAAGCAGGGCCTGTACCAGTCACCCAGTACGCTCTAAGGGTCAAGCCTCACCCTTGTTAGGCACATCGGACCTATCCGACCCCAGCGTGTCACCAGCCCTTGCCATCCCTGCCACCTATTCGAAGTCTCCAGAGTCAACGCCTGCTCTGGGATCCCGGTTCCTTCCTTTCAGTCCTGTACGATCTTAGGCGGAATGCTAAACTCTGCAGATTACCGTAGCCATCACGTTGGTGGGGACCAAATGAGCAAAGACAGAAAGTACTTGGCACAGCACCTGAGACAGAGAAAGCCCAGAAGTGAGTTCTGAGGGGCTGCGGGACTAGACCCAGAAGAAGAGTCCACTCTTGGCCGGCGAGGGGAGGGGAGCAACATCTTTGTTTGAAACTGGCTCAGAGTCTTGAATCTACAGCAGCTGTCTCTCCAAGTAATAGAACGTTCTTCTTGTCATCTCTCCTCAGAAATGGCTCCATATATGCCGTCCTGGGGAGAAAAGCGAGCTAGTTGTTCCTCATTGCCTCTGCCTACACGCCGAGTCTGCTATGTCCCAAGGCACTGTGGGCATACCTACCGGCTGACTTTTCAACCCTATCTCTCGAAGGTTCGCTAAGTTCAGATTAACCACCCCCCCTCCAGCCCCGGCCTGGGAAGAGAGCCATGGAAAAAGACTGACAAAGGCCCTCTTGACTTCCCAAATACTGAATGAAAAGAGAGAGACAGAGAAATCTTATTAGCATTGCTTCCGCAATCTTGTTGAAAACCACACACACACACCGGTATTCTTCGGCTTCCTTGGGCATCCTCCCAGTAAAATGCTACAGCCCCAGATAGCATTTCACTGAGACTGAGGCCTGTCTTGGAAATGGCTCCAGACAGCAAACTACTGTTCTCTAAAGGTACGAGGGAGATCCGAGGTTCATCTTCAAAATAAACGGCCGGTATGAGATTTCAGGGTCTCTTGGATCCTTAGCTTGGGAGCAGGGCCATGAATAACTAATACAGGGAGCATCTTTGTTACACTTGTTTCTGTATAGAGTGCCTTGGGAAGAAGGAAGTATTACAGCGAGAATTTGAATGAAGAAGAACTCCGATGCTACCCTGGCTCATGAAACCAAGACCTATTCCAAGATGACAATAAAAATGTTGCTTTCTGCCATAAACATAGAATTCCCAAAACCATCGGGTAAGCCCAGATTCTTGTTCTCAAATACAGAGATTCTTTTGAACTCTAACTGCAGATTTGTATGTAGGAATATTATAACTCATCTAACATCCATGTGTGCGTTGCGTATGTTAATAGACTTGTAAAGCATGAAAGAGATGTCATGGATAATAGATATAGCAGGGATCCATAGACATGCAGATTTCTAACTTCCTGTTGTAGAGGGGTGTACATGTGTGTGTGCATGCACACATGTGTGTGTATGTGTGTGTATGCATGCATGTGCGTGCGTGTGTGTGTGACAGGCAGTCCTAGGTTATAAAAGGCAGGTAGCTAAGCAAACTCGAGGAAGTAGATCCCTCCACCGTCTCTGCTTCGAGCTCCTGCCTTGGCTTCCCTTGTTAATGGGCTACGTCTTAGGGTTTATCACTGTGGAGAGACCACAGCAACTCTTATAAAGGAAAACATGTCACTGGGGCTGGCTTATAGCTCAGAGGTTTAGTTTGTTATCACCATGACAAGAAGTATGCGGCACACAGGCAGACATGGTGCTGGCAAGGTAGCTAAGAGGTCTGCATCTTTCTCAGATGCAGATGGGATGGCAGGAGGGATGGAGGGGCACAGAAGAACACTGGGCCTGGGGCTGGAGAGATGGCTCAGCGGTTAAGAGCATTGCCTGCTCGTCCAAAGGTCCTGAGTTCGATTCCCAGCAACCACATGGTGGCTCACAAATATCTGTAATGGGGTCTGGTGCCCTCTTCTGGCCTGCAGGCATACACACAAACAGAATATTGTTATACATAATAAATAAATAAGGAAAAAAAAAAGAACACTGGGCCTGGCTTGAGTAGTTAACACCTCAAAGCCCACCCCCAGTGACATACTTCCTCCAACAAGGCCACGCCTCCTAGTTATGCCACTGCCTACGAGCCCCTAGGGGCCATTTTCATTCAAACCACCACAGGCTGTAACTCTTAAGATGAAATAAACCCTCTCCTCCCCGTCGGTGGTCATCAACGGTTTATCACATCAATAAAAACCAAACTAGGGCAGAGGGATTCTGACCTTCTCCGTCCGTTCACTCTTCTTTGATTTGTTCTTCTATGTTCCATTACTGCACAAAACTCTTGTTTGCCCTGCTACTAGGAGCTGCGTTACTGAAACTAAGGAGCCAAACTGGCTGCAGAAACCCTAAGGTTGAGCTCGTCCTATGGGAGTCCTTAAGGAACTGTTTCCCATAAGTAGATGTACGGGGCAGGATGAGTGAGGTGACAGGAAGATTCTGGAGGTGAGAAAAATGAGATCCTGAGATCTGATACTGTGTTGGTCATGAAGATAAAACAATCAGTTAAGAGAAGAAGATAACATATTAAGATAATAAATGTGTGAACTTAGTGTCCATCGGGGAGTGGAACCAGCCAGTAACTTAGGAACTGCTGATGGAATAAACAAACAACAGTAACAGGAAATACAGGCTCAGAGGAAGCCCTGAGAAGCAACAGAGAGACCTTGTCTGAAGGTATAAACAGTTAAAAAAAAAAAAGTTTAGCTACTAAACAGGAGTTTTAATTCTTTTCTGCATTTCTTTACCACACATGTGTGTGTCTGTATGTGTCTGTGTGTGTCTGTCTGTCTGTCTATTTATGTGTATGAGTGTGAGTGTGTGTGTCTGTGGTGTGTGTGTGTGTGTCTGTGGTGTGTATGTGTCCGTCTGTCTGTGTGTATGCATGTGAGTGTGTGTGTGTCTCTGTGTATGTGTGTCTGTGGTGTATGTGTGTGTGTGTCTGTGTATGTGTGTCTCTGTGTATGTGTGTCTGTGGTGTATGTGTGTGTGTGTCTGTGTATGTGTGTCTGTGGTGTATGTGTGTGTGTCTGTGGTGTATGTGTGTGTGTCTGTGGTGTATGTGTGTGTGTGGTGTATGTGTGTGTGTGTCTGTGGTGTATGTGTTATTCCTTGGAAACTACAGCTCCCAGACTTCCCCTGGATCACCTGCGTGCGTGCTGGTCACGCCCAGGTGAAGACCATTACTCCCAGATAACCTTGCGCCCCCAGTTAAAAGCGAGAGCTCCACGAGGTTTCGGCCTCTCGCTCCCTTGGCCATTTCCCCCCTACCCTTGTGTGTCTGCACGTCCCGCCCTTATCGTGTTCCCCTCTCCCCATTAAACACACCCACGTGGGAACCGCGTGTCTTGTCCTTCCTTTGCGCGTGTCCCGTCTATCCTGTGTTTGTCCACACACCCACGCCCGCCCCGCCGCCGTTTTTAAAGGAATAATAGTATGTGTGTGTGTTTAAGTTTGTATCCAGGTAAATGCGTGGAGATAAAGGAGCTGGTTCTCTCCCACCACATGAGTGCCAGGGGCTGACCTGGGGTCACCAGGCTTGGCAGCAGGCACCTTTATCAGCCAAACCACCTCTCTGGGTTTTGAAAGAAAAGTCTGTAAAGAGAGAGCAGGTGAAGCAACAGACTCTGGGCATTATGGGAAATGATACATACAATCTAATAAAAGATCCAAAGGATCTGTCCTTCCCCCGTTTCTCTTCGTCCCCAGTAAAGACCCAGGGAGTGGAACCGGAGAGGTAGATCCGGGGTTAAGCACTGTTCTTGTAGAGAACTTGAGTTTAGTATCGAGTTGTTCACAAACACCTGTAACTCCAGTTCCGGGGCTCGGACACCTCTGCACTCTGAGGGCTCCAGTGCTCACATGTGCACACCCTACACATATGCATAATTTAAAATAAAATAAACCTTAAAAAAAAGACATGGGACCAAATATAAGTGTTGAAATATAAGTGTGTCTTCTCGGAGATCTCGACATGATGAGGAGCTGCTGAGGCAGGGTCTTCAAGCCCCAGCTGTCTCCCGGAGGGGGCACTTGGCCTCTCCCAGCGGCGAGCAAGGCAGCAGGAATGAGGTCGCGCTGACCGACTCTGACAGCAAAGATGATGAAGTGCTGCTTGCGCAGTATACCAGAAGCATGGGCTAAAACTGGCCAGGGCAGCAGAAGCTGTGCCAGCAAAAAAAAGATAGGCTGAGGCCTTCTAGTTTACGGCCATTCATGGGGCTTTCTGGATCTTGCACGGTCCCCTCACCACACAAAAACACCAATGGGCTTGGTCATGACTATCTGGGGCCCCCTGCTAGGGTCCTCACCCCTCGCCAAGGTCAGCTGAGCGAGGCTTGAACGCCAGAACATACCCACGGTTTGCCCCATTCATCCTTCCGTGTTCCCCTCCCTTGGGCAGTCACGCGGGCTGATTGGCCTTGGCCCTGCCCCTCAGGGCCCTGCCACAGCCATTCAGCCTCCTCTTTGTGAAAGAGGTTGGCTTTCCTCCAGCCCCAACCAAGAACTCTCTGTTCTTAATTTTCCATTGGTTAATTATTTAAACATTGTGTGTGTACCCAAGTGTGCTGGTGCATGTCGCTTCCTTTATTGAAAAAGTTCATGGAGCCTACCAGGGCAACAGTGCTGAAAAAGCCAGAAGGCACTGAGACACCCCAAACCGAATGAGGGATGGGGGCAGGGGGGCGATTTAAGTCTACATCTTGAGGAACTGATTATGTAGACTTAAATCTACATAATTTATATATGTATATAAATATATATTTTTATATATATATATATAATACATAATGCATAATATTACACATTTAGTGGGAACTTACTCTGGGCCAGATATACTCTAAGCAATGAAACCAGTGGCTTCCGTCCCTTCTTATCTCACACTTCTGAGATGGGTTTCATCGCCTCCCCATGGACAGAGGTGGAGGGCTGGTTTCTAGTCAGGGAACAAGGAAGTATAACCACCCAGACCTTCCTAGTTACCTAGTTACCAGGCAGTAACTGGGGGCCACCCAACCCCCAGAGGCAGTAAACACTAGGTGTACAGTGAATCAGAAATGCCTACGTATTTGTTTTTCTCTTTGCGACAGAATTCCTGACATAAAAAACCTCAGAAGAATACGAGGCTTATTTTAATTCCCCATTTCATTGGTTTCAGATCAAGTTCAGCTGGATGCATTACACTAAGTTTGAGGAGCGGCGAGCATCATGGGGGTGGGAGGAGATATGGTAGAAGCTATTCACCTAATGGGATCCAGGAAGCAGAGAGAGAGAGAGAGAGAGAGAGAGAGAGAGAGAGAGAGAGAGAGAGAGAGAGAGAGAGAGAGAACCCTCTCCCCAGACAAAACACCTTCGACCTTATTTGACCTATTTGAATAACTGTTTCATAGACATGCGCTGTACCATTGGAAATGGTAGTGTTTGTTTTCCTTTAACTCCATCCAGTTTTCCCCCCTATTGGGTAATCCCTCTGCCCACACACAAAGCAAGCCTCCCTCCTTAATTCATGCCCTCTGGGATCACCTCCACAACCACGCTCCGAAGTGCGTGCTTGCCTAATCTCCCAGGTACTTCCCTAGTCAGTCAAGGATTAAAACCATCACAGCCCATGTCAACGTGGGGCGGCGGGGGTTCAGGGTTTCTAAGACGGAACGCATGAGAGGGAGAACTTGACAGACTGAAAACTATGTGTTCTAAAACCGAGGAAGCTGGGAAAGGGTTAGCTCCTGCCTGGGAATGCAGGGCCAAGCTGACCGAGATTCAAGTCTAAAGGAGCACTATCAAGAGGAACTGACCACAGAAGGTTGGCAAAAACAAAAGCCGCTGGAGCCCATTGATCTTTAAGCGATGTGTTTGAGACTAGGAAAGGGGGCTGTTTTCCCTGGTAAACTCTGCTAACATCGAGCTGTATCCATAGTTCCATTTCTCACGCCACACCTCAGGCTCAACTTCTCCATGTCTGGAGTTCTCACTGTGAGAAATTTGACTCCCTTCAACCTTGACACAGGAACTTAAGCACCAATCTCCCTATATCCAGTCTCCCATCGCCCCTCCCTGCCCCCCCCCCCAGCTGTCTGGGCTCTGCTGTCTTTCTCGGGTTCCTGCAGATGCCGCTCCCTCGGTCCCCTTGGGCTCCAGCAGCCTACCCTATCCCCTCTTCCTACCCTGCATGTGGAGAGCACCTCAGTGTCCCCTGCAGCTCCTGACTTGCAGCTGCCCATCCCCTGCTGTCCTCCAACTTCAATTCAGATATTAAGAGCAAACCCACTCAATTTCTGTCCTCCGACTTGAATTCAAGTATTAAGAGCAAATCCACTCATGTGAAACAACTGGCTCCAAGACCACAAATCTTGGAATACAAGTTGCTAACTTGTTCTCCTAAAAATGTGGGCAAATTTTTCTCAGTAGCCTAAAAAAAAAAAAAAAAACACATTCGAGGGCCTGCTTAAGCACGGGTGCTACTCACCTTTTTAACTCACCTGCTCTTTTGCTTCCTTCCCTATTCGCTAGGCCACGGTGAGAAAGGACAACTGAGCCATCTTGTCTACCTGCCGCATCTCTCTCTCTTTCTCTCTCTCTCTCTCTCTCTCTCTCTCTCTCTCTCTCTCTCTCTCTCTCTCCTACTCCTGTCCCAAAATGACTTAAGGCAGAAAGATCTTGATGGAACGAGTCAGAGAACTAAATGATGCAAGCATTTTAACCCATCCTCACCGTTTAAAGATTTGATTTTGCTTATGTGGACGTATATGTGTCTGTATGAGTATATACCACATATGTGAAGGTAACTGGGGAGGACAGAAAAGGGTGTTGGGTCTGTGGTAAAAACTGAATTCAGGTCTGTAGGTGGAGTTTTTGGTCTCACCTGCTAGCTCCCTAATAACCACGTAGAGGCTTCTTACTAATTACGAAAGCTTGGCTGATAGCTTAGGCTTGTTACTAACTAGCTCTTACCATCAAACTAGCCCACATTTTTACCAATCTACATTCTACCATGTGGTTTGTATCTCTATTCCATCTTTTGTGCAGACTCCTTCCACTCTGTCTGGCTTCTTCCCCTATCTCCACCCTTCTTCCCACTGTCCTCTCTGCCCTGAAAATCCTGCCTATCTATTGACCATTCAACTTCTTATTAAGCCAATCCAAGTGACAAATCTTCACAGCGTACAAAAAGATTATTCTACAGCACAGGTCCTCTGGAAGAGCAATAAGCATCCTTAACCACGGAGCCATCTTTTTAGCCCCTAACCCCTACGTTTTAGATACTAACACTGAAATATAAGGAGAGTCTTGTTTGAGCTAAAGGGTCTGACACTTCTAGAGGACCTGGGTTTGATTTCTGGACCCCACATAGCTGCTCACAAACATCTGTGATTCCAGTCCTGGAGATCTGATGCCCTCTGCTGGCACATAAAAGGACAAAAAAATACACAGAGGCAATGCATATAAAATGAAATAAAAAAATAATTTAAATTGAAGAATGAATATCATTTTTAAAAGTATAGCCAAAAACTGAGCCCCGGTCAATGGAACAGCAAAGTCTTTGGGAAATCTGACAAAATTTCCCCAATGCCTCTGACTGATAGGCTCCAACAAGGCTGAAGCACAGACCGGACAGACCCTTCACGAAGTCCTGTGACAAGTTTTGAAAGATGTAGAATCCTGAAGGGATGATTCCTGAATCCCAAGCGGACATCAAGTGACATTCCGGGTCCTTTCGTCCCTTCGAGGAGAAATTCCTTGAACATGAGAGTTCACCTGATCCACTGCAATTTATAAATTCCCCACGGGTGAAGGTCATTGCTGAACCCCAGAACTGATGGGGGTGAAGGAGTATGTGAGCATGAGGAAATTAATACGGTGCTTGCAGAAGGAAGACAGTTTCAGGGAGACAGACCTGACGGGTGTAAACGCTACTGTGGTCACTGACGGAGCCACTCTCTCTGCGGATCTCAGCCCTTGGTGCATTTATGTCCTTGTCATCTTCATCATGGGAAACGGTCACTTCACTGACCGCTCATGGCTCTCCCTTTCAGTACACAGCCGTAGAAAGCACGGTGTCACTAAAGGTCACAGGTTCAAATCGGGCTGAGTCCGGAAAGAGACCGAGTCATTACCCCTTATGGTTCCTTGGCAGGGTTGGGCCAGCAAATTAGTGGCTTCAGCTTAAGATCTGCTGCCCTGGGCTCAAGAGAATATTGTATACATAATAAATAAATAAATATTAAAAAAAGATCTGCCGCCCTGATGCCTACCCTAGTTGGCAAGGCACCTCGCTTCTAGGTCACCAGCCTCAGAGGGAAAAACCTGGCCTGCCAGGACCTCATGACCATGAATTTCTGTTACCTTTGAAGCAAATCAAAACAACTAAATTGTTCCGATGACGATAACGGTAATAATCCCTCTGCAACAATAACGGAGGAGGCGGGGATTCTGCTCCGGGCTTGGAAGGTCAGCCGCCGTGGGCCCTGGGCTCTCACACGCGCCCTGACTCATTAGCTCCAACATTTCTGATCATTATTCTCCCTTAACTCCATCATGCTTTGGCCATCAAAGGGGAGCGTCAGACTACGTAAAACTCCAGTGTTTGCTGTTTCCACCCTCCTGGAAGGAGCAATGGATCAAGCTACTGACAGCTGTTCTTTCTCCTGGGAGCTTGGCCTTGGCTATGGGCAAAAAGTCCTAAGATAGACTTAGTGGGGTAGAGAAATAAAAGAGGGCATAAGGCCATGGTCATGAGCTTCTGTGCTCCACTTTTGTGACTGCTTTCCCCCATCCCCTGAGTCCTAGCTTAAAAAAAAATAAAGACCAACAGTAAGAAAAATGAGGGCAGAGTTTGAAACATGACCTCCAAATTATGACTTTTAAATTGAGACAGAGTCTCACTATAGATCCCTGGCTGGCCTGGAACTCACTGTGTAGACCAGGCTGGACTCTGACACACAGAGAACCGCCAGCCTGTGCCTTCTGAACGTGGAGATTAGCGGCAAGTGTCACCCACCGCTCATGCCCTCCTCTTTTGTTTAAACAAATTAGAATGTGTTACTAAGCCAACCAACTTGTTTACATAGAGCAGATCAAAGGCAAATCAGGTTCCCAATCAAACATGCCCAAAGTCTGGCATGATTGGTGTACACGCCTTTATTCCCAGCACTTGAAAGGCAGAGGCAGGTGGATCTTTGTAAGTTCAAGACTAGCCTGGTCTACATAAACAGTTTGTAACACCAGTCTCCTCCCAGGGCAAGTTCCAGCTCCCCCGACCGTCTTTCCATGTCTGTGGGAATCCTAACAGGGCCGGCTTGGCTTCTCCTTCTCATATTCTTTTGAAATTGTTTATGATTTTGTCTCCAGTTTTCAGCAAATCCACTGGGGAGCGGGATGATTTTGCTTTTGTTGCGTGAGCAGGAATCTCCTGACTCTGAATCTTGTGAGAAGACACAGGGAGAAACTGAGTCAGCGTACAGACCAGGACGACAGAGAAAACCAAAAAGGCTCAAATTCTCTGATGCTGCCCCCTCTGAGAGGCAGTCTCCGTGAGCTCCTCTTGAAATTCAGCTCTGATACCCTCTAACAAAGAGAATTCAGTGGGTACAACACTGCCGGTTTGCAAACACAGCAAGACTGCCGGGACTTAAAAAATGGGCGACGGGCCAGTGAAATGGTTCGCTGGGTAAAAGGGCTTGCCACCAAGCCAGGGGACCTCAGTTCAATCACAAGACACCATGGTGCAATGACAGAACCAGCTCCCAAAAGTTGATCTTTGCCCTCCATGTGCATGCCACTGCCACAATATCACACACACACACACATGCACACGTGTGCACACACACGCGCACACACACATACACACACGCATGCACACATGCACAATTTTTTTTAAAAACAAAATTGAAAACAAAAACCTGACAACTTTTATTCCTTGTCCCTTGAGAATCTTCCTTGGGCCCTAGTTCCTACCCTGTGAAGAAACTCAGGTTGTAAAAAGCCTCAGGGACAAGAATCAAGGTCCCTTTCCCCCTCGTCCCCAGCTTGGACTCCTCGCCAACAGCTAGCTGGGAGATTCACCTTGGAAGACGGTCTTCTTGCCCCACTGCAGCTGCCCTAGCTGGTGCCTCAGGAGCAGCAATGAGTCTCCTGCATGTCGGACCCATGTTCACACTTCATGCTAACGTGGACTCCGGGGCGCACCTGCAATCCCAGCAGTGAGGAAGCTGATGCTGGAGGAGAAAGAGTTCAAAGACCACCTAACGGACAATGAACTTTATCCATAAAGTGTGAGACTGCGTCTGTCTCAAACCAAAACAGACACGCAAGCAACCACAACAAAACCCTCACTTCTAAGATCTTCCGCTCAGAGGTATTTTGTTACAGCGAATAATCAAAATCTTCCCCTCTGGATCCTTTGATCTTGGGGACCTACTCGAAACTCGGGACACTTGGCCAAGGTTGTCCTGACTTAGTAAAACTAAATAGAAAGATAGAACTCTGATCACCTTGTCTCCTAGGCCCAAGCCTGATATTATGATCAGGGTCTTTGAAGTTCTTTTTTTACTGCCACTGCAATGCTTTGTGGGAAATGTAGTTCCAAACGGCACCAATCTCTGGATTTGACTATGGGTGGTGGGGTTTCAGCGGCGCTGCGGGGATGGACACCAAACTAGTGTGGGTCGGAGTAGACAAGAGGCAAGATGGGAGTGTCGGCTTTTGTTGAGAAGGAAAGACAGACAGACCACGAGTAGCCAAAGGAGGAGGTGGGGCTAGGGACGGAGATCCTAGAGCAGCGGAGAGGAGGAGTTGGCTGATCCCTGGGGAGGCGTCGGGGGTGGACTGTTACTCAGAACGCAAGCTGCTGGTGAGCAATGGTGGTGCCGAGGCCCGAGGACTACACAGGAGGAAGGAAAGAAGAAAGGAAGGAGACGGAGGGAGTAAATTTAAAACCCCGCCATTAACTTTTTCAGGAAGGACAGAAAACTGGGAGGGGCAAAGCAGGGCACTTGAATGAGTCTTTTACACTCCAATAAAAAGAACATTTTCCAAATAAAAACGTCTTTTCTAAACACACTTTAGTTCTTTATTTATATGGGGGCGAGGGGAGGAGCGGAGCATGAACTGTACATACTAGTGGACTAGGTGGACTCGAGAGGGAGCTGACTCTTTCTCCTTCCCACCCACTCACCTGTCCTGGTACCTGTGTGACTACATTGCCCCAAATCGCTCCGACACGAGTTGGAAGCAAGTCTTACCGGCAATCCCGGCTCCTTTAGCGCCACCCAGTGGCCTTAAGGGGAAATGACAGAAGCACACCACCGGCCGGGAGAGCGGAGCTCAAAGCACGTAAAACAACCCTTTATGTTCAGAAGGTGCTTTTCCTGCCAAATCAAATCTGTGTGTTACAAATCCTGGAAGAGAAATCCCGAGGAACAAAGCCCTGTAGGGTTTTTTTTTTAAGCGAGTGTGGAAACCAGACCCTACTTCCTTCCTCCAGGATTAGGGTTTATTGAGGCTGATGGAGTAGGTCATCTTGTTTCAAGGATGAACGGCTGGCATCCCTACCTGGGCCATGAGAGAGGGGAAATACTTAAGCTCTCTGGGGAGTTTATCAAAGGTTTTTCTGTTCAGGTTACTAAACTGTTACAAAGGGCTCTCTGAGGCTATATGCTGTCCTCTGTAGTCCCGTTCCCTCCCCGCCCCCCCCCCCCCACATACACACCACTCTTATTTAAACTTTGTTAATAACATTGAACCTGACTTTCCTTTGCCGGCATAGCTAAGAGCAAATGATCTTGGGAGCCTTGATGGTGAACACTTTGCTACGTTCCTTCCGGATACCTCTGTTCTGTTGCCTTGGATACCTATGTGAGCCCCATGGTGCAGAGACCTCATCCACCCCAATCTCCCTTTCTTCCCCAGGAAAGCTTCCCCCACAACCCTCAACAACCTTCAAGACAAGTGCCAGAAGGATAAGGAGGTTGCTGGACAGCTCTTTCCTAAGAACTGAAATATTATCCCCTGAAGAAAAGGAAGAAAAACTCCTAAACACACAGGGAAGCCACAGGACTCAGAAGGTCCCGCCCAGAGGGTTATAAACAGCAGACAATCGCTGGGTGCCGGAGGACTCGGCTGGCACTGCCTGCCAGGTGCGCAGAGGATCCCTCGGATGTCATCCTCATAAGTGGATTCTCACCTGTGCTGGGGTGAGAATTTTAGGGATGCAGCAGCTTGGGTCACTCTAGCGCCCAATAGCCACCCCAATAAACTCATTGGCTCACCACACAAGACTCGGGCGGAGTCCTTGGTATGCGGTCTGTGCCCCATCTGGACTGAGTAGATGTTATCCCCACCTCTCCATGAGAAGGAACGGCAGCAGGACGCTCACAGGACACCCCCAGAAGGTCTGGAGAAACCGCGATGGGAGGGGGGGGTGGATGCTCCGACACAGGGACCTTGTGGCCACCAGTATCAGTCCTGCTTGCGTGGTTGGGTTGGGAGACAGAGAAACCTTTCCTGTAGCAGTGTGCCATTACTTCGGGTGGGGCCCAATGAGACGTTTCTTTATCTACCCCAGTCTAGAAAACAACTTTCTGCCCCAAACCATGGAAGGATCTCCATGGTGCTTGACTGGTTTCTTATCTCGGTCCGGTCATCCTAACCCCTGTCTCACTCACTGCACAGACACTCAGCTCCTCACGTTTATCTCTTCCCCCCTCATCTTCCTCAATACCCTCTCCTCCCCAATATACCCTGGTAGTTCTCCTCTTCTGCCTCCCTGCTTTCCTCACCTCCCCTCCCCTTCCCTTCACCAGCTCCTCAATACCCCATCCCTGCAGGGGGTGGGGTGGAGGGGTGGAGCCTTGCTAAAGGGGAAGAACTGGCTTTTGATGAAGGTGCGCCCCCACCATCCTCGCTCAGCCTCCTTAAGGAAGGTGCCGCCGTTTTACCAGGAGAAAATAGAAGCCGGGCAACACGTCCAGCTTTGCGTACAAGTTCACACAGCTAAGAGGCTCCCGAGCCAGGTCCCGTGATGTCCGGACGACTTTAAAGTCCAGGCAGTTCCCATCTGCTGCCTTCCACAAAGGGCCCTTCCCCTACCTATCAGGGCCAGGTGTAAGCCATGTGGAACTCAGCAGCCTCTGAAGAGCTTTCTGGGCCACGAGGAAGACGCTGGATGAAGAAAGCTAATAACTGCAAAGGTTTCCAAGGAGACAGCGGCCTGGCCAAGTTCAGGGCAGGAATGGGTGTGACTTTTGGTCATTGTACAAACCCCAGGGGCTGGGGCTGCCCGGATTCCAAAGGCGACACACTTCCCGGGGCTGGGACAGCCAGAGCAGTCCCGTGGTACTTTCCCTGGGGTTACTAAAATAACGAGCTCGATGATAGAAATGTAAGCAATACTAAGTTTCTTACTGGATTTTAAAGGCTTTTCCCCCAATTTCCACTTTTCAGGGAGGAAATCCTTCATGGGAATCACGGTTCCCGTTACTTAGTGTTTTTCATCCCCACTGAGGGACCACGGGACGGCAAGGGGGGAATAAATCCAGCACCAGCAAGGCACATCTAGAAATCTCATCACGCCGCCCGGCCTCCGAGACTCTTATAAATATTAATTTAACTTGCTGCATAATTGGTAATAAAATTCTCTTTGTATTAAGGAAGTGGTAAAAGTTAATAGGCTGTAAGCCGGCGTAATTCCTGGGTGGATTTACCGCGAGCGCGTAGCCCCTCTAATTGTGTTGTGGAGGCTGAGTTATGGTACCACATTTCCCCGCCGGAGTGGCATTGATTAATGGCTAAAGTGGCACTGCCAGTGGCCATACCCAGCCTGGCACAAAGCAGGCACTTAATAAGCATCATTGTAAGAGGACTAAAGCTTAGCTTCTTGTGGACCTTGATACCTGGTTTAGCCACACACTCATTCCGTCTGCCTGAGATGAGTAGGGCCCACCATTGACTGTCGGCATCAGGCCCGTTTATTTCTCTCTTCCTTGAAATCATCTTGTTTCTGTCTTTCTGGCAGTTCCTCTCCCTCTTGGGCTACTGTGAACATTCTACAGCTCTTTCTCGCTGTGGTTTGGATGCGAGATAGCCTTCGCTGGGTATCCACGCTTGATCTCCACCTGTGCTAATTTGGCTGGGAGTTCACTGGGATTGTGTTTCTGAGAGTTAGACCTGTTTCCCCAGGCTATCCCGTCTCTGCTTTCTGTTTGGCTCGGATGTGCAATGCTCCACCACCCCCTCTCCACCACAGCGGACTGAAACCTCTGAATCCATGGGGTCCTTCCTTCTTTTATGCCAGGCAACCTGTCAGAGAGGCAAGAAAGCTAACAGACACATGACTCTTCTTATTTGTTTACTAAATCCCGCTGGACATAAACTGCTGGAAATCAGCATTTGTATCTCTTCATTCTATCTCCTGAATACCTAGAGCAGGACTGACATATAAGAGTTTCTGATGAGTAGTTCTCCAAATGAAATTTTCATTCTATCCCGTGGTAGTGTTAATAAGAATGGCCCCATAGGCTCTTACATTTGGATGCTTGGTCCCCAGTTGGTGGAACTGTTTGGGAAGGATTGGGAGGGGTGGCCTTGTTGGAGAAGGTTTCAAAAGCCTATATATATACCATTCCAATTAGCTCTCTCTCGCGCGCGCTCTCTCTCTCTGTCTGTCTCTCTCTCTCTCTCCCTCCACGATAGTTTTGGACTCTCTCTGCCTTATTGTTGTTGCCTCACTATGTAAGCGCTCAGCTACTGTTGCAGCACCATACTTGCTTGCTACCACACTCTCCTCCATGACAACCTTGGACTCTACTACCCTCTGAAACCATCAAGCCCAAATTAAACATTTTCTTTTTTAAGTTGCTTTGTCTGTGGTGTCTCTTTGCAGCGATAGAAAAGTAACTATGATGCAGTCAAAATCATATTCATAGCCACCCACCTTTGTGGGCCATGTGCATCCGTGCTACCCCTTGTAAGCTGTTTGGAGACATCCCTCACCTGGGGCAAAAACCTTTGCAGGGCCTGGTTGCCTAGAGAGGGCTTCGGTCTCTTAAATATTGTCAACTTCTAAGGGGAGGATTTAATGCACGTGACTCTGTTACCCCCGTGTCTTCATTCGTACAACTCGAAAACATGAACACATCAGCAGCATAGTCCCGTGTTCACGAGAAGACAGTGCTACGCTACCGTGTGCTGTGACATTGGAAAAGCAAGGGACGGGTGTTCATCCAAAGCCCTGGTTACGCTCTGCTGGGGCCCATGAGCCTCAGGAAGGTAGATTCTGGGAGGAACAGGTCATTCTTCATGAAGATCCAGGGCAGGCGTCTATGGACAGCTTGCTGCCGTTGAATTTGTAGGTCTAATCATAAAGCTGCAAGACCACCTGCCAAAAACCAATTATTTCTATGTCAGTATTATCCCAGCCACGTTACACTCCAATGGTAAATCTTCATCTGGTCATTTAGAACCACGTCAGAACGGCATTCCGTTCATAAACCCCGAGGTGAAATTTAGAAGGGAAAAAACGTTATGTGCTCTAGTGCAAAGGTCCGTATATTGAAATGAGGGGAGTTCATGAAGTGAAATGACTCTTTCTCGCTCCCTCACGTAGACATTTTTCATGTTAGATATTAGCATATAGATAGATATAATTGTCAGGCTCGGGATGAAAAGCGTGGCTGTAACAGGTCATTTGGGTTTTTATTCTTGCCTCCATGTATTCTCATCAACCCCCGCTGCTCGGGACATCTAGCTCACCCTGCAGAGGCAGGTGGGCCTGTTATAGGGAGGGGTTTTAGTACTTTCCGGTCCCCCCTCAATGCAGCCAGTGACTGTAGTGGGCTGTCAAACTACTGGTGATAAAACCTCTCCAAAGAAGCCTCTTCACCAAAAAGATAAAGAAAACTTGATCCAGAGCCTAATCCCTTGGCTGCTTATAGGCTGCTTTTCTCTTTTAAGACAAGCTGGGAACGCGATTGTGAAAGCCAATGATAGCCTCTGCCCTCGTGCACTGCGGCCTTTTCCCTCTGGATTGGCAACTCAAAGCCCTTCTACCTTCCATGGTGTAGAGCTGACGGCGACAGCTTCGGGGCAGTGATGGGACAGAGACTGGAAAATCTGCAGGCTTCTAACAAGCGAACTTTGATGTCTGTGGAGTTGACCTCCCAAGCCAGAGGGAAACCGTGGAGACGCAATCTGTTTCCCATGGCAAACAACTGGACACAGAATGGGCTGTGGCGAAGCAGAGCATTGGCCTGAGGGAGGGGAGCTCTCAGTCCTTCTTTCTGCGCATGTTCCCTGAGGCCAGCCCAGATGGGGACTGCCGGGAGTCTGCGCTTCAGCACCACTCTGGCCTGCAAAAGACGGCACAAGGTTTCAGCGTCTTGTTCCTGAAGTCGGTACGACCTTGGCACCAACATCCGACGAACGAACGTCTTGCCGCGTGCACATCCACACCAGGCTCGAATTTTAAGCAAAGTCCTAGCTAAAGTACATTGTTCAAGGGCAGAAACGGTGCAAATGGATTCTTAGCCCACTCCCACTGCAATAACAAAATACCGTAGACTAGGCAATTTGTAAGTCATAGACATTCATTCCTCGCTCTTCTGGAGTCTGGGAAGACCAAGGTGCTGGCAGATTCCAAGCCTGGTGACATGTCATTCCTCAGAGACACTTTTTATAGTGACCCCACAAGGAGACAGAGGCCAAAGAGGGCATCAGAACCCGTGGATCTAGTCATCGATGGTCGTGAACCACCACATGGATGCTGGTAATCAAACCCAGGGATTCTGGGAGAGCAGCCAGTGCTCTTAACTACTGTGCCGCCTCTCTACTTCTAACTGCTAAATATATAATAATATATGTCTTAGTTGAATTTCCATTGCTGCAATGAAACACCATAACCAAGGCAACATGTAAAAGAAAGCATTTACTCTGGAGTTCACCACTGCAGAGAGTTAAAGTTCATCCATGACCATCACAGTGGGCGACATGGCCTGGAAATGGTGTGGTCTTTTAAAACTTCACCTCAAGTGACATGCCTCCCAATCCTTCCCAAACAGTTCCAGCGCCTGGAGACCAAGCATTTAAATAATAAGCATTTAAATAAATGGCCTATGGGCGTCATTCCTATTTAAACAACCACAGTAAACATGTGTGTGTTACAGTATACATACATAATATGTACCATTTATAGTCACATGTAAAAGATAGTATTAGTGCCTTAGTCAGGGTTTTATTGCTGTGAAGAGACACCATGACCATCACAATTCTTGTAAAGGAAAACATTCAGTTGGGGCTGGCTTACAGTTCAGAAGTTCAGTCCATTATCACCATGGTGGGAAGCATGCGGGCAGACACGGTGCTGGGCACAGAGTTGAGAGTTTTACATCTTGATCTGCAAGCATCAAGAAGAGACTACCACAGTGGGCATGGCTTGAGCATCTGCGACCTCAAAACCTGCCCACAGTGATGCGCTTCTTCCAATAAGGCCACACCTCCTAATAGTGCTACACCCTATGACGCTATAATGGTCATATTTACTCAAAGCCCTACAATCAGTTATTAAACTTTAGGAGTAAATAAATGCACTAATTAGTTAGCAATAGTAGTTATGCATTTTACTAAATTATACTAATAGTTAAGTATCAAATGTCATATAATTTATTCATTCACTAAACAAAGATTGAAGGCTTAGTGTGTTCTAGACACAGGGCCCTACAGACCCTCTTTGAGAGCCATCCCTTTCGGGTGACATATTGTGGAGAAGACTGACACCAAACTGTGACAAAAGGAACTAGAGAATACAGTGGTCACCACGAGGTCCAATGGCTGGAACTGTGTTCCCTGATTTAGGCTTCTTCTTAGAAGTCTTTGTAGATGTATAATCCTTTAGATGGCGGAGATAGTTCTCGATGGGTTTTCACAACGGGACCTAAATCGAGCCAGGACAGGTCCTTCTCACCCCTGGTTGGGTGTGTGTGTGTGTGTGTGGTGTGTGTGTGTATTAAGTAGAGATTAGTCCCAAAGCCACAGAAGGAACACCAGGCGCCCTCTGAAGCTAGAAGTACAGCCCCTGCCTGAGTTGATCGTTCTGCGCATTGTGCAACAGGACCTGGCTTCAAAGTGCCTAGAAGAGAGGCTACACAGTGGTTTCCTGTGTGTCCTACCCCGAACCCGGGAGTGGGCACACTCACCCTTAGAAAGCTGTTTTATTTCATTATTAAAAGCAGTTAGTCTGGGTATGGCGGTGCATGCCTGTAATCCCAGCACTCCAGGTGGATGTAGAAAGATCATGAGTCTGAGACCATCTTGGGCTACATAGTGAATCTGAGCCAGCCTCAGCTATGTATCAAGATTCTGCCAGTGCAAACACACACACACACACACACACACACACATGCACGCACACACACACACAGAGCCTAAGACCTTTGAGTTTCCATCTGCCATGCCTTTTCCCTAGAGGACAGAATTGTGACACATGCATTTTATAGATTTTATTCCTAGATAAAACCCACAGAGGAGGTCCCCTTGGCCATTCCAGGGACCATGCATCCAACAAAAGTTACAATCTTCTGATTCTTCTAGATCGGGAGTTTTTAAACACACCACACACACACTACACACCACACACACACACTACACACTACACACCACACACACACACTACACACCACACACACACACACTACCCACTTTGGACAGCCTGCATTGAAACTCGGAATTTAGGGCCACCTCCAGACTTCCCAGTCAGACTGTGTGGACAGCATCCACAGATGCGCAGTTTGAGAGGTTTTCGCGTGTAATTTTTTTTTACACCCCCACGCGCATTTGAAAAGCATCGCGTCAGCGCATCTGTGACATTTTCTCCTCTCTGACGCATTTGACCTAGATTACACGCGTGGATCTGTTACTCCCTGGTGAGTGGGGCTCAGACTATTTGTGGATTGCGTTGGGTGGGCTACTCAGTCTAGGGGTTGTAACCCACCCGCAATCCAGTTATTCCAGGGTCTCGGAGGGGCGCTACCTGGAAGGGAGTGAGCTAAGACAGAAGAAGGAGACCAAGCAACTTTGTCAAGGCCTCCGTTTATTAGGGACGGGTTACAGTTTATATATGGTAAGGGATGAGGGGCAGGGTATGGGATCTCGCAGGCCGCGTGGTTCCGGTCACGTAGCTCGGTTACATTCAGACAGACAGGCCAGAAGTCACAAGTGGCCACACCTGGTTCCCTGGATAGCTGGAATGTGAGGCGGGTTCCGCTAAGATTAGCAATTAATTGGGTGAGGGGCAGGTTTTGTCAATAGAACATAACTATGGGTGTGAGGTTCTCTGCAGACTCCCTAGAGTGATGGTTTCTGTAATGATTGTTAGGGGGGAAATGGCTCCTGACAACTATTTATCTAGGAAATGAGGAAGAATCTTATCTGCTGCTAGGTATTTGTCTAACGGTCTTTGAAAGCCCGAGATCAGAGAGTCCAGATAAAAACCTTCACTATTTATAGGCTCTTCAGCGCTGCAGTGGAGTGTGTCAAGGCAGGAAGGGCCGGGAGTCCCATCTAGCATCTCCCCACACAGGGGCAGGTTAAAGTGTTAAATTCCAAGAGGGGGAAATCTGCAATCGGCCTTCAGGCCTAATAGAACCCAGGACTGTTTAAGCTGTTCACATTTCCAAAGGTCTCAGAGCATCTCTGAAGCCGGTGGTCACGATCCAACCAGTGCTCCAAGCCAGTGCTCCAAGCCAGTGCTCCAAGCCAGTGCTCTGCCGTGACCCGATCAAGTGTGATGTTTCGCTTCACGTGGCATCGCTTGGAACTGTGCCTCTATTAGTTCATTTTTGAAACAAGAACAATGAGACTCGGAAATGTTAAATAACTAGATCACAGGATTGGTGAGTGGTATTGTTATGCCCAAATCCATGAAGTCTCCGCAAAAGCCAACAAAGAGACCGAGTCCCATATGTAAAAGCAAAGAGCTTTTATTTTATGCAAGTTTGCAAACTCAGTCTCTCCACATGTTCAACGTATTGGAATAAATGGAGAGCCCTGAGCTCAATAGGGTTTGATAGTAGCAAAGGTGGGGGTGAGGGGTTTCTGAGGTTCAGGACCCCTGATTGGCTGACATTTGTCTAGGGGTGTCCTGGTGAGTGTGTGCTGGCAGGTGATCCTAACTACAGCAGTTAGAACGTTAGACGTTTCCTTTGAATGGGTCTGTTTTTGGGTGGTGCTCAGGTAATCTTAGTTCATGGTCCTTACTGCAACCAGGTATTGCTTCAGGGTAAACAACTGAGATTCAGGCATGTATTAAATTTATCGATGGCTGAGTCCTGCTCTGGCAAGTGATAATGATTGGGAGTAAAGAACTTCCTTTGGGTGATCTGTTCATATTTAACTTATCATGGCTGGCTCCTACAGTATGGCTTGGCTGCTCATCGGTAGACTCCTGCTCTGGCTCTCCAAGCATCCTCTGGCCACTAAATGGCTCTTGATGCCTGGTATCGCCCTAAGATCTACCCAGATCATTGGCAGGCTGAGATCTCAATTGCTTCTGCCTTGCCTGCTAGGCCCAGGGGAGAGCGCTCCATGAACATCTGTGATCAATGAGTGGAACCGATCCTACTGCCCAGGAGTGATTGTTTGCCTGAACTCGGGCAGGTGTTTCTGGTACAGGCTACCTAGAACCATCTGCCTTGGAGGATCTCTGCCCATCCCCATGATTTGATGTAATACTCTTTGAGCTGGAGGAGCCTTCTCTTTCCCCCGCCTACCCTTTGCCTGCTATGCCAGCTGCTCTAAGCAGAATGGTTCTTAACAGAGTTATGGTTTGGACGGGAAGTGTTCTTCAAAGATCTGTTTGAGAAAGACTTGGTCACCAGCCTGGGGCACTACTAGGAAGTGGCAGAACTCTTAGGAGTGACTTAATGGGAGGTTATTCAAGTCATGCCCTTTGAGGGGATATCAAAACCTTACTTTTCTGGTTCTTTTTTTGTTTTCCAGCCACCATGAGGAGGAGAGGTTTGTTCCCTCATCTGCTCCCCACCATGTGCTTTCCCAACATGATGTCATGTCTCAGTGCGGGCCATAATGCAACGGAGCCAACTGACCATAGGCTGGAGTCCCTGAGATCATGGGTCAAAGTAAATCTCTCCTCATTACAAGTTGACTGTCCTGCCGGGTGGTGGTGGCGCATGCCTTTAATCCCAGCACTCGGGAGGCAGAGGCTGCTGGATCTCTGTGAGTTCGAGACCAGCCTGGTCTACAAGAGCTAGTTCCAGGACAGTCTCCAAAGCTACAGAGAAACCCTGTCTTGGGAAAGAGAGAGAGAGAGAGAGAGAGAGAGAGAGAGAGAGAGAGAGAGAATAAAAAAA